>NW_027103633.1:427222-761280 GCF_902728285.1 Clytia hemisphaerica | reverse complement strand
GTTCATAAGAACTATCAACTTTAACATCGAATTCATCAGAACAATCTGCAACATCAATTTGACCAAATAAACCATTTCATAATCACGTTCATAAGGACTATCAACTTTAACATCAAATTCATCAGAACAATCTACAACATCAATTTGACCAAATAAACCATTTCATAATCACGTTCACAAGGACTATCAACTTTAACATCGAATTCATCAGAACAATCTGCAACATCAATTCGACCAAATAAACCATTTTATAATCACGTTCATAAGGACTATCAACTTTATAGTCGAATTCATCAGAACAATCTGCAACATCAATTCGACCAAATAAACCATTTTATAATCACGTTCATAAGGACTATCAACTTGAAGATCAAATTCATCAGAGCAATCTGCAGCATCAATTTGACCAAATAACCATCTTATAATCACGTTCACAAGGACTATCAACTTTAACATCGAATTCATCAGAACAACCTACAACATCGCCAAACAAAAAAAACTATTTTATAAGCACCTTCATAAGGACTATCATCTTTCACATCAAATTCATCAGAACAATCTGCAACATCAATTTGACCAAATAAACTATTTCATAATCACGTTCACAAGGACTATCAACTTTAACATCAAATTCATCAGAACAATCTGCAACATCAATTTGACCAAATAAACCACTTTATAACCACGTTCACAAGGACTATCAACTTTAACATCAAATTCATCAGAACAATCTGCAACATCAATTTGACCAAATAAACCATTTTATAATCACGTTCACAAGAACTGTCAACTTTAACATCGAATTCATCAGAACAATCTACAACATCAATTTGACCAAACAAACCATTTCATAATCACGTTTACAAGGACTATCAACTTTAACATCAAATTCATCAGAACAACCTGCGACATCAATTTGACCAAATAAACCATTTCAAAATCGCCTTCACAAGGACTATCAACTTTAACATCAAATTCATCAGAACAACCTGCGACTGCACATGAATTTGACCAAATAAACCATTTCATAATCATGTTTAAAAGGACTATAAACTTTAACATCAAATTCATCAGAACAACCTACAACATCAATTTGACCAAATAAACCATTTCATAATCACGTTCACAAGGACTGTCAACTTTAACATCGAATTCATCAGAACAATCTGCAACATCAATTCGACCAAATAAACCATTTCATAATCACGTTCATAAGGACTGTCAACTTTAACATCAAATTCATCAGAACAACTTGCAACATCAATTTGACCAAATAAACCATTTTATAATCACGTTCACAAGGACTGTCAACTTTAACATCGAATTCATCAGAACAACTTGCAACATCAATTTGACCAAATAAACCATTTTAAAATCACGTTCACAAGGACTGTCAACTTTAACATCAAAATCATCAGAACAATCTACAACATCAATTTGACCAAATAAACCATTTTATAATCACGTTCACACGGACCATCAACTTTACCATCAAATTCATCAGAACAACCTGCGACATCAATTTGACCAAATAAACCATTTCATAATCACGTTCACAAGGACTATCAACTTTAACATCAGATTCATCAGAACAACCTGCGACATCAATTTGACCAAATAAACCATTTCATAATCACGTTCATAAGGACTGTCAACTTTAACATCAAATTCATCAGAACAACTTACAACATCAATTTGACCAAATAAACCATTTTATAATCACGTTCACAAGGACTGTCAACTTTAACATCGAATTCATCAGAACAACTTGCAACATCAATTTGACCAAATAAATCATTTTAAAATCACGTTCACAAGGACTGTCAACTTTAACATCAAAATCATCAGAACAATCTACAACATCAATTTGACCAAATAAACCATTTTATAATCACATTCACAGGGACTGTCAACTTTAACATCAAAATCATCAGAACAATCTACAACATCAAATTGACCAAATAAACCATTTCATAATCACGTTCACAAGGACTGTCAACTTTAACATCAAATTCATCAGAACAATCTGCAACATCAATTTGACCAAATAAACCATTTTATAATCACGTTCACAAGAACTATCAACTTTAACATCAAAATCATGAGAACAATCTACAACATCAAATTGACCAAATAAACCATTTCATAATCACGTTCATAAGAACTATCAACTTTAACATCGAATTCATCAGAACAATCTGCAACATCAATTTGACCAAATAAACCATTTCATAATCACGTTCATAAGGACTATCAACTTTAACATCAAATTCATCAGAACAATCTACAACATCAATTTGACCAAATAAACCATTTCATAATCACGTTCACAAGGACTATCAACTTTAACATCGAATTCATCAGAACAATCTGCAACATCAATTCGACCAAATAAACCATTTTATAATCACGTTCATAAGGACTATCAACTTTATAGTCGAATTCATCAGAACAATCTGCAACATCAATTCGACCAAATAAACCATTTTATAATCACGTTCATAAGGACTATCAACTTGAAGATCAAATTCATCAGAGCAATCTGCAGCATCAATTTGACCAAATAACCATCTTATAATCACGTTCACAAGGACTATCAACTTTAACATCGAATTCATCAGAACAACCTACAACATCGCCAAACAAAAAAAACTATTTTATAAGCACCTTCATAAGGACTATCATCTTTCACATCAAATTCATCAGAACAATCTGCAACATCAATTTGACCAAATAAACTATTTCATAATCACGTTCACAAGGACTATCAACTTTAACATCAAATTCATCAGAACAATCTGCAACATCAATTTGACCAAATAAACCACTTTATAACCACGTTCACAAGGACTATCAACTTTAACATCAAATTCATCAGAACAATCTGCAACATCAATTTGACCAAATAAACCATTTTATAATCACGTTCACAAGAACTGTCAACTTTAACATCGAATTCATCAGAACAATCTACAACATCAATTTGACCAAACAAACCATTTCATAATCACGTTTACAAGGACTATCAACTTTAACATCAAATTCATCAGAACAACCTGCGACATCAATTTGACCAAATAAACCATTTCAAAATCGCCTTCACAAGGACTATCAACTTTAACATCAAATTCATCAGAACAACCTGCGACATGAATTTGACCAAATAAACCATTTCATAATCATGTTTAAAAGGACTATAAACTTTAACATCAAATTCATCAGAACAACCTACAACATCAATTTGACCAAATAAACCATTTCATAATCACGTTCACAAGGACTGTCAACTTTAACATCGAATTCATCAGAACAATCTGCAACATCAATTCGACCAAATAAACCATTTCATAATCACGTTCATAAGGACTGTCAACTTTAACATCAAATTCATCAGAACAACTTGCAACATCAATTTGACCAAATAAACCATTTTATAATCACGTTCACAAGGACTGTCAACTTTAACATCGAATTCATCAGAACAACTTGCAACATCAATTTGACCAAATAAACCATTTTAAAATCACGTTCACAAGGACTGTCAACTTTAACATCAAAATCATCAGAACAATCTACAACATCAATTTGACCAAATAAACCATTTTATAATCACGTTCACACGGACCATCAACTTTACCATCAAATTCATCAGAACAACCTGCGACATCAATTTGACCAAATAAACCATTTCATAATCACGTTCACAAGGACTTTCAACTTTAACATCAAATTCATCAGAACAACCTGCGACATCAATTTGACCAAATAAACCATTTCATAATCACGTTCATAAGGACTGTCAACTTTAACATCAAATTCATCAGAACAACTTACAACATCAATTTGACCAAATAAACCATTTTATAATCACGTTCACAAGGACTGTCAACTTTAACATCGAATTCATCAGAACAACTTGCAACATCAATTTGACCAAATAAATCATTTTAAAATCACGTTCACAAGGACTGTCAACTTTAACATCAAAATCATCAGAACAATCTACAACATCAATTTGACCAAATAAACCATTTTATAATCACATTCACAAGGACTGTCAACTTTAACATCAAAATCATCAGAACAATCTACAACATCAAATTGACCAAATAAACCATTTCATAATCACGTTCACAAGGACTGTCAACTTTAACATCAAATTCATCAGAACAATCTGCAACATCAATTTGACCAAATAAACCATTTTATAATCACGTTCACAAGGACTGTCAACTTTAACATCAAATTCATCAGAACAACCTGCGACATCAATTTGACCAAATAAACCATTTTATAATCACGTTCATAAGAACTATCAACTTTAACATCAAATTCATCAGAACAACCTGCGACATCAATTTGACCAAATAAACCATTTTATAATCACGTTCACAAGAACTATCAACTTTAACATCGAATTCATCAGAACAACTTGCAACATCAATTTGACCAAATAAACCATTTTATAATCACGTTCATAAGAACTATCAACTTTAACATCGAATTCATCAGAACAACTTGCAACATCAATTTGACCAAATAAACTGAGGGATATGAAACATTTTATCGTGATCAACTTAAATATGTGCAAGTGTGGAATGCCCTCTACGGAAACCATTTTAATTTTTACCAAAAATAGGTTCCACTTGGAACCGAATAGAGATGTAGAAATGAGGCGAAATGCGTTTGAATACTAATCTTAAGATACAGGTTTTCTTCTATATGCAGCTACTTCTTTCAAATAAACGTCCTCCATAGGGATCGTATATTATAAGGGCGTTTGTTCATTGAAAATTTTTACTAAAAGGGGGTGCGAGGTGGGGCGTTTAGAATAAGGGGGCGTTTATTCTAAGTTATACTGTAAAATACTAATTGAAAACTTGCTTTGAAGAAACCTGGATATATCTTCTTTGGAAAGTCAGTAATTTCTTGAATTTTGTTTTTAAAGACAATCCTTTGTTTTGTGATCAAAATGTCAGTCTTTCCCTTCTGATTGGATAATCATATTAGATTCCAATGGCGACAAATTTTTATCCCAGTTGATTAAATCGATCGTCTTCCAGATGGATCCAAAAGACAATACTTTTGATTATCGTCTTTATCGATTTTCTTATTCTTTCAAATATTTTTTTCATTCTTCTATATTCGATTTATGATTTCTTCATCTCTAGACGACTTTTTAGTTTCAAATTCTTCTTAACACTTTTCAAAACTGTTCATTGTTTATACGGTTTTATAGGAACATGTTCGATTTTGTTCAAAACCTAACAAAAAACTAAGAACATCCACATCATCAGATTTCATAGATGACTGCTTCTTAACTCCTTAAAAATCTATTAAGAATATTTTGAGAACATTTTGAACCTGAAAAGTACGAAAATAAGAACGCCAACAATATCGGTAGTTCTTGTAACAAAAGTGCGTAATACAGTTAGGCGTGAATCGAGTTAAGCCAAACATTTTCTTTTACATAGGAATTTGTTTTGGGGGAAAGCAACGGTTGTTCTTGTAGTCTAGAAACATTTTAGCTTCGAATTTTCAAATAATTTTTGATTTCAAATGCGCGTACTCACGCCAACCAAGACAAAATGCAAATCTGGACCTTAATTCGGGAGGAGTAAAAAAGGACGGCATGAGTTGCGGTGCTCTTAGATTAGACGTACCAGTACATGACCACAAGCACCTAATGTGATACCAGTGGCACTTAATGGGTCTAGATCTGTTACCTAATGAAAGTTTTTCCAATCTAAGTACCTAACATGCAATAATTTTCTCCTTTTGTCTAAATATGAGCTAATTTCTGATCCACTTTTGGCATATAAAAAATAATTTTATTCAGACCCAATTATTTCACGCCGAACCCAAACCAAATTTATTGCCCAATATCAAATATATTTAAAACCAAGTTTGGAAACTTAGAAGGGGTTTTTTCCTTTGTCAGTCCCTATCCAATATCCTATCATCGTGCCGAAGAATTTTCACGAATCCTAAAATTAAAAATTCTGTCTCTTGTATATTTTGCTTCTTCTGAGATTCTGGAAATATACCGAGAAATTCTATCGTTAATTCTGCTTTGTCAGCATAAGAGGTGCGCCTACTACACGTTTAAAAGAACATCCAAAATTTTTGAAGCCTTGGGATGTTCTTAACTTTTTAATTTTAAGCCTAAAAATGTTCTTAACATGGCCCTATTTTAACCGATTTTTGAGCTAATCAATTTTCTTATAAAATTCGGTGTTCTAGAGTCTGCAAAACCTGAAAGTGTTCTTAACTTGTTCTTAACATTTTGGCCATCGAAGCCTTATGTTCTTATATAGTTTGTTCTTATAAAAAACGTGCATCATATAGAAGAACATCTTTGAAGAACTATTCGTATAAAAAATTTTTAGATTCTCTACAAAGTTTATTTTTTCAAGAATTTTTATGAACACAAAAAAAATTGATAAGACGACATTTTGGGACCACATTAAACTGAATAATTCATAACCGTTTCTTTTGTTTTCTATGAGATGAAGTTTTATAGAAAAATTAATACAATATTTTTTGTTATTTGCCCTCTGTTTTTTCAGTTGACTGTCTTCTTCTTTGGGTTTGTCGTCAGTCCAACCTCAAAATGTTGGTTCCACGAAATTTCATCTCTGATTATCATTTTTTATAGAAATTCATATAAATGTTATTTATCCTTTCTTCTCTATTTTTGAAGACTTTTTCACTTTAAAAAGCTACATATGTTCAGTCTGTATTTTTTTTCAACTCTATCACTTTATGTATGGTCAGCTCTCGCCATTTGAAAATTCGATTCCGAAAGGCTTTTACATGTAGTTTTAAAGAAGTGTTATTTTCTATTCTGGAACCTTTGATTCATCCAGCTACTTGGTCCTTTTCTATGTCTGGTCTGCTATTTAATCCAAGAGGCTCCAGTCATTTCGGAAGAATGCTGCATCAATTGTTTGAGTCGTTAAAGACTAGGAACAAACGACATTTGGTATAGGGAGATGGGCTTTTAAGGTGTTTTTAACCACATAGGGCTTTCAGGCAACATCATATAATTTGAGGCACTACAACTTAAAAAACAATCTGAGAATGGCTCAATTACACGCATTTTCAATTCATCTTGAATATTCTTAACTTTTTGGGGAAAATCATCCTGAACTACTCTTACGGTATTCTAAGGTTTCGACCCAATCCCAGCCAAAGACTAGCATGTAATGCATACTTCAAGCAAAAATTTGGCATTTTTGATGAACCTTTTAGCATTGCTTGGTAATAATTGGCAATGTAATGGTAAAATGCTCTAAAGATGGTATTCTTAGGTTCAGTTGATAAATTCCCTGGTGATGGTGGTATTCTTACCATATTCTTAAATTTTTGGCTATTTTCATCATAAATATTGTTATCAAGTATATTCTTATGAAGAAATCGGTGTGTATAGTAAATATCTAAGTTTTGCCTAAGAAGAACAAACTATATAAGAACATAAGGCTTCGAGGCCCAAAAAATTAAGAAAATTCTAAGAACATTCTAAGGCTTTGGAGACTTAAAAACATGCAATTTCTTAAGAAATTACATCAAAATGCTCAAAAAATAATGAAAGTAAGAACATTTTAAGAACAATTTTAGGCTTCAAATCCAAAAAACTAAGAACATCCGAAGGCTTCGAAAATTTTTGACGTTCTTATAAAAAAATAACGTGTAACAGGTTAAAAAGGATTTTATTCTCAAAGTGCCAATAAAATAAAAATGGCTCAGCCTCTTTAAAAATTTACTGTTTCTTATAAAAAACGGGTGTAAACAAATATTGATTCCATTACTTTATATCAATAGTTTATCGATAGAAAAATAAGCAAGGAAAGAAGATACTTTAAATGTGAAAGTAAAATCAAAACTATTGAAATTTGAAACATGGAGTAATTCATTTAAAAATTTGGTTGCATTAAGAATGAGAGAGCTGACGATTTCTTCGAGTGATTTATTTCTACCTTTGGGGTATCCACCACAACCTAATCATGTCCCAATACAAATCAATAAAGAGGTAAGAGTTTCATTCTTTTAATTCTTTTAAAATAAAAGAACAACGAGAAACAAGACAAACGAACGGGGACCTACAACTCCGAACAACGAGGCGAGCCAACAAGCACCAACAAGCCGAACAAGCACCGTAACACCAAACAAGAACAAGCACTCACCAGCACCAATCTAACAAGCCCAGACAACCTAACAGCACCAACCAGCCGAACGCTCATCCGCAGCAACACCATCCTAACAAGCGAGCTCCAACAACCATCCAACACCAGCCACCAACACCATCCAACAAACACAACACGAACAATCACCCATCCTAACAATCACAACACCATCCCCGAACAATCACAAACGCCAGCCCAACACCCCAACAACATCCTAACAATCAGCGCAACACCATCCGAGCAATCACCAACACCAACATCCCAACATCCCAACAATCGCCAACATCAACAACAACATCAACCAAACACCATCCTAACAAGCACCAACCCCAGCCAGAACAAGCACTACAATCACAAACTCCCGTCCTAACAGCTCCAACCACATCCTAATCAACACACAATTTCAGCCTAAAAATCACAAACTCCATCCAACACAAACTCATCAAATCACAATTTCCATCCTAAAAATCGCCAACACATCCCAGCAATCACCAACACCATCCTAACAATCACCAACACCATCCTAACAATCTCCAACACCATCCTAACGATCTCCAACATCATCTCAACAATCACCAACACCATCCTAACAATCACCAACATCATCCTAACAATCACCAACTCCATCCTAACAATCACCAACACCATCCTAACACTTCCAACTCCATCCTAGCAATCACCAACACCATCCTAACAATCTCCAACACAATCCTAAAAACAAACAACACAACCATCCAACAGCACCAACATCATCCTAACAATCACCAACACCATCCTAACAATCTCCAACACATCTTAACAATCACCAACTCCATCCTAGCAATCACAAACTTCATCCTAACAATCTCCAACTCCATCCTAGCAATCACCAACACCATCCTAACAATCTCCAACACCATCCTAACAATCACAAACTCCATCCTAACAATCACCAACTCCATCCTAACAATCACCAACACCATCCTAACAAGCACCAACATCATCCTAACAATCACCAACACCATCCTAACAATCTCCAACACATCCTAACAATCACCAACTCCATCCTAGCAATCACAAACTTCATCCTAACAATCTCCAACACATCCTAGCAATCACCAACGCATCCCAGCAATCACCAACACCCTCCTAACAATCATCAACCCCATCTTAACAATCATCAACCCCATCTTAACAATCATCAACCACATCCTAACAATCACAAACTCCATCCTAACAATCTCCAACACATCCTAACAATCACCAACATCATCCTAACAATCACCAACACCCTCCTAACAATCACAATTTCCATCCTAAAAATCACAAACTCCATCCTAACAATCACAATTTCCATCCTAAAAATCGCCAACACATCCCAGCAATCACCAATATAATCTTAACAATCACAAACTCTATCCTAACAATCACCAACTCCATCCTAACAATCACCAACATCATCCTAACAATCACCAACACCCTCCTAACAATCACAATTTCCATCCTAAAAATCACAAACTCCATCCTAACAATCACAATTTCCATCCTAAAAATCGCCAACGAATCCTAACAATCACCAATATAATCTTAACAATCACAAACTCCATCCTAAAAATCACCAATATCATCCTAACAATCACAAACTCCATCCTAACAATCACAATTTCCATCCTAAAAATCACAAACTCCATCCTAACAATCACAATTTCCATCCTAAAAATCGCCAACACATCCTAGCAATCACCAACACCATCCTAACAACCATCAACAACATCATCACAAGCACCAGAATCATGAATTTCGCTATCCTAAGAGACACTAACATTTCGATAAGAATTGCATTCAGTCCACTAATTATCACCAGAAAGGTCACTGATACTGATGCTGGATTTCTTCTTGGCTCCTTTTGGAAAATTAGTGTAGATGTTTTTAAAGGAAGCTTTTTTTGTTTCAAATAAACCGTTCTGGTCTTTAGAAATTGGACTTGTATTTTATCATTTATTTAACATTAAAGGACATCTATTTCAGGGAGGGTCAAGCAGTTGATCCAAAACACTATGCCTGTTTTGACCGTGGTGCTCCATTTTCAAATTTCTATAAATACAGTTAATCCAAGAGTGGATTAACTGCCAAAGGGGTGGTCTCTAAAAAAATTCTGGGAAAAAATTGGACTTTAACTGCTTTATATGTCATTCTGTAAAATTCATTTATTATGATTCGTGCTAGTTTTGCCTCTTCTTCTGTCAACAATGAAAATCATGATCCATGCAATTATGCTTCTATAATAACAATTTGATAGGTCGCTTTTCAACGTTTTTGAGCAATTACAAAAAAAAAGAATTTTTTATTCATTTTGGCTTAACTTTTGATCCAGCTGACTAAAATTTGACAAATGACCCCTCAAAATTTAATTTTATCCTTCCTCTTCCCAATGCAAAAGGATTGATTGTTTAAAAATTCATAGAACTGGAGAAAATTACTTCAAAGAGGGGAACTTTTTTCTGGGACACCCGGTATAACCTCTATCAATACCTAGACCTCTATTTGATTCCAAAAAAGAGATATTTGAATCTTTTCTGAGGCATACAATAACGTTTGTTATAATTTTGTTTCTTACTGCCTTTTATCATTTTGAATTTTTAGAATAATATAATTACCTGTTCATACTAGATTTATTTTCTCTAGATTTTATATTTTCATAGTTATTCATACTGATTCATAGAAATATTACTTTCTTGATTATTTCAAAAATAAATCCATCGAAAATTACTTAGAAAGTCGACCAACATCAATTAAAATAACTTAATGAATGTCAGAATGCTCTGGTAGAATGTTTTAGGGGGTGGTATACAAAGATTGTGATTGAAAAACAGTTAATCCATGGGTGGATTAAGTGTCAGGATGGGTAGGTGGTCCTATAAATCATCCAAAATCAATTACTACGGATTATGTTTTGGATCAACTGCTTGACCCCCCCTGTTATTTCACATATCTATCTAATTTGCTTACACATCATTTTTAAACAAAAGACAAAACAACTTTCCTCACCACTAGAAGCCACACGAACACAAATTTGAAAAAAACTGTATTCTGCATTGTCAGCATAAGGGGCCATCCATATAGAACGTGCAAAGTGAAGGGGGGGAGGGGATTAGCAAAAGTGCATGTCCATTGTTTGAATGACGTAACTTCTATTGTTCTCTTTATTTGGAAGATCTTTCTGTACGTACTATATAGTGACCCCTAAGAGGCCTTTATAGGTATGATATTAAGACTTGAAAGTATCATTCACATCAGTATCACATTCATTGTAAGCTCGAAAGGTTTAGTGTCGTCTAAAAATGGATGGAATTCAATATTTTCTTTTCTCATTATAGGATGCCCTTCACTACATTTTATTTTTATTGCCAATTATCTAGAAGGAAATTCCATGTTAAATCCATGCTATTATGTTTGAAAATTGAATCTTTTCATAGGTCATCAGCTCTTTGAAATCGAAAAATTTATTTTTACAACGAGCTATTAAGTGCTAAGATTAGCAAGGGCTTTTCAATATCTATACAATCGCGATACCTTGTTAATAAAATGAGGAAATGCTCCTCTAATGTCTAAAAAAGCCTTTACTAAAGCAAAATATATCACCAACAATGTTTTATAGACGATAGTAGAAAAACAACTTAGCCTCAAAGATAAACAAAACAATTCCATATACCAGTACACCTTTCAGGCGCACTTCAGGAGTCTAAGTTTGAGTTAACCAGAGTCGATTTGATTGATTGATTGATTGATTGATTGATTGATTGATTGATTGATTGATTGATTGATTGATTGATTGATTGATTGATTGATTGATTGATTGATTGATTGATATTTGTGGATGTTTGGTTAATTTGTTTGTACAAATGAAGGATTTCAGTTTTGCTGAATCAGCATTTTGGATATCGAAATATTTCAGTACTCTGTTTTCGATTAGCTTGATCTGTTTGACCAGCAAGGCTAATGCTCACTTTATTGAAATTCACAAAAAATTTACAAATAACACCTTCAATAAGACTTTCTATGCTATTTATACCATTGCTTTGATGTTAAAAACAACCAAAGTTTGCATTTGATTTTAAGTTCAATTTTCAGGTTTTAGTCTAAATCAATATTGTACTTTTACGAAAGGATAATGTGTACTTTTCGCAACTCTTTTATCTAACCGACTCCGTGTTTTCTTAAATACTTATGTCTGCTGATGAATTTGTATCGGGTTAGAATTTTGTGTACCCTTTTAAAAGCACTTGCTTTGAATCGTTCTATAGTATCTCCTGCTTTAGTTTTTTTCCATTTATCTTTAATTTTAATTAATTCCCATTGGGCTAGCTGCTTTTCTTTACACTCTGTGAGATTAATTTCAATTTTTCAATTCCAAAATAGCTTGAAATAATAAAATATCTACGATTTTTAATGAAAATTGTTTTTCGCATGAAATCTTGGCTTTAATAATACTTAAAATTGAATTAGGTTTTTAAAAAATGACTAAAAGCCCTCTTCAAAAAACTGTTAAATTTCTTTTTGATCCTAGTCAAATTGTTCTAAACTATTGTAGTTTTAATGTTTTAATCTCTGAAACGGCATATGTTTTTTTCAGCCCCAATTTGGACCAAAATTTCAGGTGGTTCTTTGAACATTTTTTATTTAATGTTATTAAATTTACAAACTTTACTCACTGTCACTGTGACCAATTGTCTAGTTATATATTCTGTTTTATTGGCAAAATTTTCAAAGCTACTGTGACTTTTGTTATAGATAAACATTTTCCAGAAAGCAGCATGACAAAGCCATTGTCAAAGAAAGTTTTTAAAACAAAGCATCAAATTGACAAAAGTGTACACGTTTTTTTATAAGAACATCCAATCTTTTTGAAGCCTTCGGATGTTCTTAACTTTTTGAGTTTCAAGCCAAAATGATCTTAACATGTTCTTATTTTTATGTATTTTTGTCCATTTTCCTAAGAAATTGGTTGTTTTCGAGTCTGCAAAGCCTTCAAATGTTCTTAACTTATTCTTAATATTTTGGTTATCGAAGCTTTAAAAATAACTTAAAACGTAGTGAACCCAATTTTATATATTGATCATAAAGAACACAGCAGTGTTGTTTTAAGGAATAAACAGTATAGGTTCCGTTGCACTCTCAACATTCAAGAAAATGACAAGGATTTAAAAGATTTGATGCTTTAAATTTTGATCCCATCTTTTGTTTTGTCCATGTTTAGAATGTACTGTATCGCACCCTTCTTTTGTACACGTGTTTTTTATAAGAAGAAACTATATAAGAACAGATCAGATAAGATCAGATTAAGAACTTTTTAAGGCCCTGGGGACTCTACAACAGCCGATGTCTTAGGAAAATGGACAAAAATACTCATACAAAAATGGGGAAAATAAGAACATGTTAAGAACATAGGAGTAAAACTGAAAAAAGTTAAGAACATCCAAAAGCTGTATTGTGCCTGTTTTAAGCCCGGCTGCAATGTACAGGAAAACCTATTTAGCTTTTTTTTTCTATAATATATTATTTTGTTCAATCCATCATAGTTCCCTTTTGTGACTTTTCTGTTCTATAGTTCCGCACTCAGCACTAAGTCAATGGGCGAACAAAAAAATTACTCCTGATTGAAATTCGTTTCTCGAAAAAAATAAAAATCGATGTATTGAATCTAGCTCAGCATGTTGCAGGGCAAATTCAAAATGAGTTGAATAGGGAAATGGGTGAGTAGAAAAGAAAAAAAAAGAAGGACTTTTCTCATATATATATTCCTATATACTTGATTGTGATTGATAAGTTATGGATAGAATCAAAGATATCAGCAACAGCCATATCAAGAAGAAAACCCGTTTTAAAAAGTTTACATATTGAGACATGAATGGTGTTGTATTGAAAAGTTGCTTCGGTAATCGTTGGATAGTCTATATTCAATCTGTAACATTATACATTTTTGATGAACTGGTCGGATTTTTCACACTTCTTTTTTCTGCTCTAATACAGTATGATTTAATATGTATACATTGTGAATAGTGAATTTTCTCTTTGCTTCATCAGGTCGATTTATCTACTCTGATTTTTTTCTTTACATTAGTCTAAATTGATATGATGGTGTCAGTCATGGTCGTATGTGAATGATATCGTCTTTTACCGTATAGTTTTTCTGGGCTAGCTGCTTTGTATCGGTCTTTTCGAATGCTATTTTTCAGTTTACTGACCAACTAAACTTATTATGAAATATGTGGCTTAAAAGCTTTTCATCTTCTATAGATTAAGGTTTTTTGAAATTCTAAGATCTGGCTTAAATCTAAACTATTTAAGGATCATGTTTTTCCATTAAGGAAAAGAGAAAATCTTGATTTTAATCCTATTTAGGTTTTAAAAGGTTTCCTTAGGGTGATTTGTACATTCTTTGCGAAATAACAGCACTTGTTTAGGTCAAGTATAAGACTAAAATTTCCGATACATCCCTTGTTAGAGGAAGAGATCTCGAACACACGGAGCCTGAAACTTTTTGTTGTTTTTGAATTCCTTTTTGTATTCCAAATCCAACAATTTCCTCTTGACGCGAGGCGTGGCGTGACGTGACGTGGCGGAACAATCGGGCGTTAATATGAATGCACGGTTTGTGCACCAACTGTGCAGCAGATGCGTGCGGAGTGTGGTGCAAAAAAAAGTGACAAAAAAAAGAAAAGTGTGTGTACGTTTGACACAACCAACAACCAACTATATGAATTGTTCTGATATGACAACCTTTGAAACTGATTTTCAGGACCGTGCTCTGTACCTGTGAAATATTTTTGATGTAGTCTTGAAGACTACTATCAGTCATTCAAGAGCACTCAGACAAAACATATGTTTGCATACAACATTAGCTAGAAAGAAAACCGCAAAAACAAATACATAAAGTGATTAATCAAAAAAAGCTTACATCTCCCGACTTTTTTTCTTTAAGTACGACAGAAAATTGTTTTAACAGACCCTTACATCTCATGTTTCAATTAATATAGAACGGTTCTCAAAGACGAGTTTTTTTTCAAATCATTTTTCAAGCCCTAAAACCTGATGTTACCCAATTTTTCAAAGTAGATCTAAACGTGCGATATTTTACTTTTTTATGAATATTTTTGCCCCTTTTTGACGACTTTTTTTCTAAGTGGGACCCCCATTACAAAAATATATGTGAACGAAAAAAAATATGTGGGGGACTCAGGTCCAATATAAAATAAGGGGAAATTTATATTGGGATAACGTTTAATAAAAAAACATTTTGAATCAAGAAAGCCATCAATGAAAAAAAAAATTTGGGGAAAAAGTCTTTTTGATGAAAGAAAGTTAGAACAAATAAAAGATCATGATAATAATAAACTACACAAAAAAAATCACACAACAAAAAAAAGTAAAAGCAAATGCAAAGTCGATTTTTTGTTTCGTCGATAGATGGTAGATGGGATCGTGTTATATTCCAAGATTGAACAAAGTCGGTTATTTGACTGACTTCTAAAAAAGCTTTTATGTGAAAATTTTTTAAGAGATATATGTTAAAAATGTTGAAAAAAGGAAAATTTTGTACTTATGTTACTTTGAATTTGTGTAAACGTACACATGAATTGATAAATTCGATATGCACGGAATGGGTCGGCTTGTAGGGCGTGTATTTTTATTGTTTATGGCTATTACCAAATCTACAGCAAACATGGTTAAAACCTACCAGGCAGGAAGGTACATGGTGATATATGACAGTGAAGGATTTATCGGTGAATTTGAAATAGCATACAATGTCGATATTACAAATATCGCGATTGAATCGATAAAGGTTTTAAGTGAATTGATGAAGTAGTAATCGATGGTTTTGAAGACATTTCTATGAAAGACTTCACAGATAGTCACTATGCGCTGAAACTGTAATCTCTTATGTCAACTATCTCTCTTGAATCTAGCCTGGATGGAAGATCATCACTCGACAAAAATGACATTCATAGTCTAAACATTCGTCTTAAACGAGGAATTTAATTAGTTCCTTAGCGCATTAGATTTTCTCCATTCGTTGATCTGATTAGCTCTCGTACAATACCTAAAAGTATAATTTCTACACGTTTTTTTATAAGAACATCTAAATTTTTTGAAACCTTCGGATGAACTTTTTGAGTTTAAGCCAAAAAATGTCTTAGCATGCTTATACTTTCATTATTCTGTGAGTATTTTTGGCCATTTTTCAAAGAAATTGGGTGTTTTAGGGTCCGCAAAGTCTTAAAATGTTGTTAACTTGTTCTTACTATTTTGGCCATGGAAACCTTGTGTTCTTATATAGTTTGTTCGTATAAAAAAACGTGTACCTAAAAAACCCACTAAGTATGATTTCAATACATAAGTATGTAGGTAGCGTACAGAGGCATCTTTTATATTAAAAGTTTACCACACAATCCTATTTTTATTCATGTCCATTGATTAAAACGTTAACCCGATAAAAGGTTTTGACAAAAAACGGGATTTTGTTTTTTGTTATCGATCATATCATCAGAAAACATCATATTTTGATCCAATCGTTATGCATAATCATCGTTCATTATAGAACTGAAAAAAAAATCACATAAGTTTGTCATATCAGTACAATTCATATAGTTGGTTGTTGGTTGTGTCAAACGTACACACACTTTTCTTTTTTTGTCACTTTTTTGCACCACACTCCGCACATCTGCTGCACAGTTGGGTGCACAAACCTTACATTCATATTAACGCCAGCTCGCCGCCACGTCACGCCCGCGTCAAGACAAAATCGTTGGATTTGGGATAAGAAGGAATAAACAAATCAATAGAGAGTAGTTGCAGACTTTGTGTAATCGGGACGACATCCTTAAAGAAATATTGCACAAAATTGTGATTTCAAAGAAAGAGAGAAAGAGAAAATTCGGGTTTTGTGTAAAAAATCTCCAGAAGTCAAAACACTGGTCAAGAACAAACAGAAAGTTCCTGCTGACATTCAAAACCTCATACAAGGGAAACGATTTACAAACTATACATAATTATTTTCAAAACACACATAAGTTCACAATCATCAAAGATAAACTTGGACACGTTACAAATTTCAAATTTTCAAATCAGATTCTCAGCAATATTAAAAATCATATCAGTAAAAGGTTGAAGTGCTGTTATTTCATTAAACATTGTGGGTCAATCTGGTGGAACTAAAATATTGTTAATACAAACTTTCAAAAAATATAAAAATTTCTCTATCGTTAAAAAAAAACTCTTATCATTGCTTATAGCACATAAAAAGCAATTCCTCGTACAGTACAACAATCCGCCATTTACACTTAGATTATTTGCACCTCGTCGTTTCACTCGTTGTTGCATTTGATTGGTCGAGTTCACTGAATTTGCTTGTTGAATCTAATACTACATTTTGTTGAACCTGCTTTTTACTTTGTTGGTTGATTTGAAGAGTATGACCTTAGATACTACCATGGATAATAATTCAATGTCTGGCGATTCTAGTCTTGGTGATGACGAGGTAAGATTCAATTATACTCAATATCCAAACAACGTTCATCTAACATTCCCTAGGTAACGTTATTTGATCGTTCAAAAAACGCTGTCTGAGCTCTTTTAGTTTTCTAGCGAATGCTGGAATATAATTTTCAACATTTATGTTCTGCTTTGAAAAATTTCCAGGAGTTTCTACAAAAAAAAACAATAAAAATTGCACAAAACTGAGTTAGCAAGCTATGTTTAAGCTCCTACTAAATTGGAGCCTTGTTTCACCTTTTCTTGGATCTGACCAAACTTCTTTAACGGTTTTCGATACGGTGAACACGTTCAGGATTCTAAAGGCTTATGCCCTAATAAAAAAGGCCGAAACTTCTTAAACAAATAGTTTGTATTTTTAAACTGTTGCCTTTTCTTTGCCAAGATGTTGACAAATCAATCACAAAAACTCTGCCTGAGGCACCTTAAGACCGTTATGATTGATAGCCTGTCATAAAGAAGTGTTTTTTATAAAGATATCTTTGCGGTTTTTCAACCCTACCAACATTAAAATAACAAATTTTTAAAACCCACACTTCGAAAGCACACACAAAACAGACAAGAAAAGTTTGGAATATCATTTCCTTAAAATATCGTTAAACTTAAGTTCATAGTTTACCTATTTTTGCTATAATCTATCGTTACACAATATGCCAAAATGGGGTAGGATCTGTTAGTGTTGTGGATTCATAGTGTTTTTATCTATTGCGTAATTGGTGCCCGATTCTAGGTTTCCAATTTTTGGGTAGTTTTCAAAATTTCTAAATACTGGAAAGTGTGTTATAATAGCGAGTTTATTTATTTGCACCTTTGAGGGCGGTAGACCCACAAAATCGAGGTCGGTAAAAGTACTGATTAACCGTCGTCCTCAGCTGGTCAGGATCTAGTCAAATTAGAACCATACCGTCTGCTCTGTAAAAAAACATACATACATAAACTCGGTATTAGCATTTTTATCTTTACGTGGGGTGCGGGCATTTTTAATAGATGTAATGATGTCTACGCCTTAAAATCTGGTCACACCTCAATCGCCTTAAATGGATTGGGTTTAAATTAGCCAGGATTGATCGATTGATTTTCGTGCATTAATTGACAGGTGTTATTTGAGCACTTCTACAAATTTAGCCCTTCAACTATATCCATGGATCCTTTGGAGACTTTTCTGTAAAGTTTTATAGAAATTTCGAAAGTTTTCATGGGGTTTTCATGACGTTTTATAAGTGCTGTGAGAGAAACAAAACAAAAAACTAAGAATGGAAAGTTCTCGTGTTTCTTATATAGAAGAATTGTTTGAATGACTTTTCGAATTTTCCCAATATTTTCATTCATCAGAGATTGAGAAAAATATTATAATATTTTTGATGAAAAAATTATTTTTACACTTGGCACCTGTTTCATGTGGAAGAAAGAAAAACCCTTTTTAATTTTTTAGGGGCTTTCGGACCAGGGCTCCCCCTAATTCATTAAATATATTTTTTCCTCTGTTCCATTTTTCTCACCTATATCACATGTCGTATAACAAAATATATTGATTTTCTATGAGAATTATTTCATGTTCTTCTAGGTTTCACTTTCCCCTCATCTAAATAGTACTTGTTTTCCAAATTTCCTTTTTGTTCCTTCTTTTCAAGACCCTTTTCAATTAACTTTAAAACACGATTTGAAGGCTAAAGGGCAAAGGAAACTTTACCTCAATTTGAACGAAATCTTCTAAAGAATAATTCCCGAAAGGATTAGCCCAAATTTGACCAAAGCAATGATGCTATTTGTGAAATCATTCATAGAATTTTGTAGAATACCAAAAGCCCCAAAACTTAAATTTAGAGATTCTAGATTTTAAGATTCAAAATAATATATCCCATCTCTTAATCTAGTATCCTAAATAAACGAGATCAATACCTCAGATTTTGCTTGACATTTAATTGCCATGTCCTATTCAAAGACAATAGGTTCAGGAAATGAGTTCTAATTTGCCTGATTACTTGACTTTTCTCGTACACATGTAAACTCATTCAGGCTAATTTAAACGCAACCACAATTATCTGTGAAAAAATGTTGAGATTACCATTTCCTAAGACATTCACTGTAGATTGGAAAGACGGATGATGTTTTATCCTCTGTATTTGATCTCAATTCCCTAACATTACAAAGCGTCGAAACAACGTCTGAATAATGTCTATTTTCACATTCACGTGAATCTTGAAATAATATCCATTCCCTCTGGGGTTTTTAGCGGTTTTTTAAACAGTTTTAAACAGTTTTAAAGACTTAAGCTTTAAAAATCGGGCCCAGGATTTTAAACGAAATTATGACCCCTGTCAGGTCAATTTCTAAGAATTTTTTTGATTCTTAGACCCCGTTATTTCCCCGTTAAAAAGAAGACAGGTATAGTCCATCCTCTTGCAGAATATTTAATCATATCTTTGACCCTTTCTTCTTTCAGGTTCGAACTCTTTTCGTCAGTGGACTGCCAATGGATACAAAACCAAGGGAAATTTATCTGATGTTCCGCGGTTTCAAGGTATAAATAAGATTGGATTTTCATTAAACCGAGAGATTTTTTGTTGCTCGCAGACAGACTTTTGGCTTATTTCTTTTGGGCATTTCGTCTCCTTTTGAGAGTTTTGGGAAGTCTTTTGATCAATTTTGATAAGATGGGTATAAGTAATGAAAACACTATCTTTTTAGTTTAAAATCTTTGAATGAAAAACTAGAAGAATTTATGAAAATTCAAAAAAAAAGATCATTGCCTCTCTTGTGAAACTTTCTCAATATATTTATGAATTATTAACGAATATTATTTTCACATTCTAAAATATTGATTTTATGGCGGTCGATGGTCGTTTGAAATTAAAAGATTTTCAAACCACAATATTGGTACCCTCAAAAATATTTTTAGAAAACTAACTTGAAATTAGTAATATCTCAAACCATTTAAGACGAGCTTATCTTTTTGGATTCAATTAAAGGAGTCAAAAATTTGAAATTTCCGTTACACGTTTTTTCTTATAAGAACAAACTATATAAGAACAAGTTAAGAACATTTTAAGGCTTCGCGGACTCTAAAACATCCGATTTCTTAGGAAAATAGACAAAAAACGGTGAAAATAAGAACATGTTAAGAAACTTAAAACTCAAAAAGTTAAGAATATCCTAAGTCTTCAAAAATTTTGGATGTTCTTATAAATAAAACGTGTACTACTCTGAGTTTTCAATACTGAAACTGAAAATTCTTAATCACAGTTTGATTTTTTTAATTTGGATTATATTTTACTTCAAAAAAAAAGAAAGATTTTGTTTCGAATACATAGCCTTGTTTTCTTCTCATTTTCTCATCATATTTTCATGATCATAAACCCGCCAAGCTTTTAAAATTACTTCTAACAAGTGCTCAATTCTCCCTGCTCAGTTGACATCGCTTTTCGTGCAAATTGTATATTATTTTCCCATTAAAAAAGAATTCTTTGATTAATTCCCTCTTTTAAAAGCCGATGTAAAGATATATCTTAACTCCGAAAAAGAAAAGACTCAGTAAGCTTGTAGCGTTTTGTATTTTACTTCTGACTCAAAATTGCCCGGTTGGACAAATGTATAAATTCTTTTGATGCAGACTTTTAACCGACTGAGTTCTTTTCTAAACTGTTTTCTAATTGAATGTTTGTAATAACATATTGCATATAACACATTTTACATTTTAAGTATTACCCACCATGGTATCTCCCCCATTTTTATATTTACGCCTACTCACGAAGAAAAGTTTCTGTAAAACCTGGCTTCTAATAAATTTCCAATAAAGCTAGCTTAGAAATAACAATGTGCTCTTTTTTTTCCAGGGTGTGGCTCTCGCACCCCTGTTTCCAGGGTTCACCTGACCTACTCACGTTATATATGATTCTGTCTTTTATACTGCTTGCATAAATTTATAGGGAACGAAATGATTTTCCTTAACTCGTGAACCTGTCAAGAAATTTGTTGGATTTATCCAGTTTGACATCCCCCGTCTGCAGCCCGGGTGCTAATTTTAAGCCTAAAAATGTTCTTAACATGTTCATATTTTGACCATTTTGTGAATATTTTTGACTATTTTCATAAGAAATAGAGTGTTTTTGAGTCCAAAAAGCCTTAGCTTTTATAAAAAAATGTTCCTAACTTGTTCTTAACATATTGGCCAGCGAAGCCTTATGTTCTTATATAGTTTGTTCTTATAAAAAACACTTAGACAAAATACGTGGTTAGTGTGTAAGCCTAAAGGGTTCCCTTTTGAAACTCTCAAACTTTCCTCAAAGGAGTAAAAAACAACACAAAAAACAATTCAGCCTCTTAAAGTGTTTGAAAGTCTTAAAGTAACTACAGAGGGTCTTAAAAACGTCAAAAATGTGACTAAATTTTCTAAATTCAGACCATCTAAGCGACGTTTTTCGAACTCGGGCATAACTGGCAATGTCATAACTGTCAAACCAATTACCACCTCCCCCTCTTTACGGGCCTCAATCTCGAGGCTGAAGTAATTTACATTCAACCCTTATATTTTCTACTATTAAACATGAAGGATATGTACTGAAATTAATTATATTTCAATGAAAACTAAAAGTTTACAATTTTGTTTTTAGGGCTACCAAAGCTCTCTACTGAAACTGACTGGAAAAGAAGGCAAAAAAGCAACGGTAGGTATTTTCAAATTGATTATAATACTTTGTTTGCTGCGATATATTTCCTATATTTCTAATTATACAAGGAATTTATTTTAGTCTATCTGCACCTTACCGGGAGAAATACTTCTATGGGAAAATCTGGTCAAAATTTTAAGTCACCTTCCCTTCCTCGCTTATTTGAATAAATTAAAATCAAGTAGCTAAATTCTTCTACAATTAGAAGAGAGGTTTGACCATTTCTCGTTTTTGAAGTATATTTTTTTAGTTCCTTCTCATGATTAAACTTATGTATTTTCCTGTCTTACAGCCGGTAGCATTTGTCACCTTCGAAACAAGGGAACAAGCAGAAACTACTAAATCAGAATTACAGGTATGGAACCTTTTCTTGGTATTTGAAATTTTGGTGTTTTTTATCTTTCAAAATGGTGACCTCGCTATGTACGCAGTCTTTTTAACTGGACTCATCATCAAAAATCATCAAAAACATAGTTCAGGCAGAAGTAGACTCTATAGTCTATACTCACTCAGAATTTTAGCTTTACCATGTTAATATTACCTGCATCATCTTTTAAACTTTTTACACAGGGAGTTCGATTTGACCCAGAACTAGCAACTACAATTCGTATCGAATTTGCAAAAGCTAATACGAAAGTATCAAATCCCGTATTGAAACCTGCAACTGCGACCAGTATGGTTTTACCTGGAATCCCGTCACCGACTTTCCCAGCAAATGCTTGTAAGTTTTTCTCACCAAACTCTAAAAATAGAGATTGTTATGAAACACTGTTACATACTCTCATGTTAAATCTTAAATCTCAAGAGCTAAAACTCTACTTTCCAACCCTAAGCTAAGTTAATTAAAAACTACTTGCGGTTTTTAGAATTTTGCTGGGAAATTTCTTTTTTGTCAAATATTTTAGCCATAGTTGTAGCTCAGTCGGGAGAGCTTTCGCCTTGCAATCCAAGGGTTATGTCAATCCACAAAGCTTAGATTTGATTAATCGGGATGGGATCTAGGCGGCAAGTAACTGGGAACTGAGATTAGGTGTCGTGTTCCACCTTGCATTCGACTTCTCCATGACTAGTGTAAATAGAAGAGGGAATTAACCCTTTCATTTTTTGTTCCATGGACAACAACCAGATTATTACACTTCTTATTAGTAACCCAAATCTTCTTTGATTCTATCTTCCAGTCGACTTGGCAGCAGCTGGCTTATTTGCACACGCAGATCCAACGAATTGGCCTACAAGGTATTTTGAAATCATCCCTTTCAATTTTGTTATGAACAGGCTGTTTCACGGTCTAAGCCGTAATGATTTACCAGGAGATTTTTCCTGGCGTCTTGCAGACACGAGTTATGGCAAACGCGGAATTGTCTTGATTTTATGAGTGATTTTACGAGTGATGAGTGATTTTACGTCACTTGAAACTACCTGGTAAACTCTAGTCTCAGTCCCCTTACACTTCAAGGCTTGAAAGGTGTATATAATGTCTTAATTATCACTTAAGACCTAATGACACTGACCGTTTTGAAATATATACCGGATAGCACATTATCAACATGTAGCAAGGGCCTCTCAAACAAAAATCATGCACACATACACATACATATAATCTTATGTCGGTTTTCTTGGCTCCGTAAAGTCAACATAAAAACCAGAAAGCACACAATGTTGTTTGAATACGTTAATACAACATCAAGTATCCTAGATAGATGTTTTTAAGACGTTATGTGCCGGACCTAGAAAACTGTCTACTGCATTTTTGGAATAGACGTTATAGTTGGGGTCAATTTCTTCGTATTTTCTAGCACAGCAAATTTTACCGATCTAAATGGCAATCACCTCACTGCACTTCCACAGCAACACCTGCACCCTGGCCTCACCACGGTAAGTTTCTTCCTCCGCCCGTATCTACGCCCATTCATCCACCCGTACTTACGCCCGCCCACCCGCTTGTCAAACAAAAAATTAATTCTTCTAGTATTCTTGAAATAAAAATAAGATTCATTATTTGAACAATAAACAATTCAAACAAACGCTTTTTGTTTTTGATATTAACTTCTTCGGTGTCCCTGTGTTAACCCGTTTTTCTATTTGCTGATTTATATATTTGAAGATTTATATACTCATAACTCAGTATTACAAATGCTTAGATTATATATTTTTCTGGAAAAACATCTAACCAACCATATAACCCAATCATTCTTTCATTCATTCACTCATTCATCCATTCATTAATTTTATTAATAATTTTCATTTTTCCAAACACAAATTTTCTTTTTTGTTTACATTTTAGTTGCCACTAGGAACAGCACCTTTCATGGTAATTAATCTCATTACTAATCTACCATCTTGACTGACTGACAAACTGACTGACAAATTTACTGACCCGACTAACATCATTTTACTGACCGACAAATCATCTAACATCACCAAACATCAACCATAACGACTTGATATAACTGAGCGATAAATTATCTGTCTTTTGCGCTTCTACGCTATCCTCCCAAGGAGGATGAATATAATGAATATAATTGTTCGTTTTTTGACGAACTTTTAAACTGACAGAATATTTTGACTGACTGTACCTCCATTTTCCATCCACAAATTCATACATATATTGATTGACTGATTGATTGATTGATTGATTGATTGATTGATTGATTGATTGATTGATCGATTGATTGATTGATTGATTGATTGATTGATTGATTGATTGATTGATTGATTGATTGATTGATTGATTGATTGATTGATTGATTGATTGATTGATTGATTGATTGATTGATTGATTGATTGATTGATTGATTGATTGATTGATTGATTGATTGATTGATTGATTGATTGATTGATTGATTGATTGATTGATTGATTGATGACACATGACACTGATATTTTACTAATAAACATTAATTTACAACTTATCCTGCATGCTATAATTGACTCATCTAAACTTCTTGTAAAAATGAGAAAATTGACAAAATTATTTCTATACACACACATACACACAATTTCAGTTCCTTTATGCAACTTTTAAGTTCCAAAACATTTTTTACGTTCAAGGCACATATTTATGTCCATTTTAACATCTCAATGGCAGCACTATAATAAAGCTGGGTTAATATTTTATATGCCCAAGTGTATCTAGGATTTAAAAGCTCAACTTGGATTTTGTTATCTTTGTTTTAAGGCTGTCCCACACTCGGCCTTTGACCGTCTGGCCACCCTCTCCTGCAGCCTTCCTGTAAGTCTAAAAAAAAGCTGGAAAAAGCAAAAAATATGAATTTCGCACCCAATCACCAAAAATACACCAAAAACACTTTCGATTTCGCACACTCAAACACAAAAAATACACAACACCTTAATATACGCTAAAATTATTGCTAGCACAAACCACCAAACACAAAAAAAACACAAGATACACTACACTAGCTTTATAATGCAAAATGTCCCATTCTATAGAAGTCACTTTTAAAACATGCAAAAGTTGATGTAAAAAAATTGAAATTGTGATGTCTGTGTATGAAAATGAAATAAACGCACTTTTGTCAAATATTTAGAGTTTCAAACATTACTAAATACTGCAGAGTATCTGGCTAGTGTCTGTTTTCATTATTGAACGGGTTTTCCCAATATAAGAAATGAAACAATCTTGATGTATACAGTGTGTCCCGAAAAAAGCGGACACGTTTTTTTATGAATCAATAAAATAGTATCAAAACTCTCCGTTCAATCAATAGATATTTAATTCCCAAGATGATTGAATATGTTTTTGAGATTTGAGTCATAATAAAATTTCGCATAAATTATGAGGATTTTACTTTATGTAAAAATTTATCCGCTTTTTCACTTTATATAGAAACAATTCTGTACACATGTTTTTTAATAAGAACGTCAAAAATCCCTGAAACCTTCAAATCTTTTTGAGTTTAAAACCTAAAAAAATGCTCTTATTTTCACCATTTAAAGAGATCGGCTGTTTTAGTTAGATTCTGTAAAATCTTAAAGGACCTTATAATGTTCTTTCTTTCTTTCTTTTTTGCAATCGAAGCCTCGTATAAAAACTTATATACAGTTTTTTATTACGAAAAACCTGTAGTTGAGTGAAGCTCTTCAAAGTTCTATTGATAACTTTTGCAAATTTCATGAATTGCTGTACACACCGAGATGAAGTAAATTTCGAAACTAAATTTTCCATAAAAAATCCATAACCTATCGTAAATCTGAGTTCTGCATAGTCTGAATCGCAGACCAGTATAGATATACTTCCTATATAAGAAGAAATAAGAAACTTTTTTCGCTAGAGGATGAGCAGAAGCCTAGTTTCCGCAAAGGGTGCCATTTTTTTACAGAAATACTACCAGAAAATCCCTTTTGCTATTATGGACTAAAACACGCTTTTAATAGGAACAAACTTTAAAGTCATCATCATCATCATCATCTTTCGACCGCGGTCGAGATGATGGATTCCACCCTCTGGCGCCAAGAATCGCGGTCGCGCATGGCAGTCTCCAGGTCACTATAATGAAGTCCAGTGTCCCTGCTAACTGCGTCAGTAAAAGTTAACTTTCTCGATCTTTGAACCAGCCGCTTGTACTTTAAAGTACATAAGGCTTCGATGACCAAAATATTAAGAACAGGTTAAGAACATTTTAAGGCTTTGTGGAATACCCGATTTCTTAGGAAAATGGACAAAAATACTCAATAAACGGTGCAAAAGAGAACACCTTTGGACTTAAAACTCAAAGGTGTATCAAAACATTCAAAATCACACAACCAGATACTCCGCAGTTTAAGTAACCATCTACACACAAACAATCCACCAAAACTTTTAATCCTTTCTTCTTTCTCGTAGCTTACAGCTCCAGTATCTATCGCCAACCAAGGCCATCACCTGATACATAACCCTATCTTAAACAACGTGGCCGCTTCAGACGCCGCCAACGCTTGTACAACGCTCTTTGTCGCTAACTTAGGAAGTGGGACCACGGAAGACGAATTAAAAGCAAGTTTTTGCAGGTAAGTGGACTAGATTCAAACCACGTAGTCACACATTACGGCTTTATTGTTGTTGTTGGAAAATTGACTGAAACGTACCGCCATCTTCCGTCAACAAGCCTACACACATCTGCGCACGTCCCCAAAATTGATTTTGATCGTATAAAATTCCCATCCGAGAGTTACCCCAAATTTGGGGAAACATGTTTCAATTTTACTCTAAAAGTTCAGAATTCCAATACACAGGTTGCAAAATTAAAGTCTGAATACAAATCACGCTTTTATTCGGAATTTTTATGTGCTTGTTACATGACATTCATTTCTGATTGGTTCGAATTTATTGACACTAATAAAGTTATAAGCTGTAAGTTGTAAAGCAAGTAACATGGGGATAAAATCACGTGAAATTTTTTCGAGTAACCACATGTTTTGACTGTATTGATATGAATTTGCAACCCGTGTATTCAAGTTAAATGAAATTTAAAGATCTCTCATATAAAACTTTACTAATCAAGTTTCTAAAACTTTAAAACACAAACACAGGCTAGCTCTCGGATGGGAATTTTATACACGATACGCCCTAGTCTGAATCGCAGACCTCTACAAAACCCCAGGTAGTATAGTATACGCTATAAGGAGCACGAATCCGTTAGTGGATGCCAGTGGAAGCCTAGATACGCCCCTTCCCCTATATCAAAACATATCAGAGGGGATGTGTGCAACCAGGATACACACAAATTTTAACTAATCGTCACAACCGTAGAAAACACAATATCCCCACAATATAAACTTATTATTAGCTCAGTTTTGACGTTGGTCGTTTTCAATGTTGGTGAAAATAATCAATCTTGAGTATTTCAAACTTTTTTTTATCTCAGCAGTTACACAATATCATATTATTTCACCAGTGCTAAACAAGAAAGAACTCGGGGATTGGGGCTAATCTTAAATAACTTTCTTCCGCTTTCAGATTTCCAACGTTTCGACGTATCAAGATGTTACGTAATAAGAATACGGCTCCCGTAGCATTCGTCGAATACGGAGAAGTCCTTTACGCCTTGCACGCTAAAACATATTTCCAAGGGTAAGTATTATACATTAAAATTTGCCAAATTCAAAATTCTCTGAAAAAGTACTCCACTCCTAAGGACATTTCCTAGGTCAAGAAATACACCGAAAAGTACATTTTTCTTAGCAAATTGGAACTCCTACTGGAAAAAAAGTATACTCCCCTTTTAGGTGCTATGCTGGAAAATCAATTCATTTAAGTATGCCTTCAGGCTTAAATACTTAAACCCTTATCATTCTTCAGGATACTATTCTTCGGGATAAGATAAGTTGGGTAGAAATCCTGTCCGAAAAAAAGTTGTTTACCGGCCGGCTGAAAAATAAAAATTTTCTGACCCGGCCGCAGACTTTCGTTAGTAGTTGATACATTCATTAGTCTCCAGGGCTTACTTCATACTGTTTGTACATAAAAGTTATCTTTAAATTCTATTTCAATTATCTTAAGGGCTCTGACCTTGACCATAGTCGAAAAATTGATTTTAGTATTTGAACATAAAAGTTATGTTTTAGGCTTTTTAACACTTTTAACAAAGAATTGCCTTTATAAATTGCTTTTTAATGAAATCCCTTAAGAGTGATTAAGAATTTAATTGCAAAAATGACGCTATGAACTTTAAAAAGACGTTAATAATATGTTGCATTACATTCTTTTTTTAAAAGTGCTAAGTTTTAATTGGTAATTAACCTTTTTGTTTAGAAGTTTTTTCAAACTGTCAGCAAAAAATTGAACTGTTTTAAAATTTTCGGAAAAGTTTTCTAAATTAATACATCAAAAGTTATGGCTGTTTTTCTATGAAAAATTGGGATGAAAATTTGGTTAAAAAGCACAATTTTCAAGATTTTGAGAAGCTTTTAGAAAGATTTTCCGAATATTCTTTTTTAGATCGGTAAAAGATCACCATCTACCACAAAAAAACTTCAAAATGTTTTTTCTTCGCCAAAAATAAGCTCTTCAAAGTTGAAATACTCTTCTTCTCAAGAGGCTTCATTCTCTTCTTCGTTAATCTTTTTCATTGCGATTCTTAAATTTTCAGACTCAAGGATATCTGGCTTAACAGAAAATGTATAACATACCACAGTTTTGTGTGCTACATAAAGTAGAAACTTATATTTTGTACGTGGCAAATATCAAAAATTCACAATGGCCAGAGCCCTTAAGTTATCAAAAATAGCTGGCCGCATGAGTGCTTTTTCCTTCACCCGCATTCCGGAAACACTACATTTTTTTATTTTCGCCTTACCTGGAACATTTTACATCGGGGACATATTTTACTTTTACTCATTCTCTTTTAATTAAAGACCTATGCATAATTTAAAAATTCTTTTTTCGACTATGATTTTAGGCATACTTAATCAATATCCAATTTGACCTATTGACTTGTGAATATTTCAGTCATTACCTAGGCATATACTCAGCTAAAATATTTACCCAGCCTGAATTTAAAAAACATTTATCTCCCAAATTATGACAATAGACAATAGATAATTATAATTGATCTATTATAATTCCTTTGAGAGTCCCTAGAAACCAGAATGCATTGCATTTATCGAAAGCCGATATCGTCTATTATGATATATCTCTTTCCGTCAATTACGAATAAAGCTCAAAAATATGTTTACTTATTTTTCTTATTTTTCTTTTAGTGGACTTTTACCTTCGTCAGAAAATGGAGGAATGAGGATCGAGTTTGCTAAAAATAAAATGGGAGAGGTAGGAACCCTATCTTAATATGTTTTATTATTTTTCTAAAATTAAAGTTGTTTTGAGCCTTGCGGGTACAATCGTGGCCAAAACCCCTGTCTATACACCTTTTTCAACCTCTAAAACCCACAAATTCAACGTTGTTTTTAAGATTTTTAGCCCAGTCCCAACAACTTCTTCATCAACACTGATATTGGGCGGAGGGGGTGGACAATTAGTTTTGTCCAGAATTTAAACCAGGACAGATTTGTCCAGGAAGTTATCGAAAGAATGATTATATCATTAAGAACACGAGACGAGACGGTAGTTTTGCCGGAACCTGAAAACAAATAGACAACGCATTTTTTGAAAAATCTAAGAAGTCTAAAAATTATCAAAAATTGATTTCGACAAGTCACGAAAAAATGTCTGAGGCACGGAATGATGCCTGACTTTAACAAATCGTACCTCGCGGTTCTTTTCCTGATCTCACAAACAACTGAGCTTCCAAGATTCAAATATTTCAACAAAACCAACTACAAAACCAACGAAATAATTCACTCAATATTTGTTATGTTTTTTTTAGACTGGAAAACGAATGGATGGTCAACCAGAGATTATTGCTCAATGAATGGATAAATGAATGGATTTAGCATTCTGGTAACCATAGCTTTCGTATAAAAAAAATCCCTGATAAATTATAAAAATATACTCATTATTTTTTAATGAATTTACAACAGAAAGTTGTGTAATAATTTTTATACAGCTTAAATACTCCACGAATAAGGAGATGAAATTGTTTATTATGACCCTCCAAAAAAAAATGTTTAGATTTGAAATTTAGAAGAATGAAAATAAATTTTGTTTTTTATATTCATAACTTTTTAAGAAAAAATCCTCCAAAAATATTAACACGGTTTATAAAAATTTTTGTTCAAAGGATACAATTGTGTTGTGGAGCAATACTTTTGAATTTGATTTGATTGAATAGTACACGAATTCCTTAAGAATTGATAATGAGAATTCTCTCGTTTCAAGATGCTAGTCCGACAATAACAATGACTTAATCAGTGAGCGTAACTTTTTTAGTATTATTTAAATATATAATTATTTATTTTTTTCCAAAAAAAATGTTTGAATTTTTTTTATTATGACCCATCTTATGATCAGAACCTTTAAGAATCCAACCTTCAACAACTAGTTGCTTCGAGAATCTCGGAAGAAATGTCCATTAGTATTTTTTTTGTTAATTTTTTTTGAACTAACCGGAACTACCATTTTGTCAGCTTTGATGCCTGAATAATTTCAAAATTAATGCCCGCAAGCTTTTTCCTTGGAAATTTTAAACGCCGAAAAAACTCCATATAATTTTTAATGTTATCCAACCAATATTATATATAACTTAGTTTGTTTTTTGTTTCGTTTCGAACAATCGAATGAATGATGTACATATATTATTATCTTTTCAAAAAATTGTAACTTCATAAAATGAATGATAAGATATCGAAAAAAATTGAGAAGAAATTGACAAAGAAACGATATTTTTGTGTATTTTTGATATTTTAAAGTTCGAACCAAAGAAGGATTTAAGATCGATGAACTTATTGCTACCCTCAGACCTCTACAAAACCCCAGGTAGTATAATATGCTCTATAAGGAGCACAAATCCGTTAATGGATGCCAACAGCCTATCTCAATATTGGCTCAAATTGGTCGAATTCAACCAATATCGCTAAGCAACTAAGAAGCTGTTGAAAACCTACTGTATCCAGTAATAAGAGTGTGGAGTGTACTGCGTGAGAACCCTTATTCGTTCAGGTACCCCGGACTGGTTTAGATAATGAGTAGTAGGTATTACGACCACAGATAGCTGAAAAGCCCGAAGGGCTAGATAGGCAACTTTAAGCTTTCTCCAGCAAAAAAAAGTGATAAGCAAAAATTAGACTTTTTAAATTTCGTGCCGATGGATAGGATCTAGCATTTTAATTGTTTTCGGAGCGCGAGATCAAAAAAAGTAGGCAGCAATCGCTATTTCGCACCTCTCAAACCAGTGAAATTGCTTGTTGTCATATGATTTCTTTGGTAGGAAAACTTGCTTCACTTTTCGATAAAGGCCGCGGATCAAGCCCTTCGGGCTTTACAGATCTGTGATTACGACAGAGGACTTCATATAGGTACCCTATCTGAGGCCGGGTTATTTAGTGCCAAAGAAATTATAGAAAGAAAACGGTTCTAAGATAATGCCCACTGTATTTCGGGAGCTTCTCTGTAAAGGACTTAGTTCTTACAAAGTAAACAATGGATGTCGCATAATTTATTTTTCTTATAAGCATCTAGATTATAAGCATCATTCCTTCCTATTTTTCACCCCTACTTATCTTACTCAAAGGGTTCAAAACACATTGAAATACACATATTTGTTTTCTCTGAGCATTTGGTCTTTGGCTGGCGTGAACAGTGTACAGTATATTACATATCTTACTTCCTACCTAAAGTCTATTCACGATAAGTGTGCACTCTTTTTTCATTTACCTATAACTTTTGAAGGAATTCTTCAATTTTTATAAATTTGGTATCATTGGAAAGATGTTAGTGAGTGAAACAATTTGAAATTAAAAAATCTTTAAAAAGATTATAAAAATGAAGATGAAAATAAAGAAGAAAAAAATGAAGATCTTGTAGAAAGGTGATATGACTTTCATTTTCACTGAAGTGGATCCTTGATTATCGAACATTATCACTGTGAAAAAATTTCTCAAAAATAATCATTCAGTCAAAAGATATCAAGCAAAGTTATAAGCTGATTGACGTCTAAAAACGATGTTTTCTGCTGTTTTTTGCTGTTTTTTGGGGTCAATCACTTATCAACTTTGTATCATAACTTTTTATTGAATAAATATTTTAGTAAAATTTCTTCACAGTGATGATCTCCTAAGATCAAAAAATCTCTCCAGTGAAAATGAAAGTTATAGCACTTTTCTACAAGATCTTCATTTTTTTCTTCTGCATTTTCATGTTCATTTTTAGAATTTTTTTAAACACTTTTTTATTTCAAATTGTTCCACTCACAAATATCTCTCCAACAATACCAAATTTATAAAGATTGAAGAATTCCTTCAAAAGTTATAGGTGAAAGAAAAAAGAGTGCACACTTATCGTGAACAGACTTTAGGTGTTAGCCTGGTTGCAACATTGTGAAACGTACTTCTCTTTGTCATGTTCTCAAGGTTGACGAATCAGACTAACTTTCGGATAGGGCTGAATAGGGGCCCCGAAGGCTAGATGGGCCCCAATTCCTCATGGACTAAACCCTCAGTCTCTTCCCGAACTACGGAAGTACATACCAAGTATGAGTATTTTGATAGGGAGAACCTTTGAGCTACCGTTTATCCGAAAGCCAGCAATAAACTAAAAATATTAATACAATTCAAAAACATTTATCTTTGTCGTTTGTTTGTTGTCTTTTCCTTAGCGCCACTGAACTTTCCGTTCGATCCGATTGACACGCTCTAACCATCGTTCTTTCTTCTTTTGAAGTCTCGATTGACCAGTGATACCGGAAAAATAATGTTTAAAGCTTGCATTAGATTAATTTTTTTTTTTTTTTTTTTTTTTTTTTTTTGATGATGATGAAACTGCACAGATGTTCAAGTGAGCCGAGGGCGATAATGAAAAATGCTACCATTCTTATTTACACACGCTACAGTACACATGACAAACTCGTTCCCAAACCGTAAGGAAATCCGTTTCCAACTCCCTTCGTCCGTCGGAAACTTCATGATCAATAACTCTATACCTTTCGGTAATTAGTTCCTACAAAGTAAACAAGGGATATCATCATATTTTACTGTGTGCGCTAAGCTGTACACCACGTTTCATTTTTTATTAGCCAATCAGAAAGAAGAAAAACATTGATTTTTGTGGGTTTTTTTTCTTGCGTAAAAATATTTTCGATATTGTGCTGCTCGCAATGGTTTCAAAGGAACAACACAAAGGCGCTCAGTGAATAGAAATCTCTAGCTGTAACGATCTGGTGGAATGCGGCCTTCAAACGTTCCTTCTCGATTATGAATGCGTTCACGGGGTATTCATAGCGACAGCCACTTGCTAGTTTCGATGTAGAAAGAATAAGTGCGTTTTTTCGCAAAAATAATAAAACTTATCAGCTTTTTGTGCTCGAACGGTGCGGAAGTAAAAATGCCGTGTAGACAAATAGTAGGAGATACGTTCAATGACGTTCTTTAATTATAATTTTCAATAAAATGACAATTACTAAGGTCTGTGTCAAAAAGGTGTGCAGTGTTTTGATGATTTCTGACCAAAGATTTATTATACACTGGATAAACGACTCATAAAACGATGGAGAGCGATCATTGTATTTCCTTTGTTTCAGAAAACAATTGATGTTCTAGCTTTGTCCGCAAAGGACAACTGTCATGGTGGCTCGAAGATGTCTGATTTATAAAAATGTTCATCAGTCTCATTTTTAAAAAGTTCTCTAGCTCTTTCTTTTTGTACATTTGCGGAAAAAAAAGTTTGAAATTAAGGCTAGTATTCCAAGCCAGATACATTTGTGAAATCTAATGTGAGAAAAACATCATTAGACAAGAAATCCAGCCAAAATGCTTATAGTGACACAAAATTTTCAATTGGAAATATCTTTCCTAGACTGTTCCCAGAAGAGCTGAAATTAACATACATAAGACTTGAGTGTCTTGGCTCCACTGTGGTATGAAAATCCTTTGGAGGCACGTGGTGGCAAGGTGGTTTTTTTGAGGTTGAAGTTTGAAAGTTTCCGGTGTCAACATTAAATTTCTTATACACAACACGTCTTTTGCATCTTTCTCACAGCTTGAAACGTCATAACTACTTATAATTATTAATTAAGTGGAAGAATCTGACTCTCACAGGAAAGTTTTAAGTTTCTTTTGGGAATTGGATGAGTGATTTTCGATAAGAAATGCAATAAAGAGACTTCGAAAATTCATTTAATGAGGGAAGGAGAGTGAACAAATAATATCATTACTGCGGACATAGCTAGTACACGAGAAATCAGCAAAAATCTGTTACTTGTATATCCAGTGTATAATAAATCCTTGTTCTGACCATAACTTTTCCAAGTAAAAAGTTTACTATCGTTGGAAAGACATTCAAATGTGCTCATATTTTCCTCCACTCATTTGTTTTCAGATTGGTTCAAGAAATTGAAGAAAAAAAGAAGAAAACATGAAATCCTTGTAAAATATCGCTATAATTACCATTTTCACAAGAGTGAAATGATTTTTCAAAAATATTATTCGCCGTCAAAAGGTAGCAGGGTGATTGACCCCTTAAATGTGTATTTTTTGCTGTTTTTTCTTGTGGTCAGGCAGCACAGACAAACTTAATCAATATCTTAGAAAGATTTTTAGGTTCAATTGATTTAGCCGAAAGCTAGGATCGAAACACCTATGTAAGATTCTCTCATATGCGGAACAATTCACGGTACCACCACCACGTAGAAAATTTTCTTTAATTTAAGACCATGTTGCTTAGTCTGAAATTAGCCATAATTTTTTCTCGTAAAGTAAAAGCATTTTAGATAATCTAAGCATAGTAAACGAAAGCCCTTGACCCAATAAGCAAATATGTAGTTGCTTATAGAAACACAATTGTGTCGATTAGCAAGTGTATACCTTTCCTCCTTGGACACAGGAACGCGGGTATAGTTCTTATAAAAATATAAATTGCCGTGGTAGTAGTTTGGGAAGCCATTACTGGAAAAATCCAGGGCTTTTCCATAGAAAACATTACGTCGCAAATAGGGATAAGTTATCAAGCTAATAAATGATTCTAGCCTAGCTGAAATTAAAGATGATAAAGTAATTAAAAAGGTATAATTCTAAAAATGTATTTCATACCTAAAAATCCTATAAAAAATCTTTTTTTTCAATAAATAGATATCCACTCAATGACACCCCCGTATAAATATCATCTTTATAAAAACCTCTATAATAAATATCATATTTATTTAAATTCATATTTATCTTAATGACCAGGGGGTGTGAAGACCCCACCTCACACCCCCTGGAATGAACAAGTAAACTTTTCAGAAAGAAATCGAATTAAGGCTAACATGGTATGTGACCCCGAAGGGCTAGAGGTTAAACTTTAACCCTTTTTAGGCAACAGAAATTGAAGCCACTTATTTCCCATTTAAAGCAGCATGCACAGGCATGCAGCATGTTGCATTGCATCAACGCGAATAAAACTTCTCGCGCCCCCAAGCCTTAATGACGAATGAGATTATCTGACCTGGCTGTTCAGCCAAAACATTCAAAACTTAAGCTACGTCCAGTTTCCTCATATCTTCCTTCGTTTCGAGCGTAAAACTCCTACTTTAGCCTAAAAGCCTGGATCAAAACCGCGTTGCTTTTTGTTTAAAACGAAAGCAAAAGCGACCTACTCCAAAGAGATGAATTTCTTCTTAGAAAGAACGATGACCAGTTCCGTTGATCTGGAGGTAGAATATCAATATCAGAATCTGCTTGTAGATTAATTCCTACGGGTTTGGTGCCTTGGAAAGACCCAATCGCCACCAGTGAAGGTACGTATGACTATTTTTTAGAAATGTACACTACTCAAATAGTTACCAAACCCCCGGACTACTTGCTTACCTCTTTATAAATCCAATTAATCAACCATGGAGGTATAAAGAAACAGGAGAAGTATGCTATTGTAACCATGCTCGCCCTACGATTAAAAAAATTACGAGGTATGCATGCTCATAATCTCATATATCGTGCATTTTTAATGAGCTCTTTTGTTGATAAGTGAAATCTTATTGGCTAACTTAAGTGTTGGAAATAAAATGAAACGAGATTCATTGTTTCTGACATTGGTGTAAGAAAATATTTGGACTAAAAAAGGGCCTGTAAACTTTGCAATCCTTCATCAAATGACAAGATTTTTCGATCAACATTTTTCTTCAAGGTGAACCCTATTGCTTAATACTTTCCTCCAAAATTCTCCAGCGACTTTTTGTCTACAAATTGGGTCTGAAAAATTGTGTGTGCTTATAAAGAACTTTTATTTTCTGGCTAGAGAAATATCTTTTCAAAACAAAAATTTAATGGATGCCAAAATTGAACGCAAACTAATTTCGTGGAGCTAAATTTATTTTTATTCTCGTATATTAGAAGGCTAGAAATCTTCGATGCTGATAGTCAGAATGTTCAGAACAGACTTGAGTTCTACTAAAAAGTCGTATTTCGTCGGGCGAGCCTAGAATTTCTTTTGATTTATTACATAAAAGAAATCAAAAGACTTTAACGACCAATTGCCGACAAATTCATCTCCTGTCTTTCTTTATACCTCTATGAATCAACTATCTGAAAATATCTACCTTGAGTCAAAAGTTAAAAGTCATTTAAAACGTGTGTCCCTTTAGTCTGAATCGCAGACCTTTACAAAACCCCAGGTAGTACAGGGAGCAAGAATCCGTTAGTGGATGCCAGCAGCCTAGTGTCCCTTAGCCTTACGTTTGAGTCTTTGAAGAAAAACAATATCATTTATCAATCTTCTTGAAATGATGATTCTGATCTAGCCCGGTATCTTCCTCCTCCTCCCTTCTTTCGCACTAGACTGTGGTCCTGTTCGGGTGACGTCACACATATTTCAGCGGCTTGTGTATATCCTTTCTTCGTACGTGCAGTGAACTTCCACCGGTCTCTGAAAATTATGTAATAATATTTTGATATTACTCTTTGATAAGGAAACACGTTTTGTAAGGCTTCGATTGCCAAAATATTAAGAACAAGTTAAGCACATTTTAAGGCGGACTTTAAAACACTCCCAATTTTTTGGAAATACTCACAAATGGTGAATTTAAGAACACATTAAGAAAAAATCAAAAAAAATAGGATGTTCTTTTAAAAACGTGTAGACCATGACCATGTTGATTGTGTCTCACCTTGGGAATCTGAATAGTTAAACCAAACTAAAGTCTGTCCAGATATAATTGGCAGTGGAAACAAGAATGCCAGTAACTTTTGATAGTCAAATATAATTATGGAAATTTTTTTTGCTTGTTTTAGAGAATCAAAAGCGCTATATTGAATGTACTTTTGGTTGAAAAATTCGCGATTTTTAGCGGTTAAATTTGCGATTGTAAAAATTTAGCTTTTTTTCTACTTATGCTATAACTTTCATTTTTACACCAGTGGTAGTTCAACCTTAGGTTAAGAAGTTTGTTAAATTTCAAGGCAAACAAAAAAGTCCTTCGGAAGATATGGGACCCGAAATACCCCTTGGTAGCACTTTTCTGTGAAATATCAAATCTCCAACTTATTACTAAAAACGGGGGTAGTGATATGATTGATAAAGCAGTTTTTCGATCATAACACATTTTACGATCTCTTTAATGACCTTATAGCCAAACTTTGTTTAGTGTTTTGGAAATTAGCAAAGTTCTTTAATGACTTAAAAATAACAAAGGCAATATAAGTTCATGCTTATCTTTACAATAAAAACAATTATACTGTGATTTCACTTCGTTTCGAAATAATCAATGATACCAATAATACCAATGCACCAACACTTAACATTTTCCAATTTTTAATTGCACTGTTCAAAAAAGATAGCATAACCCCGTTTTTAGTAATAAGTTGGAGATTTCACAGAAAAGTGCTACCAAGGGGTATTTCGGGTCCCATATCTTCCGAAGGACTTTTCTGTTTGCCTTGAAATTTAAGAAACTTCTTAACCTAAGGTTGAACTACCACTGGTGTAAAAATGAATGTTGTAGCATAAGTAAAAAAAAAAGCTCAATTTTTACAATCGCTAATTTAACCGCTAAAAATCGCGAATTTTTCAACCAAAAATACATTCAAATATAGCGCTTTTGATTCTCTAAAGCAAGCAAAAATAATTTTTATAATTATATTTGACTATCAAAAGTTACAGGCATTCTTGTTTCCACTGCCAGTTATATTTGGACAGACTTTAAAGTGTCTCTCAAAATTAAAATTTTCTTAAATAAAGACAAATATCTAGGGAGCCTCTGAAGTTTCGTCCGAATTCCAAAAAATATATCTTATTTATCTGTTAAAATACCAGGGGGTTTGGTTGGTGCTTTCAAAAAATGACCTCCTCAAAATTGGGGTCAAAAATCTTTCCAGCTAGTCCATACCTGATGTAACTTGATAACGTAATAACAGTTGCTACTAGAAATATCTCTAACAGAACGGTCAGTAATGTTTCATAAATGCTGATGCGGAGGTAGTACAATAACAAGAAATATGTCGGTGCAGTAAACCAGACCTGTCAAAATATAAAACAATAGAGATTTTTTTGTTAAGTTAGCTAATTTTCGCCATTATGGAAGGAGATGTTCGTTTCTGTAGAGGTCCCTTACACGAAAACCTCTCTATGACCGTGCAAAGTCTTCGTAAGTCAGGCTATTCTGCAAGGGCCAACTTTTTATTTCTCTCTTATCTTTTCTGGTCTGCAAAATGTACATCTCAGAAAACATTTTTACCTTAACTAAGAATTAACAAACCATAGAGCCTGCCCTTCGGAGGTGATGAATTTTTTAAAAGTGTCTATAGATCACAGACCAGAAAAAATATGAAAAGGAACAAAGTTATCAAGACGAGATAAACCGCCAAAACTCATTGACATGCTACAGTCGAGTCTCCATAACTCGATAACACAAATTTCGAGGTACGGAGGTACGGTATTGTTATCTGTAGGGATCATAACTAAGGGAATTTCGAGTTATGCAGACTAGTTTTCAAGGCATTGTTACCTGAACAGACACGAAAACTTGTTCGAGTTATAGAGGTTAGAATTATGGAGACTTCACTGTACTTTAAGCAGGCATAAAACGAGAGAGGAATCAATTATTTTTTACACTTACAATCCATTCAGCGTATTTATAGAACGTTTCAGCAGCTTTGAACATTTTTTTACGTTGCAGTTTTAACAAGACGATACTGACAACGAAAGATGTGAAAATGAAACCATAAACACCAACCAAAAACATATCCGCCATTGTTGCTTCCTTAACAAAGTAAAGAGATGGGAAAGAAAATAGAGTAAGTTAAGGGATGAGCTGGAGTTTTTATAAGATGCTTTATTCATTGGTTATTTGAAATAATAGAGATGACGCATTCTTTAGAAAAAGTAATAAAATCCTTTGTCTCAAGATTCAACGACTAACCAAATCATCGAAAACTTTGTAAAAACTCCATCCTGACCCTGAGTTAAGTAAGTTTGCAGGCGAAAACGAGTCTAAGGCTCTCTTTTCTTTAGCTGTCCACCCGAAGGTAGAGAAAAGCACCAACCCTTTTGCTGGATTTCTCTTTATCCTTGGTCCATCTCTTTACTTGCTGAGCATCAAACAGAGAGGTATCAAGTGTCAGTTACCCTTTTAGTTTAGTTGTGGGCGCAGATTAACATCTACTTAAAGTGTTAAGAATATTTCAAGAACTTTTAAGACTGAAAATAAGGCAAACATAAGAACAACTGAACTTGTTGACTTATCAATCGTGAGGTTCAAGCAGCTCCTTCTTGAACAATAAAACAGAGAGGTATCAAGTGTCAGTTCGGAATCTTTGCACACCGTAGTTTGATGCCTTCATTAGTCTATTTCATAGGATTCGTGCATCTTTACATGCTTTTTTCCATTCAATTTGAAGAAAATCTTTGCAGATTTCCCTTCGAGAAAGACGTTGTAAACAGTTGCTTGCCAAACTATACCTATTCAAACTAGCTTAATTTCATTTTTTTTGAGTGTAGTATAAGGGGGGGTTTATTTATTTTGAGATAAAGTTCACTTTCTTAACCCTTAGAAGTCACCAAATTCTTATAAAATCAAAATTTGAAACCTCGATTATAGTTCAAACAAATCAGTTAAAAAAAGGATGCAGTTCTAAGTTATGAAATATCGATTGAGAGCCAGTAAATGCCCACAAACTTTTGTGATGTGGGCGATCGAATTTGGCTTTTTGACACCCTTAAAATAAGACTAATCATCCTTGAATTACTCATCAAAGCCCCCGATAATAAAATTTCCTGAATTTTAAAATTGAGAATTTTGTAGGTGTTCTTATTTCCCTTTTTACCTTTTTTCCTTCTTCACATTAACATGTTACATAATGTAATATGTTGACCCCGTCTAACCTAGCTTATTTACTTTTTTTATACTATTTAGATTTTTAGGAAAGTAATTTGTTCGCGGAATCAACTTTCGCGAATTTGCCCGGAATTCGCGAAAATCACGTAAGTTTCTTCCCTTAAAGCAATCAGCTATTTCTGCTCCTCGTTCATTCAACCCCAAAGAAGAGTAGTTTCAACCGATGACTTTAAATAGCAGTTGAATGGCGGAGTGATTTTGCCCTTTTTTCGTGATGCCGCGGATAAAGGACACAGCTGAGGGCGGGGAGGGGCGTGTGATCCATAAAGACAAATTACAATACCTGAGTATCTGGCGCTTGTTCGCTCATCGATGAATGAAACATTACGCACGAAACCAACAAATTCCTATCCAAGAAAACATAATTAAATAAAATAACGACGTTGTTCTATACACGTTTTTATAACAAATTAAACTCCTTGAAATGTTACGATATGGGTCTTGGTAGGGGTTCAGCTAGGGCTAAGGTAATGCTTAAAGGGGATTATCAGATGGTTTGAGATATTTGGCCTGTAGTAGCCTTCTACTGTCCTGAGTAAAACCTCCAAGTACTTTGGTCTAACTGTTTTCAAAAGTCGAGGTATCACCACAATTTAAAATCACTGAAAATGGGTTCTTACACGGTTCAAAAAGTTAAAAAAACTTGTAACTAATATATCTCGACTTGGGAAGATAGTTACTCTTAGGTTCCAAATAAACGGGGGGGGTTCGAATAAACGGGGGGGGGGTTGGTTGGAAATTTTCTAGATTTTAATAAACGGGGGGGACCTAATTGCCGGGGGGGTTGGAAATTGTACTTCTGAAACCCAAAAATAAGGTAAAAATAGGCTAAAATCAGGCTATTTAGAGCAAAATAAGGGGCCTTCTCTTTGACAGCTGAAAATATTCTTAGAGATAAATAAACGGGGGGGTCCTAATAAGGTCCGGGGGGGTTGGAAAATTTTCGAAAAATTAACAAGCGGGGGGGCCCGTTTATTTGGAACCTAAGAGTAGGCAAAAATATTTCGAGGTTTTGTTTTTGGAAATAGAATCATTAAACATACTAGCATGAGGCTCGAAATATTATTTTACAAAATATAAAAAGCCGAAAAATATCCCCAATTTAAAAACACGAGTTATTCAATCACACAATTTTTTTTCGTCTGCGACGGACACAAAATTAGTCCAGGTTGTAGAACTTTGCTAAATTTTGAAAATTAAAATCCTCATTGTCCACCTGCTATGGAAGTATGACTGGTATGGTTTTTTTAAAGCGACATTAAAAGTAAAACAAGATCTCACCCGTCAATCCAAACTCTCATGGTTGCATCCGAAGGTGGAAGAGCAAATGCAAAACATATCTGTTGTTGAAAGAAAGATATAAACAATAAGGTATAACCGAAAGCAAGAGGAGTCCAATCTCCTGTGTAGGATTTGAAGTCATATATTTCCTACATAAGTTGCGCGACCCGCATGATTAAAAGTAGTGTGGTGGTAACCGTAAATTGAAAAATATAGAACGCGAAAACAAAGAAAGTGCTGGATTCGATACGTCACTGCGACAGTTTTAAAGCAACGTTCTGGCATTCCTGGGAAGTGTTGAACATTCGCCTCTAAATTTTGGCTGGAAACTAAATGAATGTTTACTGAAAGTAGATCTACAAGCATATCCTGGCTAGCCCGAAGAGCTAGATAGAGTACTTCGGCTGGAAAGTGAGCCGTGGTTCGGTAGAACATCCTACCGAGGGGTAGGAAATCCTACCGGGGCCACGTGACATTACAATAAAATATCAGCGCATGACCAATCAGAAGTTTCGCAGATTTTCGAAAACAATAGCAACAAATTTTTGCACTATTCACTTTTTTTTTTCTTGGAAAAGCTTAAAGCGTCTACATGGTTTCAGCCCCCCCCTTAAAATAAGGGGTGATTTAAAATTTAGAGAAAAACACAAAGGGCAAAACTGTTAAAAACTGAGAAATAAGGGGGGACTTGGTCTCAAGGGTCAAATGGAAGCCCTTGCTACTTGAGGGGGGATTAATCTTGTTCCTTTCTGTTCCAACGGCTGATATTTCTTCATCACTTTTTTCATTTTTACCTCATTCTAAAATAATCTTGTTCCTGCTGTGTCCCGATCTTGTAAAGCATCTAAGGCTCCAATCACATTTCAGCTATGGAATTTTCTATTTCGATTCGAATGTTACATTCAAAAATATTTTTGTTTCCTTGGTGTGTCATCATGCTACAGTACATCTAAGGCTGCAATCACATTTCAGTAATGGAATGTCCCGTGATTCGAATGTTTACATTTTTTAAAGACATTCAATTTTTCTGTTCTGCTTCTAATATATGGAATAGTTTCCAGTTTGAGGAGAAAACGATTTTAGAAAAGTGTATTGTAGGGATTTTTATACCAGGTATATATATTGTTTATTGCAGTTTATCATACTCTACTAACATTTTAAATTTGCTGGTTTAGAAAAGTATATAATGATAAAAAACTTTTTCACAAAAGAAAGAAATATAAGTAGAAGAGCTTCCTCAAAAGAGGAGCTGATGCTGATGCACCACCAACCAATAAACAAAAAATAAAAAGCGGAACCCAGAACTAGGGTTTTCCCCCGGATGGCATTCAAAAATTGTGTGAGGTTTTCAAAAACAGCAAAAAAAAAAGAAATTTGAATATCTCTTTTGAAAATAACTCTTTTCAAACGAAACTTCACAATATTGGTTCTAAAGTAGGTTGAAGTAGGTTGAAAAAAAGTTTTTGTAAAATGGGCCAAAATTGCGGCACAAATCAAGAAAAACACTATGTTGATAAAACAGCAGCCACAAATTTGATCAATGAGTAAAAATCATTTTTTTCAGATGAAACTCGTAGCAAAAGGGTTTATCCACAAAATATAAAAAATGGAACCAAAATTATTGGGTCATTGGGCTAGAATTGCGGCTCAAAGTTGAAAATTTTTTTCATATATGCTTTGATTGAAGCCACGTTTTAAGCCCATTGAAAACCCATAAGTATCTTAAGACCTTAATAAACTACCAATTTCAAGAAAAACGGTTAAAAAATATTGAAGTTTTAAAGCAGGACAGCACATATAAGCCAACCCGTTGAGTGAGCCACAGTGACATACAGCCACAAAACCTGCCCTCACTTTGCCATCTTATATTTCAAGACTGAATCACTCAACTTCAAAGAGGGCCACATTTTTGGAAAGCTCATCAATTTTCTTATTTTATGGAATTTTGTACTACACAGCAGCCACAAGAATGTCAACGCTGTGGGCTAAAAAGTGGTTGTTATTGAAAACCTCACTTTTTGGGGTTCTATCTTTGAATGCAATCCCCGCAATGTGTTTATGGACTAATTTCTCGCTTGTCTCTACACCCCAAAAATTAAGGGCATGTATACATAAGAGTCTTGCAAATTTAAGGGGGGAGTAAAACTTAAGGGGCACCTCAAAACCATCTTTAAGCTTTAAGGGGGGATAAATTGATAAGGGGTGATTTGTGTTTTAAGGGGGGACTCAAAATCATGGATGAAACCATGGTCTATAGCCCTTCGGGGATATCTGTTGATATAGATCGTGAAAGATGGGTCCATCAAGGGACCGCCAAATGTTGTTTTCGGTGGTTTTTCCGACGTTTCGTAACTTACCACAATAACGATGAACAATGGGGGCAAGAAGATCTTGAAGAAAGCAGCCCGTTTCGGACGTGACATGTGAAATCGGAATGCAAATCGGGAAACACCTTCGTCAAGAAACGGATTGTACCTAAAATGAAAAAAATTCAACGAAATCTAAGTATTCATGTTTTTTTTTATAAAAACATCAATTTTGAGAGAACTTTACGAATCTCCATCTTCGTGCTTCAGAGTCGACTAAGGGAATGCGGAATTTTAAGCCCACTGACGGGATAAAGCTTTTTTTTTACAAAAATCAAACTTTTGGTTATGGAAATTGATTTTTGGCATAAGTTTTTCCCCCATTGAAGCACCAAGCCTCGGATTTTTAAAACGACTTCGGCATTTTGGCTTGAAATGTAATGGTTTTGAGCTATAGCCAGTTGACAGAAGGTAGAAAAATTCCCCTTTTAGTTTAGTTGTGGGCACAGATTAACATCTACTTAAAGTGTTAAGAATATTTCAAGAACTTTTAAGACTGAAAATAAGGCAAACATAAGAACAACTGAACTTGTTGACTTATAAATCGTGAGGTTTAAACAACCCATTGTTGAACAATAAAGACTCTTTTGTTTTATTTTACACGCTTTCTCTTATACGAACCAACAATTTTTGGCATATCTTCTTACAGATTTTTTTGTATCAAAGTAATACAAGATGACATTACTGCGGAACATTTAATTTTTTTTTGAAGATTTTAAAAAGGAAAAAAATAACATCACAGAAGTAAAAGCTAAGTGCTGTTGAAAAAAGAGGGATGTACTTTTCTCCGGTCAAAAATATTTTTATTTTTTTCTAGTTACGGAAAATTGAGGTTTTTAACACTTTATGGTTTGATGGTTCGATGGTAAAGTTAAATTTATGCTCTTCAATCACTCGCACAATTGTTAGGTTTTAAGATAACCTAAAATATTGTGCAACGAACTCTTCTCGAGTCGATATGGTGGATGAAAACATCGCGGGCCTTCTTTTCAAAAAGAATAATTTCTCAAACTTTTTACACATTCATAAAAATAGCCTTAGGCAATAGGTCCATTTCGACAATTTTTATCAAATTATCACCCATTTAGACTTTTTTTAGAGGTCTGTAACTTTGACTGTGAATGTGTCGTGACGAATTGGGTGAAGAGTGCTTGGTTCAGCGCAATATGATTAAATGCGGTCGTGGCATGAAGGTAGAGCATCCAGCTACGGTGCGCATGGTACTTGATGCCTCTCGTACTTGATGCTCTACCTTCATGCTAAAGAGACGGGTCAAGGGTAAGTGGAGAAATCCAGGGAAAGCAGTGGCGTCTTCCCCTGATCGGTTAGACAGCTAGAGAAAAGGAAGCCTTCGAGTCACCCTCGACTGCGGTCGCAAACTTACTTACTTATGATTTAACTCAAAGTTCAATTTTATGTGTTCAGTAAACCCGGGGGTGGTACTTGGGCAAAATGGGTGCCGGGTATGTGCGAGTCATAACGGTCCCTTTTTCACACCCTCGAAAGTCTCTCAAAGGGGTACAAAAAAACATTAAAAGAAAGTTGACTCTGTGTAAGGGTCCAAAAATCACGAAATTCTAAAATTCCTCTCTCAAAGGGTCGTGATTTTCTTAAATTTGGACAAAAATCGAGTGAAAATCGACAAAAACTTTTAGGAAAAGTCTCTCTAAGAGTCCCAAAAACGTCAAAGATTTCTCCCTCTAAAGTTTGATTTTCGATTTTTGACTTGGACACCTCGCAAACCTAGTACCCTCCCCCCCCTCGGAGTCAGTAAACAAATCCTTTAGTGAGTTAAACCATTATAGTGTTTTCCCTCGAAATAATTAAATCTTATTGGTTGAAAAGTGCAATGCAATCAGAGATTTTGTCATTTTGGATAGTGCACTTTAATGGAATACAAGAAGCCGGAGCGGCGTGAAGGTCCAGCTGACGATCAGTTGCTTTTTAAAGGTCCATTCTGCTGCGCGCTGGACCAAAAATCTCGTGAGGAAACCTTTAGCAGAGGGAGTATTCAACAGTCTATTTAGCCTAAAGTAGGCAAATTAGCCTAGAGCATGAAGGCAAATGCATTATCGGCTATAACAAATAAGAATTTGTTCTTTGAACGAAATATTGATAGTCGCATTTTATAACTACCCTACTCAATTTGATTTTTAATGATAAAATCAATGTAATTACTAATTTTATCCAATCGGAATACAATGGAGACTCCATGACTCAAGCACGCAGATGGGACACAAATTTGTTTTAATTATGAAAATTTCGAGTTTATTTATTAATTGGTTTATAAGTCATTGTTAGTTGTAGGGACCAGAAAACTTATTCGAGTTTAGAAGACATTCAAATTATGAAGACTTTATTGTATAATCCTTATCGACTTTTGGCCCATCAACTAATATTTCTTTACTGGGAGCTGAGCAGGAAAAATTTTAAGCGGAAAATATTTTTTCAAACTTGAAATATTTGTTTTTGGTGAAAGAAAGATGCGACAATTAATATTTCACACATTTTAAACGGGATTAGAACGAATTTTTCCTTGTTCCAGCGAGTCAATTATAACGACGCTGTGACCAAATTTTCCCCCGACTAACAGTTCCCCTGTACTCTACGAGGCGTTCTTTAGCCAATAAAACGGCGAGAATTTTCTTTCGACGTGAACTGTTGTGAGACGGGGATTTATACACCTTTTTACATTAGAACAATTTATAAGAACAACGATACTCATAAAGGCAAAACAAAACCAATTATTCAAGAGAACAAACGCTGAACCTTGAACATTCTAAAAAGCGGCAATTAAGTACAACGCTCGGTATGAAGGTTATAAAATAGTACCTAAGTTTTTGTTTTAATATACAGAGCAGAGAAAAGATAGTTTGTACTTGAAAATATAAGAAAAACCCAACAAAATCTTACTGATTCTTATAAAAAAAGACAGGAAATGAGGAAATTTGGGGTTGTGAATGGAAATCAGAGATAAATAACGATCTGATAAAAAGCTAACTGTAACATAAAAAGGGGTGATATTTTTTCACTCGGAAGATAAGAAAAATAGATAAGTGATATGTAGATAAACAGGCTACAAGAGTGAAAATAGTAGTGAAAATGTTAAAAAAGAAGACGAAGAAAAAGGCAAATCTTTCTTTTCGTGAATTTCGCCTGATTTGCCTTTTCTTTTCTCCTACAAGACTGAAACAAAGAATTTTTTCTAGTCTTGAAAAATTATTTGAACAAAAGAATTCAAATGAGACATTTTTTTACGTAGAAACCGTTTTTGGGTTCAAATCACTCCGTAATGCTGAAAACAGCGAAAATTTTGAGCACATCATGGCAAACCCTTCAACAAGGACAAATGATTAATTTTACTGACTTGTCACGCTAAGTTTGAATTTGAAATAGCTTTGTTTAAATTTGTAGGAAATGTTTGTGGTTCAATCAATGTATTGAGGAATTTTACCATTAGTTTGAATCGCTAGCACCAGATCTTTTTTTGACAGTTTTCGATACGGCGAACACATTCAGAATGAAATTTAAATAAAATTCTAAGGCTTATGACCTATGACCTGTAATAAAAAGGCCGACCACTCTCAAACTACATTCAGCGGATAGGTCGGATGTTTACTACTGGGCACTCTCAGTCAGTTTCGTGCTTTCAAATGACCTATGAACGAGCTTCTAAAACTTTTTAGTTCCGGAGATATAAAGAAGTCAGACCTTTTCAATTTTCGAGAAAACAAAACTTCAAGAAAAAGCGTTTTCGTCGCTAAAGGGTTAATATTTTCTAGAGGTTGATAAAAAAAGTAAAAATGGAGATTAATATTTTGAAAGATAGGTGATTGATGTTTTTTTAACATCACTTTTTAAAAGAGTGATTTAGCAATATTTGTGATGAGGGACGAGGGAAAGATCACTAAAAAAAATCGAGGCAGGTGATTTTAAGCAGGACAAAAAAAAAGGTAAAAATAGGGAAGGTTCAAATCAAACAACAATAAATAATAAGACCTCAATCATTAACAAACATCTACTTTGCTTTAAGCTGGAAAAATTTGACGTTTTAATAAAAGGAAAAAAAAAAGCAAGAAATAATTTTTGATAAAATCGACTGCATCAACGTAAAATTTAGCTTTTTTCAAATAAACAGAGGGAGAGAGTGAAACTAACCATACAAAGAACAAAGGTTTGGATAAGGAACTAAAACTAAATAAATAGCTAAGATTTAAAACGAGGAACTTAGTAATAGTTTGAAGAATAAAGATTCCATTTCATTTACTTTTCATTTAAGACTTTTCATTTAAAACAACATCAAGGCAGAACAACATCATTTAGTCTGTTTTGGAGGGGGGAAATTCGTCACTAAATCTGACAATAATTTGAATGTGAAAAAAAAGAAGAAAAGTCGTTTTGACAAGTGGAATTTGGAAATTCTGCGTTTTGAAAGTTCGACAAAGTTTGTTCAGTCATTCTTTGGATAGAAAGACTCCAGTCGACACTTAGACGAGAGAGAACACAGTAGCGTTCCCCCCCTCCAGCGGAGATTTTTCAAAGGGGCACCGAAAAGTGCAAAAAGACGCCTCTGATTACTAATTTCGGCACCCCTTTGCTCTTTTACACCTTAGATATGGCAGTTTTCGGTAAAATTGAGAGAAAATACTTGAAATTTTTACAAAATAATAACTTTTCATAAGGGGCGCCAAAATCAAATTCTTCTAAAATTGCCTCCCCAGTTTGCCCAAATTTTAGTCGACCCACCACGCTACTGAGAGTACAGTGAAAGACCTTCAATACACAATATTTCATACACAAAGGAGCGTGGTAAAATAAAAATGGCGACAAATAAAACAAAATTAATGTTTTTGTTTTTTCCAGTGTGAGGCAACTGAGGTAAAAAATATCATGAAATAAACAAGCAGATAAAAGAGAAGTCTTAATTTTGGTACCGGATTTACAAGAAAAAAGACCACAGATACAAACCAGATGTACAGAGAAGAGAATCGGAAGCTACGGTACTACGTTTCATCGAAAACATTTTGAAAATAAACGATAGGCAGGAGTGAAAAAGAATACATTTAGAGTCTTGAAACAGAATCAGATCAATGAAATTCACATATTGAAATTTATTGGAATTCGTACATTGGGAGTCTTTAGGAACAGAATCAGATCGACCAGATCGCAGATTGATATTTGTTGGAAAATTTAGATACGTGAAGCAACAAAAAGCCATTTTAACACACGTTCCAACAAAAATTGTAATTAGACAGACCCGAAAGCATTCAAATATGGGTTGCACAATAAGCAGCAATACAGTACATCCATCAGATGAAAGTGACCAAAGATGCCATAAAAATGGAACACCACAATTAGTTGTTGAATTGGCCGGTGTTGATAACCGTGAAGTCCAGCTAATGGTTGAACGAAAAGAGATTGTTCATTACCGAGTTGTTTCATTAAGAACTGAGATAGACAGGTACGATGATATCATTTCTCAATTGGAAAACCCAAAATTGTATCATCCACCAACCAATAAAGAAAATATAAACAATAATAAGAAAAACGATAATAATGGCGCAAGTAGAAGTGAAAGTGAAATTAAAACATAATTAGCTTTAGAGTTGATTTATTAAGGGATGAAAGTTGTTAAAGAAAATGAAAGTGGTATCAAGGACGCGTGGACGATTACAAAACTCTATTAGAAGACTTTATTTTTGAGTAATGGAGCAAGCCGTTTGGAAGTTAAATATTAGAAACACACATTTCCGGGCCGGCGAAACTGGGGGGCCGGGGGGGGGGGCATGCCCCCCCCCCCACTTTTTTGCTAAGAAAAAAAAAATCAACCAACCATGGTGGCGCCTCCTTAGACACTTACTATTTGGCCCCTCCACTTTCAAAATTGATTTGCCGGCCCTGCATTTGAAAACACAAAAAAGAATGGAAACAATTCGTGTCAGTTGAATTATACAAAGAGAAAGTGTACATAATAGGTAATACTCTTAGGTGCCAAATAAACGCCCCCCCCCCGCTTGTTAATTTTTCGATTTTTTCCAAAAACAATTCGTGTCAGTTGAATTATACAAAGAGAAAGTGTACTTAATAAGTAATACTCTTAGGTAATTTTTGAAAAAATTCCCAGCTACAAAAAGGAAAATTTCTTGTTTTACTCTAAAAAAGCCTAAATTTAGTCTATTTTGACCCTTTTTAGGGTTTTTAAAGGTCCATTTTCCAACCCCCCCGGTAATTAGGTCCCCCCGTTTATTTAATTTCCAACCCCCCCATTTATTCGAACCCCCCGTTTATTTGGCACCTAAGAGTAAGTGCGTTTAGATGGTGAACACACAACGGTTATTTTTTAATGCAAAAAAGAAGACAGTATGATACGAAACTAAACTAAATATGACATTGGTTGAACTGCAATATCTAAAAATAATTCATTGTGGGAAATTCTAGATATTTATTATTTCATAACTTTTTATAGGTTTTCTAGAATTATTTTCGAGTTATTGCCGTAGCCAGGAAAATTTGTTAAATAATTTCATTTTGGGATTTTGACTATTAATCACTTTTTGCTAAGAATAGATAAATAAATTCGCTAAAAGAGGGCTTTTTTTTTTGCAAGAATAATTTCATAATAACACGAAACTGTTAAATACGTTAAAAAAAGATTTCAATTTACTCTTACAAGGTTTTTGAAATGATTCGAGACAACATAAAAATAAGACGGCACAATCTATAATTATCACGTTCAGTCTAAGATGTTCAAAATTAATCCTAGGAATCAGGAACATTGATTTAGATTCATGAAATTTGAAATAAGCATGGAAAAAAACTTTTTAAAAATAGAGCTTTATTATAAGAAAACGGTCAATAATTTGTTGACAAATTTCTTTCCATGTTGTTTGATCCAGTTGCTATAAAATTGGTTACACGTTTTTTTATAAGAACATCCCAAATTTTTAAAGCCTTGGGATGTTCTTAACTTTTCGAGTTTTAAGCCTAAAAATGTTCTTAAAAACATATTCTTATTTTCGCCATTTTTTAACCTTTTTTGACCATTTTTAACCATTTTCCTAAGAAATCCGGCGATTTAGAGTCCATAAAGCCTTAAGATGTTCTTAACTTGTTCTTAACATTTTGGCCATCGAAGCCTTATTTTCTTATATAGTTTTTTCTTATAAAAAAACGTGTACCCTTGAAGAAAGGATGAAAAAGAATGAGTACCTTTCATATACAATTTGAGTCCATGAATAAGGGTCAAAGACCCACCCTGTGTAATTCAATGTCGGTGAAATTCCACTCTTGAATTTGAATGGACGGTCTTGATCAACGGTAGACTATAAAAAAGAAAAAAAAATTGGGAAAAATTGTTGAAAGAATAAATCTCAATTTGGTTTCTTGTTGCATGAATAGCTAAAAAAATACTTATTTTTACGAAATTCAATGATGTTATTCCCGCAACATTAAACTTCCAGTGGATGTGATGGTGGGTGATCTTTATAACAAAAAAGACCTGCACTACGTGGTAGAGCCCACAAAGCTGAGCAAAAATGTCCTAAGAAAATTTTAAAATTTTTTAGCAAAAATTAATAGTGTAAATTGATTATAGTTCATAAGTAGGGAAAGTTATCATAGTTTAAATGGAATAATTACTCCCAAATCCAACGAACTAATTACCACGGAAAAAAGAGGAAATCTTCTTCCGAAAATCTAGAACAAATTTCGTTGAAAATTGTCCAGAACGACTTTCTCTCTTTGAGCTACATTGCAGATCTTCAAACAAAAAAGAGCCTAAAGCACTTGTATCGCTCATTTTTAACCAAAATTGATCCGATAGGGAGCAATGTTATGATCATATCGCAGATAATTGATTAAGGATGTTGATTCAACGACATTTAAAGCCGAATGTGATTAAATTACCTCCAAAAGGCGCCATCTTAGTTCTTTGGCTGTCATCTCCATATCTTGAACTTCAATCTTCAATGTCTGATTATCAAAACTTTGGTTAAAAAGAAAAGAAATTTTGATCATAAAGGGACATAAAAGTAGCAAAATATAAACACTGCGCGAACCACATGCCATTAAAGACAACAATTAAAATCTTGTGTCCAAAACAAACTTGTAAAACAATTGAAACAATCAAAATCGGCCATATTTGTTTTTATTTTTTATTTTGACATGTGACATTTGTTTTGATTTTGTATCCCGCTGCATACGGTTTGTTTACAAATTTCGTCAGTACTTTTATGTCCCTTTAAGGGTCTGAACCCTCCGTTCTTGCTATATTTCGAGCCCATAAACCCAGATCCATAAAGGGCGCCTCTTTATCCGTCTCAACGTCGTCGTAACGATGGAAATAAGTAAATGACGAAATTTTAAAGCTTGAATTTTGGCTGCTCTAGAGCTTATTTTGCCTGGCTCATTGATATCACAAGACGCACGTAGCAATGGTTTCAAACAAAGAAAACTTGGAAAACAAAAAGTTTCGTTACAGCTCCAGAAGAAGATCTTTTCGATTTTTATAATATTACATATAAGCCCCCATTGAACCCTTACGTGAGGAAAATAGTTATACCTAAGCCTAAAAAGAAATTACTCTAAGGTCCTGAATAAACGTCCTCCCGATTATTAATTCTCGAAAAACAAATTCGGACCACACATTATTATCAGGACCCCCCGTTTATAAATTTTCGAAATTTTATTGAGGTCAATTTCAACAGCCTCGTTGACTTGCTTGACTTCTATGATTTTTTTCTATTTAAATAAAATAAAGCAGAAGCAGGATCGATTTCACATTGCTTTCACGTTTCTAGGGTTTTTTCTGACAACTTAAAGGATTTTCTTTTATGGTACCTACCAAAAAAATGCTCTGTGAGCAAAATTTTAAGAACATCTGAATGTTCTTATAAAAAAACGTGTAAGTGAGGTAAGGGTGGTAAAACCCAACACCCAATAAAAAATGACGCTCCCACTTTAAATGCATCAACCACGAGGTTTCCTGTGGCGAAGAGATAAGATTACATTTTGAAATAAAACTTGTCGAAAAATATTATTTCTTGAGATTTTACATTTCAAAAATTGTGAAATCATTGTAGAGAATTTTCGCACGTTGATTTCTATTTTATATGGCAAAGATGATTTTTTACTTTGGTGGCAGGTCAAAAAGATAAGATAGGATACATTTTGTTCTGTTGCACAATTTGGAAAAAAAAAGGAAAAAAGGAAGAAATGAGAAAGAAAGAAGAAGAAGAAAGAAGAAAATAAAACACAAAGCGTTACTTGCCATCCACATATAATTAAATTTCAATTTTTACCCAGGGGTCTTATGATAATGGACTTTCAAAATCTCAAATTTTGTTCCATGTAAGAAATTCTTTTCATAACGGGATTCGCCAAACAAATTTAGATTGTAACATTTAAGTAGAAGCATAGAAAAACGTAACCTTGAGTATTGATGGAAAACATCCAAGATATGAGGAAATTTATAAAACTCTTAAAAAACTAAACATGCCTTATAAACTTAGACGGAGAGAGCAACTTATGTTACCTCCAGCTAACAGAGTTAAGTTTGGCTTACAACCTTTAAGTTTTGTTGGCTCCCTCATTTGGGATCGTCTCTCTGTGAAAAGCTCTGCAACGTTTAATACATTTAGGGGCAAATTAAAAATGTTGCCAAACGATTTTTGTACCTGCCAAATATGTAAATTGTGGTAGGTATTTTTGAATATTTTTATAAATGTTGGATTTTGTTAGTAACGGTTTACAGGCTGTAACTATTTAGGACGTTAGGTTCTTTACTTTATGTACCAACTGAAAATAGATTAATAATAGTAATGCTTTATAGGATATTTCCCATCATTTATGAGCCAAAAATCATCAGGCATAGTGTGCAGAGGGGTCCAGCTCACAGCATTTTTAGGGGGTTAAGGAAAATAGCCCCCGGCTAAATTCTAGAAACATAGCCCCCACATTCCCCAAAAAAATTTCCCCACAACATAGATTTTTAACATAATTTAAAATATCTTCAACCTACCAGCTCTGCCCCCAGTTCTATTACACAACACTCAGCCCCCCTAGCAAGCTAGCCCCCATTATTCTTTGACCCCCCCCTAAGCTCAAGGGGGTGCATTCTATGCGTCACACCATACAGGTATCGCTAATATGTGGTCATGTTTATGATGAAACTATGCTTGCTTCCAAAATTCACGAATATGAAGATAATGATGTGTTTATTACATGAATGAAACAAAAGAAAAATTTGGAATTGAATTACTTACGGGAAGTTTGCAAGATCAGCAGCAAAATTGAATTTTCCTTTCACTCTGAAGTATTTTCCTTCGTGCAATGAAACCTGTAGCCATGGTAATATAAAATAAAATATAGTACATAAAACATGATGGTTGAACAGCTCCTTTCTTCGAGTACGATTTCTCGATTGAAATTATAAATTGTGAATTATTTTTGAGAAAATGATTTCCCTCTTTAATAGCATCAAATAAAAAATCGATTCCCATAATCAGTTACTCTTCTAGTTATTCAATTTTTTGTCAAAATTCCCCAAAATTAAGTCCTATCAGATAATTCGTTAATGATTTTAGTTTAAACTGATTTTGTGACTCTGCCAGATAGTCGAACGTGCGCAACGCACTGGGCTCAACTTCAGTGGCTTCAAATTATTCATAGGCCCAATTGTAGACCCCCAGATATTTACCCAATGAACAAGTGTGCCAAATTTCAACCAAATCCGACCATTTTGGCTGCTCCAAAGCTTTAGCCTCGTTTTGGCAAAAAACTCGTCCCTAGGCCCCAAAAATCTAAATTTTTGAAAAATGCAAAAAGCACCCCCAGATATTCACCCAAGGAACAAGTGTGCAAAATTTCAGCCAAATCGAACAATTTTTGAAATCTCCAGGCTGCCCTTAAGTTTTAGCCTCGTTTTGGCGAAAAACTCGTCCCCAGGCCCCAAGAATCAAAATTTCCAAAAATCGAAAAAAGATATTCACCCAAGGAACAAGTGTGCAAAATTTTAGCCAAATCGAACAATTTTTGAAGTTTCCAGGCTGCTCCAAAGTTTTAGCCTCGTTTTGGCGAAAAACTCGTCCCCAGGCCCCAAAAATCAAAATTTTCAAAAAATGAAAAAAAACACCACCAGATATTCACCCAAGAAACAAGTGTGCAAAATTTCAGCCAGATCGAACAATTTTTGAAGTCTCCAGGCTGCCCCAAAGTTTTAGCCTCGTTTTGGCGAAAAGCTCGTCCCCAGGCCCCAAAAATCAAAATTTTTGAAAAATGAAAAAAACACCCCCAGATATTCGCCCAAGGAACAAGTGTGCAAAATTTCAGCCAAATCGAACAATTTTTGAAGTCTCCAGGTTGCCCCAAAGTTTTATCCTCGTTTTGGCGAAAACTCGTCCCCAGGCCCCAAAAATCAGAATTTTTGAAAAAATGAAAAAAACACCCCCAGATATTCACCCAAGGAACAAGTGTGCCAAATTTCAGCCAAATCGAACAATTTTTGAAGTCTCCAGGCTGCCCCAAAATTTTGGGACATACACACAGACAGACACTCAGACATACATTCTCAGATTCTAACTCAACTGAAGTTGAGAATATAATCAGGGACAAAAGAGGAAACTTGACTAGAGATAAATCCCTATTTTGTCAGAGTGTAATTAAAGTACCAAAGACTAAGCTAACAAGTAATACAAAATTATGACTTAATCATTTTCACTTTACCTCCGCTGCTCCTGCTGCATTAACAAGATCAAAACAGGCTCCATTCAAACCAATATTTTTGCATTTCTGTTTCGTGTATAGAGTTTGACCAGGTGGAACTAAAAGTTAAAAGCTATCACATACAAAAGCATTTAAACAATGAACAAAAAATATTTTTATTTAAGACAGGTTATGGATTGTCTCGACTTTAGAATATTCAAGGCTTCGCAGACTCTGAAACACCCAATTTCTTAGGAAATTGCACAAAAATATTCACAAAATGGTGAAAATGAGAAGATTTTCAGACATTTAAAACTCAAAAAGATTTCAAAATTCTGGATATTCTTATGAAAAAAACATTTATATACCTTTAAAATAAAGATAGAAATCTGCATGAAATGTGCCACCCTTCATATCAACAGAATGTAAATTGACCAAATACAAAGCTATTCCAACATAAACTGTTTTCTTGACACTAACCACTTCAGGACATTTCTCATAATAATACCTGTAAAAATTAAAAGGTATAAATATGGTATAAAAGTATCAATTTTGTACAGATATAACTAATTTTATGTACAACTGTAGACAACTATAGTTTTTGGAAAAATTTTCCTTTGAAGACCAAAATAGAGTATCTTTCTATTAAAATTTCCCAATTTCATAATATAACACTTAACAAAAACTAGGTTGATACTGTATGCACCAAGTTCTAAAAAATATGTCTGAGATTTTAGAACTGACCCAAGGGTGGTGCCTTTGAAACTATAATGCATAAAACGGGTTAATTTGTATACCACTCATGTCTGCAAGTATGTCCTTTCTTTGGTCCAGATAATGTTCCAGGTACACATTGAGCGCAATGCGTACAATTCTCAAAAGAATGTAATGTTTTTGACTGATGGCAGTAATCACCGCAGGAGTCACAGAATCCACAATGTCCGTCGCTTAAACATGAAGTACAGTTGGTACCACGACTTGTGCAATCTGAAGACATGACCAATTTTTGTTGAAAAAATATCAAAGCCAATATGATAAACATTGATGGGAAGTATGTTGTTGACATTGTTTTTGTTCTTTTCAAATAGATTTCTTATTTTTTTAGTTTTAGTTGCTAAATTGAAAAAAATAATGAACCATTAAAAATGACACCATTTTGATTTGTTGTTAAAATATAAATTCCGGACTGACTATTGACAAGCAATAAGTTCAACAGAACCATTGGAAAACTTTAAAAAACAAAAAAATATTCAAAAAGCTTAATGATATTACTTACTCTATATTTAACTATCTTTTTTTATATCCTACATGCTTTACAGTTAAAGAATTTATCATAATTAGAATAATGATATTCTAGAAAAGTGAATAAACCTAAATTCATTTTATATCTAAGACATCATTAAAATTATTACCAGCAAATGCATGTTAATAGGGTAACTAGAAATGATGCAGTTAAAATTATTGAAGGGTTTGTCCTTCTCAATATCAACCAATATCGGTACAATTCTTTTCAAGGCTTCTCATATACATGGAAAGTATACTTGATACCTTTCTCTTCTTGAATTTCCTGGGAAACATTATCCAAAGTGATTTCTTTGTAAACTTCAGTGTCAAATTCTGGATAAAAAACGTCGCATTCAAAATCACCATCAATTTTGGTTATATAGATTCGTTTGCATGATTCTGATTCCATTCCTTCTTTATATAAACTTGCTCCACCAATAATAAAAATTTCTTCGATTTTGTTATCATATGATTCACTGCTGAGCAAATCAACAGCATCTGGCAATGATCTACATAGCTTAACACTTTCTGGTAAATCTCCAGTATTCAAGGTGCTACTAATCACGACATTCAAACGGCCTTTCAATGGACAAAATTTTTCTGGTACTGAAAACCAAGTATTTTTGCCAAGAATCACAGCATTTTGTTTCTCAGGGTTTAAAACAAATTTTGAGGTGCGCACAAAATGTTTATATTCATTTGGTAGATGCCATGGTAAATCATTGTTTTTTCCAATACCTCTTTTTGAATCCATTGCAGCAATACAATGAAAAACCCTTTTTCGTTGCATTTTTATGTAGATTGGTGTCTAATAATTATGAAAGTTGAATTAAATTAGTCAAATTAAGTACTATAAAGGCATAATAATAATTCTGAGTATTGATTGGCTTGAAGCTGATAGTTGTTGATAGTTCTTGTTCCTCTATGCAAAGAAAAAAATATAAAAACATAAAGAGCCCTCTTAATAGACCCTTTGCAATTCACGATATCATTTGGACTCCATAAAATAGCGAGAAAAAAACATTACATACAACAACAAAAACAATTTTTCAACGCTTAGGCTATTTCATATTATTGGTTTTTGCAATCTAATGATTGCATATGTACTTTTAGGCACATTCTTTTTGAAAAGCCCAGTAATATAAAAATTAGATTAGTGGACACGGGTCTACTATCAGGTAAATCATGTGCTATTTTTGGAGTCATTATGTAGATCCATCTGCACCAAGATCAAGAACGCTGACTTGATCGTTGGATTGATTAATAGAAGCTTTGACTTCCTTTCTCCTGAGATGTTTGGTACACTATTCATAGCATTTGTGAGACCTCACTTTGAGTACTCACAAGCAGTCTAGTCTCCATGGGTGATCAAACACTCTGATACAATTGAAAATGTCTAACTTAGGGCCACAGGTGGTTATAGAAACCATGCATAAAAAGTACATTTACGAGTCATGAACCTACCCAGCCTTAAGATCTGGCATAGAATAGAGGATATGGTGGAAGATCTTAATGGCTATGATAAGTCTTCCCTCTGTCAGAAATCTTTTATTCATAATCCACCTCAACATAAGCAGAATCTTGAATTAAGGACTGTCTTTACACTTGATGTGTAGTATTTGTTTTTTCAGTATTACTTTTTTTGCCCATTAAATTCTCTAAAAGTTAATTATAATTTCAATCATGCTCAAGGTCTTGAAAAAAAGTGTCAACATTAAAGAGTTCCAGGTACCGCTACATTGGACTTGGGTGTTCCTAAAAGGTAGGGGTACCCGAATTGGACTACTTATTACCCATATAATTTACAGACTAGAATTAAATAACCAAAACGTTATGGAGGAAAGTCATCTGCTACAAATATGTTTCAAATATTTGGCGGTACCTTATGTACTTGGGGGAGCTGAAATCTCATCATTTAACATGAGGGCTGAATATCTTAATGGTAGGCGACTACTAATTACTCAAAATTAAAGCTCATAAAATTGAAAATTTTTTGTCTGCGGTACAATATCTTTATTTAAAATTGGCAAAATATTTTACCTTAACCTTCGAATTGCAAAACAATTTTTCCTCTTCTTTTAGATACTTTTTCAATTTATCAGGATGATAATGAGAAATATTTTTCTTTCTGACAAGGTCCCAAATTTACCAAACATTCATACCTGATGAAGTCCACTTTTTAACTTCAGCTACACTTCCTTGTTGGCCATCAAATTCAGTGCCCCCTGCCCAACTAAGCCCAGCCAGGATTGTTCCAGGGGGTCTGAGCTTAGTTTTCCTAGACTGCAAGCATTCCCTCTGATATGTTTTGATATAGGGTCTGCTAATCGTGTATAAAATTCTTGTTGAAGAGTTACCCAAAATTTTAATTTTCTTCAAAAGGTTTAGAAATCCAACGATTGTATTAAGCTCTCCATTCAAACTGATAATTCAAATCTAATTCAATTCAAATTTAAAGATCTCTCATTAAAACTTACTATTCAGGCTATCAAGTTTCTAAATCTCAAAAACACCAAGATGGGGGAGGTAACTCTTTGACGGGAATTTTACACATTGTATGTCTCCTATACATGAAACATATCTGAAGGGTGAACCTGCAGCGTAAGATTTTCCAAGGGTTTTTGTTCATTTTTCAGATTTTCTGAAAGGGGCAGGGGGTCAAGAGAGGCTCTTCTTCTCGAGGAAATCAATGAGGTGAATTTTGCGAGTCTGTAGTTTTTTCCGTGTTTAAGTCTAAACAGAGCTTTACGCCGAAAATACATTCGAATTTTCAAATGTAAACAGCGCTTTGAAAATCGAATGTTTTTTACTGTTCACACGAGCGCGCAAATGTTTTCGAATGTTTTGAAACAATTTATTTTAGTAAGTACGTTCAATCTGGACAGTCTGGAAAATGTTGTTTGTCACTCGATCTTTCGAAATCATTGAAATCTTTTTTTCTGAGAGGGGAAGGACTCTGATATTTTCTTTTTCTAAATGTTGCATACTGGTATTATTTTCATTTAACAGAGTCAAAATGTATTTTCTTTCAAAGAATTATGATTTATAATCAGGAAACACTTCTTAGTAATTTTAACTGTATTTTGGATGCACAAGTTTATTGGAAGGGCATTATTTTTGCCCAGAGTTATAGCTTCAGTTTTCATTTTTATTCACTTCTTTGATGTTTACAATTCTTTATTTTATTCTCCAAAAAGCTTTAGATTTTTTTTTGGTGTTGTCAATGATGATGATGTTGGTGCAATTTAAGAACGAAGAAGATGGGAAGAAGAAAAAACCGAGCTTTCTTCAGTTTTGAGATGTTTTTGAATTTGAAATGCGTGCTGGAGCTCAACTGCAATAAAACAAAGGTTAGTTAACTTTTATTAATTGTGGATTCTTGATATTATTCAAGTCGCAGATGACAAGAGCAAGAGAATTCTCTCACTGTCAACTGAAGAAGGAGTTTTGGTACCACCTCAAAATTGGTCGAAATTCATGGAGAATCCAGCCTGACTCAGCTCATTATTATTTGCTGGCAAATGCTAAACCCCCTTCACTCTCCTCACTTTAGATATTAATTTCCCTACATAAGAGCTAAGGCTCTTTCATTTTCTAATATCCCTGTTCTGGCAGAATGTAGATTAAAATGCTATGTTATGCTATTATGGTCTTTATAAAGAGAATGGAAGTAAAAGATGGGTATTTTTATGCTAACCATCCCTGTCTCACTGAAAGTTTTATCTCTAAGTTATGGATTGATGACACAAAATCTGATTTATATTAGATTTATTTATATTCTTTCTTTTTCTTCAGGATGTAGAAAAAATGGATTTCAGATGGTTTTGGAGTCATTTTTTTCTGGATTTTTTATGTCTGAGCTACAGAAAGTTTAAAATATATTGTGCATTGTGTATCAAAAAGTCACCTTGTCTCGTTCTTCTAAATCTGATGTCTAGTCCTTCTAGTTTAGATACATCCCCAGTCCCTCCTATGAATGAGCTATAAAAATCTTCACAAGAAGAATAAAATTAATTTCTTTCCTTTCAATTTTAGCAAGTTTCTTGATTTTTGAAGTTCATTTTGAGACATTTTCGCCTCTTTTTTCTCCCCGCCTCCTTCTTAAAAAAAATTCACTTTTTTCTACGCCAATCAGATCTCACGTCTTTTTCCCGATCAGCCAATCACAATGGCTTGTAGAGGGCATTGCGTAATTTTTTGTCTGGTCTGTAATTTTGATGTTTTCTCGAATCCTATGAATTTTCTTTAGCAGAGTAATGGGGCCCATTAAACCTGCAAATGCAGCGATTGTATTGGCTATCAAAAAGCCATTTTAGATTTTCTTGAAAGCCAGATAAATTGCGGACCGAACCGTGGGTCGGGGCTATTTTTTTATGGTCCCTATCTCGAATAACAGGAGATCAAAGTCTGGACTTCGAAAATTCCTTTGACAAAATAACTTCCTGAAGAAAATATTTAAGCCATAAAATTAGCCCCGACCCTAGATCAGGTGCCCCTATGTGCAGGCCACCCTAAACAGTTGTTTTTGACCCTTAACTCTCGGCCGAGTCGTTGCTTTTTTTGATAAACAGCAATTTTGGGACCTTACTTCCAGTGGTCGTTTACTCGCGGTTTTTGACAGTTTTAACAAAAGAGTTTAACCTAAACTTCAGTTAAAAGGTTATATTTTCACAATAAATCAATTACACAATATTCTGAACTTGTTTATACGTTTAAATTTGAGCTCAATACTCTTCATTATGAAAATCGCAAAATTTGATAAATTTTACAGACCAGAAAATTCACCTCATTGACACACTCGAGTTGAGTTCATTGAAGATTTTCAGACAGTTAGTCACACTAGCGTCCTGCCAAAATGCATATCAAAGATCAATGCTGCGAAAGCGCTATATTGTTTACTTGACTCGCAAGCAAACAAATGCGCCGCAAAACTTCTAAAGGGATTCATGAAAAAATAATAATTTTCAAAAACTATGAGAAATCGCCTAAAATTTGAGCCATAGATGAAAAGATTTGAGCAAAGCCTTGAAAACTAATTTGAAGATTAACTTCCCAAGAAAAAGATCTACGGGGGAGATGGAACCCACCTAGATCCGTGCACCACCGGATAGGGTATTTCCAGGAAATTTTGCTGGACCTCAAACACTGACCCATTTACATGTGCGGAATTATTTTTACTTTAGCGTATAAACAAGGCCTTAAAAATCGAAGCGCTGTCTCTGGAGTTGAATGACAAAATTTGGTTGGTTTATATTCTGGCTGATGCACATTTGCAATCGGTCATTTAGTCTTATTTTAAGTTTTCAAGTTTTAATTAAAATTGTCTTGGGAACTTGAAGTTGATTCAGGTAACTCTCATCCTTGTTGTTGCAATTACATCCTGTAGATGACTGATTGTTGTTTTTTCTGAAAGCTTGATTTCCTAGTGTGACTAATTGCCAGAGGGAATTTTCCTTGTAACCCGGCATCAAATAATTGTTTTCCAGCCCCTTCTTCCAAAAATTTCCTTTTCAGAGGCTTCCATTCCCTAATAGTCTTTAAGGAGAAGGCAACAGTCTTTTGAATAACAAATTACACATTACAATAACCCATGGTACGGCCCAAACTTTATTGGGCCACTTGACAATTTTGAATTTGAAAAAGTCTGAAAGTACCCAAGATGACCTGTCCTGTGCTTTTTTGAGCAGAACAATAACAAAGTTCAGTAAGCTGGTTTTTAATCCGTATGCTGGGTTTAAAAAAGGAAAAAGCCTCCAAAGACCTTCTTTGACTTTGTTCGATCCATAAACAACTATAAATCTTGTTTCTAGAAATGCAGTTCAGGTGAGACATGTCATTTCACTCTCATTTCTTCTGTCAGGAGGGTCATAAAGGTATAGGCGGCCATCAAAAATTGCTTTGTTCGCGTCGCAACGTATGTTAAAAATGCATGCATGCATGCGAGCGGGCAGGCGGGCGAGCGGGCGGGCGGTCGAAAAATTTCCCGTTTTTTTTTAATCGCACCAGTAAGTCAAGGGCGGGTGGTGACGTGAACAAAACAATTTTTCGATGGCTGCCAGAGCGATTGGGAAAAAAGCCAGGGCTGCAAATAAATATTTTTAGTCAATCGGACATCATGTCCGACAGAGATGAAATCCTGTCGGTCAAACTCAAAATCCTGTCGGTCATTCAGTGCAGTGTATTTTTCTTTTAAAGTTACGGAGAAAGCGAGTAGGAAAAATAAAAGTTACCTTTAAACAGTTTGTTACTGTATATAACAGAGAAATTGATTCGATAAAAGTGATCTTAGAAACACCTGGAAACACCCTTGTAAGTTAAGAAGAAAGCAAGTTGATAAAAGTTAACTTAGAAAAACTCTTAAAAGTTAAGAAGAAAGCGAGTTGATAAAAGTAATCTTAGAAACACTCTTGAAAGTTATGAAGTAAGCAAGTTGATGAAAATGGTCTTAAAAAAACTCTTGAAAGTTACGAAGAAAGCGAGTCGATAAAAGTTTAACTTAGAAACACCCTTGAAAGTTACGAAGAAAACGAATTGATAAAAGTGATCTTAGAAACACTCTTGAAAGTTACGAAGAAAGCGAGTCGATAAAAGTTAACTTTGAAACACAAACACCCTTGAAAGTTACAAAGAAAGCAAATTGATAAAAGTGATCTTAGAAACAAAGAAGGTTACAAAGAAAGCAAGTTGACAAAAGTAATTTAGAAACACCCTTAAAAGAGTTACAAAGAAAGCAGGTTGATAAAAGTGATCTTAGAAACAAAGAAAGTAACGAAGAAAGCAAGTCAATAAAAGTTAACTTAGAAACACCCTGAAAGCTACAAAGGAAGCGAGTATTAAAAGAATAGGCTAAGTAAGAGACAGGGGTGTATGAGATTTATTTTCAACTCTCAAGTTAATCAGTCAGGGAAATCCCTCAATTGCGGTAGTAAATTTTTACTGCAATTGCAGTATAAACGTCAATTTTACAATTTTCATATACCGCAATTGCAGTACATTCAAGAATCAGAATTCAAGATTCAAGGAAAAAACAGGCAATTTTTGTACATAATTGATCATATCTTTTTAACGCACAGACAAAATATTTTTTCCGTAGATCAGATTCTTTTAATAAAGAAAAGCTTTCTTCTCGTACGATTTTTTATAGTCTTTGTAGGCTAAACACGAATGAAAACTACCGCAATTGCAGTATACCGCAATTGAGGGATTTCCCTGACTGTTAATGGTTTATTCCTTTTTTCAGTCGGACATCATGACCGACACTAAAGATTTTCAGTCGGTCAAATAGCTTTTTTAGTTGGACATTGACCGATGACCGACGCTTATTTGCAGCCCTGAAAAGCTATATATACTTTATAAAAGAACAAATTGCTTTTCCTGGATTTTTTCCAGACGATCTCAATCGAACGGAATCAACGATCGAACCAGTCGAACCAAATCGAACGCAATCGACCGATTGAAATTCGATTGTCGAACGCAATCGAATCTCAATCGAATATTACCGCAATTTTCAGTTTCGATTGATATATTCGATTGCGTTTGATTAATGTTCGATTGCGTTCCATTGCGTTCGATCGTCGATTCATTGACCCCCGGATTGTTCATCCGATTCATCGCATAATTTCTACGGGAAATCGAAAGTAATTTCATTTGGCTTGTGATGTTTGAGAGCTTGGATGTTGGGAAGCTGCAAGATATAATAACGCCAGACGATCTCAATCGAACGGAATCAACGATCGAACCAGTCGAACAACAATCGAACCAATAGACCTTTTCGCCTTTGCGTCCGCCATATTGAATTGTATGCAAAAATTATGGTTGCCGAATTGCCGTGGTGAAATTCCCTTAGAAAGTATGCAAAACATATGCAAGTTTACACAAAGATTAAAAAGACAACAAAGCATCTTATAAATAAATATTATAATCATTAGAACAATAAAAGATGGAATTTCTTAATCCAAAAGGAAATATTTACAGAACAACAAAAGCCTTTTAGGAATTTGTTCTTAAAGACATTGCATATTCTGTTTTCATGCCATTAAAAAATTCCACGAAGGCGGAGTACACACATCAAACTTTCAAAACACGCAAACTGAAAGCAGTAATAGACCTTTTTTAAAAGAGGCAGCCATGTTTGAATAATTATGTAGTCCAGCATAAAAACAATGATACGGCCATACATAATTACTGTATCATGTATATTTTAAAAATTATGCATGGCTATATCATTGTTTTTATGCTGGACTACATAATTATTCAACATGGCTGCCTTTTTAAAAAAAGGTCTATTATGACGTCACACAGTTTATCAATGTTTTGATTTGATCATTTGGCGGCTCTATTCCCAGGAGAATAATTTGCCGTCAGCCGAATAAGGATTGTTTTTTACCTTCGCGGGTGATTTTTCAGTTTGAGTTTATGTCTAATGTTATGGTTTTTTGAAGTGCTTGTTCTAAGAGATGAGTGAATATAATTGTTTTTAGTTTTCAAAAGAAGCAAATTTAATCTTTCTTCTACAAGATTACACTTTAATATAATGCCAATTATGCATGTAAGTTTTTATTTAATACTTTCTTTTTGCATATGTTTTGCATACTTTCTAAGGGAATTTCACCACGGCAATTCGGCAACCATAATTTTTGCATACAATTCAATATGGCGGACGCAAAGGCGAAAAGGTCTATCGAATATTACCCAGAATTTTGACGTTCGATTGAGATTCGACTGCGTTCGGCAATCGAATTTCAATCGGTCGATTGCGTTCGATTTGGTTCGACTGGTTCGATCGTTGATTCCGTTTGATTGAGATCGTCTGGTTTTTTTTCCGCGTCTCCACACTGGAAAATCAGAGGAAAATATGATGGGAGCGGATGACCCGAATAGAAAATTTTTTTTGATTGCCGCCACAATAAGTAAGTTACTCTAGTCATCCCTCTTCTAATTTCAACACCCTTTGCCTGCCCTGCCTTCTTTTAATGTATTACCATTTTTAAATTATATTCTTCAGATGAACTTAAATTTTTATTGTCAATAGAACTATAACTTTTTTCCCTTGTGTATAAAGAATTAGGATATAAACCTTGTCAAATGAATCCATTTTTATGTTGAAAAGACCAGTTGGCCGAAATATATTCATGAAAGATGAAAGAAATGTTTAATGATGATGACGATGTGTGTGTTTTACTGACAAAGTTATAATATAAGTTTGATGATTGTAAAATCTTGCAATTTAAAGTATTGACAAGTATAACCTTTCCTTCATTCTTCAGATATCATACTTACTGCTGTGCTGGTTGAAGTGTGAATCTAGCCTCAAGTGATATTTTGTTTGTTGATTTGGCAGGTCTTTAGCATTTTGGATTTTTGCGCCAAAAACGTAAAATAATCACTTTCGATTTTGTTTCAGAATGTATTTCTCCCATATATGGAAACGCTATCTCCTTATTTGGTAAAAAATGAAGGGCGTTTTTTAGGGCGGGATTCTTATTTCCCGCTTTTTTACATTTTTACGGAAGCCGAAACATTCAAAATAAAAGCATGGCGAAGAAATTCAATAATGTTGGATTTTGCTAAAATGCTACAAATTTTTGGCAGTCGGTTGAGTTTTGGATATTTATACCTTAGTCTTCTTTGATTTGCATCTTTTATTGTAGATTAGTTGAAATTAACTGATCGACAGATTGATTATCTATTCAATTAACATTAAGATTGAGTGCTTCAAAAACGTTTTCAATTTGTTTTGCTTGGCTGCTTGGAAAATCTGAAGATTTTACAAAAAACAAAGTTGTTAAGAGCTACCGTATTTTAATCTGGATTTTGACTGGATTAGGTCAACCTCCTTCCCCCAACAGTGGGTAGGATAAGGGGTCAGGCTGAGATAGAAATAAAGTAATAAAAAATAAGTTTTCTCTTAACTTTCTCTTAAAAATATTAGTCCCTTTTTATGTTTCATCTTTATTTTATTTATNAAAAATCAAAAAATTTTGCCCAGGGACCCTTTTCGGGTCCCCGGGCCCCATTTCTGCGGGGTACCAGCGCAACCCCGGACCAATTAATAGCTACACCAACTTTCTCCAAAAACATAGTATGTGGCATATCAAATTATCAGAAATTTTATGCTGATTCCAAAAAACATTAGTAGTAGGGGTCAGAAATAAAGCTAAAAAAAGTTATGACCATATTTGGACCAGATTTGAGTAATTCCCACAATTCGCCCAGAAATTCGATCGAATCTTGATTATGACTAATATCATGTAGTTAATAGTTAAACTTGGCATAATTCTGGTTAATTGAATGTAACTGTTTTTATATATGAAGACATTTCGGTTTATTTAAGTTTTTTTAGAGAGAAGGATTATGAATGAGAAAGGATGGTGAAGCTGAGGTACTTCAAACAAGAGCAAAAATATTTTATCAAGCCAGAAATTGCCAAGTAAAAATCAAAACAAACACAGAGAAATAAAAGTCTCAATTGCAAAGAGCATCACAAACTGCCACAATGCGGACAGATAATGTAAGATGTATACCTGTGTAATTTTGAGATGTTGGAAAGATAACCTTTGCATGTTCTATCAATGCCAAGAACGTTGGAATATCTATTCACCCTAAGATGGTCAATACAGGAAAGAATAAGATTTTGAAAAAACTGTGCAAAGGGTGTTGTATTGAAATGGATTTTTTGCAATGTTTATCCAAAGAACTATGAACAGTGAGCACGATATCAAAGATTATTATTACAAATTATAAATAATTAAATAATATATAAATAGTTAGAATCATTGAAAAAAGAAGCACTTCGAAGGAAATCAGAGATTACTGGCTTAGTTTGAGAAATACAGCTTAAGAATTGTTTGACATTATTGTAAGATTTCTTTTGATATTGAATAGTCAACTGCTAGGGCAAATTCTCCCGAACTGACGTGATATCCAATTCAATTTTTTGCAATTTTGTTTAGGTATACAGTTGAGTTTTAATCATAGACCATGATTTATGGCACCTTAAGTTACATTTGCAGGATGCAGAATGAGGAGCAGAATGGCAAGAGGTTGAGTTCAAGGGGGGGGGTTCAAAATGGGTTAAAAATATATTTGAAAGCACAGATCAGCTACCTGTATCTCAATGGCAGTCTTAAGGCATCTCAGGGAATGGAAAGTTAAAAAAAAGAGAGTCTATCAGGAAACTGGTACGAACCTTCTACTGGCATTTGTTTTTTGGTATTGTAAAATGTCCGGTCATTTTGCCACATTTTACACCAGGTTGTTTCTTGTAGCCTTACCCTTCTTTTGAACTTTTAAATTAAATTTTACCAATCATGACTGTACCCTACATGCCTTTTCAAATGAAATGTAAACTTAAAGGTGCCCATGGTTTATGGATTGAACTCAACTTGTATACCTAAACGAAAATTGCAAAGATTGAATTGGATATCACTGTCGTCCTAGAGAGAATTTGCCCTAGCAATGGACTATTCAATAATCAAAGAGAAATCTTTCCCATATGTTCAAACATCTTAACCTATTTGCTTAAACATCATCTGTTTTTTTGAAGTGCTTTTTTTTTTCAATAATTCATAATTATTTAATAATGTTTTAATATCGTGCTCCGATGTTCGATGTTTCTTTGGATAACATTGCAAAAAATCCATTGCAATACAACACCCTTTTCGACAGCTTTTTCAAAATTCATTTCTTTCCTGTATTGACCATCTTAGTGGTGATAGATATTCCAACGCTCTCTGGCATTTGGTAAGAACATCCAAGGTTATCTTTACATTCATTCTGTCCACTCATGTGGCAGTTTGTGCGCTCTTTACATTGAAAAACTTTTTATTCCTTGATTTTTTGACTTGCAATTTCTGGTTGATAAAATATATTTTGCTCTTGTTCAATACAAGTACCCAGCTTCACATCCTTCATAATCTTCTCTCTAAAGAAAACTTAAATAAACCTGAAATGTCTTCATATCATGAAAACAGTAATTCAATAAACCAGAATTTTGTCAAAGTTTAACTACTAACTACATGAAATGTTAGTCATAATCAAGATTCTATTCGAATTTCTTGCGAATTATGCAATTTACTCAAAATCTGGTCCAATATGTGGTCATAACTTTCTTTAGCTTTATTTCTGACCCCTACTACTAATGTTTTTTGGAATCAGCATAGAATTTCTGATAATTTGATATGCCACATGACTATGTTTTAAGAAAGTTGGTGTTAGGCTATTTTTGGTCCAGGGTCGCGCTGAGTACCCCGCAGAAATGGGGCCCGGGGGACCTGAAAAGGGTCCCCGGTCAAATTTTTGATTTTTTCTTTCTTTTTATTATAATTGGCAGCTTTTGTACATATGCCATAAATGCTAATTTTTTTTTTAAGTCCCCTCCCTACTTGTTGGCCATCAAATTCAGTGCCCCCTGCCCAACTAAGCCCAGCCAGGATTGTTCCAGGGGGTCTGAGCTTGGTTTTCCTAGACTGCAAGCATTCCCTCTGATATGTTTTGATATAGGGTCTGCTATCGTATATAAAATTCTTGTGAAGAGTTACCAAAATTTAATTTTCTTCAAAAGGTTTAGAAATCCAACGATTGTATTAAGCTCTCCATTCAAACTGATAATTCAAATCTAATTCAATTCAAATTTTTAAAGATCTCTCGTTAAAACTTACTACAGTATTCAGGCTATCAAGTTTCTAAATCTCAAAAACACCAAGATGGGGGGAGGTAACTCTTTGACAGGAATTTTACACATTGTATGTCTCCTATACATGAAACATATCTGAAGGGTAAACCTGCAGCGTAAGATTTTCCAAGGGTTTTTGTTCATTTTTCAGATTTTCTGAAAGGGGCAGGGGGTCAAGAAAGCCTCTTCTCGAGTTCATTGAAGATTTTCAGACAGTTAGTCACACTAGCGTCCTGCCAAAATGCATATCAAAGATTAATGCTGCGAAAGCGCTATATTGTTTACTTGACTCGCAAGCAAACAAATGCGCAGCAAAACTTCTAAAGGGATTCATGAAAAAATAATAATTTTCAAAAACTATGAGAAATCGCCTAAAATTTGAGCCATAGATGAAAAGATTTGAGCAAAGCCTTGAAAACTAATTGAAGATCAACTTCCCAGAAAAAAATCTACGGGGGAGATGGACACCCACCTAATCCGCGCACCACGGATAGGTATTTCAGGAAATTTGCTGGACCTCAAACACTGACCCATTTAATGTGCGGAATTTTTTATTTAGCGTATAACAAGGCCTTAAAAATCGAAGCGCTGTCTCGAGTTGAATGACCAAAATTTGGTTGGTTTATATTCTGGCTGATGCACGTTTGCAATCGGTCATTTAGTCTCATTTTAAGTTTTCAAGTTTTAATTAAAATTGTCTTGGGACCTTGAAGTTGTTCCAGGTAACTCTCCATCCTTGTTGTTGCAATTACATCCTGTAGATGACTGATTGTTGTTTTTTCTGAAAGCTTGATTTCCTAGTGTGACTAACTGCCAGAGGGAATTTCCCCTTCTTCCAAAAAATTCCTTTTCAGAGGCTTCCATTCCCTAATAGTCTTTAAGGAGAAGGCAACAGTCTGTTGAATAACAAATTACACATTACAATAACCCAAGGTACGGCCCAAACTTTATTGGGCCACTTGACAATTTTGAATTTGAAAAAGTCTGAAAGTACCCAAGATGACCTCCTGTGCTTTTTTGAGCAGAACAATAGCAAAGCTCTTGGACGTAAGCTGGTTTTTAATCCATATGCTGGGTTTAAAAAGGAAAAAGCCTCCAAAGACCTTCTTTGACTTTGTTCGATCCATAAACAACTATAAATCTTGTTTCCAGAAATGCAGTTCAGGTGAGAGACATGTCATTTCACTCTCATTTCTTCTGTCAGGAGGGTCATAAAGGTATAGGCGGCCATCAAAAATTGCTTTGTTCGCGTCGCAACGTATGTTAAAAATGCATGCATGCGAGCGGGCGATCGAAAAATTTCCCGTTTTTTCTAATCGCACCAGTAAGTCAGGGGCGGGTGGTGAAGTGAACAAAACAATTTTTCGATGGCTGCCAGAGCGATTGAGAAAAAAGCTATATATACTTTATAAAAGAACAAATTGCTTTTCCCGGATTTTTTTTCCGCGTCTCCACACTGGAAAATCAGAGCAAAATATGATGGGAGCGGATGACACGAATAGAAAATTTTTTCGATTGCCCCACAATAAGAAGTTATTCTAGTCAGCCCTCCGAATTTCAAACCCTTTGCCTGCCCTTCTTTTAATGTATTACCATTTTTAAATTATATTCTTCATCTGATGAACTTAAATTTTCCATGGGTCAATTAATTTTGTCTTCGAAGATTGAAGAAACTTTTAATGAAAAAATAAAGTTCCCAGTTTTCTTCCTTTTTTCCCATTTTCAGTTTGAATTTCATTTTTATTCATTACGCTTTAGCTGAGACGTCCTATCTCATTTACACGGGTCACCCCGTTCATTTCCAGATGTGCCTGACTGTTTTTACGACGAAGTTTAATATAAAGTTGATGATTTAAATCTTGACAATTTAAAGTATTGGAAAGTATACCCTTTCCTTCATTCTTCAGATATCATACTTACTGCTGTGCTGGTTGAAGTGTGAATCTAGCTGCAGTGATATTTTGTTTCAATGTTGATTTGGCAGGTCTTTAGCATTTTGGATTTTGGCCAAAAACGTAAAATATTCACTTTCGATTTGTTTCAGAATGTATTTCCCATATATGGAACGTATCTCTTTATTTGGTAAAAAATGAAGGGCGTTTTTAGGGCGGGATTCTTATTTCCCGCTTTTTACTTTTACGGAAGCGAAACATTCAAAATAAAGCATGGCGAGAAATTCAAAGTTGGATTGTAAAATACAAATCTTTGGCAGTCGTTGAGTTTTTATAACTGTCTCTTTGATTTGCATCTTTATTGTAGATTAGTTAAAATTAACTGAAGATTGAATTATTCAATTAACATTAAGATGAGTGCTTCAAAAACGTTTTTTCAATTTGTTTTGCTTGGCTGCTTGGAAAATCTGAAGATTTTACAAAAAACAAAGTGTTATAAAGAGCTACCGTATTTTAATCTGGATTTTGACTGGATTAGGTCAACCTCCTTCCCCCAACAGTGGGTAGGATAAGGGGTCAGGCTGAGATAGAAATAAAATAATAAAAAATAAGTTTTCTCTTAACTTTCTCTTATAAAAATATTAGTCCCTTTTTATGTTTCATCTTTATTTTATTTATAGTATTTTCAACACTTTCTCCTTGAGGTCAGATCTCTGATCTTCACCATATATATACTTTGGGGCTGGTTGTTCTGTCGCAACTTACCAGTCAGGACCTCATTTCACTTTATCGATATTACGCAAACGGCAGTGTGCGCTAAATAATCTTGGTTTCGCTTTCGATTTCAAGCAAAGGTCTTAGCAACAGGGCGCGCGTACATAGCAACGGGGCTGGGTAGAAAAATCTAAACACAGAATTCAAAAAAAATACCGATCATCGTATTGAGCACTAAAAAATACTCCCTTTCTATGTTTAGTTTGTTCTACCTTAGATTATAACTGAAAATATCTTCAAAAAAACCTTTGTCCGCTATCAGCCGCGCGGTAATCTTTGCCCGCTTCAATTCTTAGATAATGAATAAGAGAGGTGCACTTAGCTAAGCCGTGCTCGCGGGCGATAAATTTATGTTTACTTATCTTGTATATTTTAGTGGTATTTATCCAATGAAAAGGATGTTGACAAAATATGCACGGCGGTGACAAAATATGCACGGCATTGATTATGACATCATTAAATATGTCAATGTCGATTCAACGCCCGTTAATAATAATAAATTCGTAGATAGTTTCTTTTTATCTTGAAATTTAGAAATACGAGAAAAAAAAGATCAAATTTAATATTTGTTTCCTATCTAGATTATATTAGCCTTAGAATACGGTAAATTTTCACGAAAAATATTTTGCGATGGCGGTACGCCCAATCGCGCCCACGGGAAAGTTCCAATTTTTAATTATCGGGAAATCGGGGAACCCGATTCACAACGTGGATAAAAAACGTACGGAATGAAACCTGACAAAAGGTTTTCAACCAGATTTATTCAGATAAAGCTATAAGAGGTTCATTACTTGTGGATTTTAAAACCTACATAAGCAAAAACGAAAGTTGTTGGAAATGAAAGAGTAAACGCAAGACAGAAGGTTTGGTTGTGTTGATCAGGTATGTTTTTATTCTATCCGAACTATAATGTTAAAAAAGACCAAAGAGGTCCTGACTGCAACTTACACTTTTATTTTATAGCCAACTTAAGCCAATTTATTTCTTTGTGTCTTCTCTTAGCACTAAAATTTTATATACTTTGTATAATTTTAATTTTATACAATCTTATGGTCTAATGTCAACACTCCTCCTCTAACAGTATAGACCTAACCCTTCATACAAAAATTACTGGAAACGCATGTTTGGACTTTGTACCCTATGCTGAAATTGATAGAAAGGTTGAAACTGCTTTTCTTTGCTTAGTGTTCAGAGAGGAATAATCCTTTTTCAATCAGTGATTCAAGCTTTCATATTATTCCTGTCTCTAAAGAAGGGTGTCGGAATTAGACGAGGGGTGTCGATATTAGACCAACTTACGGTACTGAATTTGAAAGATCTTTTATGTGGCGTTTTTTTGCAAACTTCAAAAAACTGATTTTTGTCCTGCCTTTGCGGTACTTTGGATTAAGTACAAAGTCCAAACATGTGTTTCCCGTAATTTTTGTATGAAGAGTTAGGTCTATACTGACTAGTCCGACACTTTTTAGTCCGACAACAAGTCAGACCGAATCCAGAAGAAATGGAATCAGCCTAGGAGTATGTCTACTCTGACTGAAAATATTAGTCGCATGATTTCTTATTTTGTTCTGGCGGCTAAACCAAACTAAGGCATCTGAGAAATCAAAATTTCCCCACTCCTCATCTCTTCGATTTTTTTTTTTATCACAACCACCTTTTCACACTTTTACTACTTATTGGTGAACCTTCTTCCTCTGACATAAATAAATATTTCCAAATGCGATTCAAAAGAATAAATTTGTTTAAGCTTTCTATTTAGCCTGTACAAGACGGACACGGCCTTTCCTCTGCCTGGATAATGAAGTGATGAAAATTGGCATGGTTGGTTAGTCAGACAGGCCACTAACTTTTTTACTGAAACACTTATCTTTTTATTTTATCACTCGTTGTCGCAGGGGGGGGGTCGGTAGTAAAATCTCAGACATAATGTTTACTATGGTGGTGGTGTGACGAAAAATCGGAAAAAACTTTTACTACCCAGGGTAGTTAAATCCTAAAATGGGTGGTATCTATATGTTAAATGTTGAAAAAATTTTACTACCTGGGTAGTTAAACTGGTAAAATTAGCAAATTTTAGCTATATTATTGTAATTCTCTCAATTTTTTGGATGACTTTTCCGAAAAAATCTGAAAATTTTTATAATTTGAAAAAATTTTCTGTTGGAAAGTTGTTTGCTGCAAACAAAAAATCCTCGAAATTTTTTGTCAATGTAAAAAAGACTTTCATTCTAAGGGCAAAACATTAATTTTTGCACTAAGTGACAAATGTGTCACAAAAATAATCATTTTTTAGCTTTTTTTGCAAAATCAGTCCTAAAAGCAACCAAAAAGTAGGTGGTCTCCATGACAAATTGTCCCAAAAACTTTTACTACCAGGGTAGTAAAATACCTCTTCCAAGAGTCTGGGTGGTGGTATGTAAAAATTCGTAAAAATCCTTTTACTACTCATATATGTCTTAGATTTTACTACCGACCCACCCCCCTGGTTGTCGGACAAAATCTATTTTGGAAAACTGGCCCAACCTTTGATTGCATTGTCGGACTTTTTAGCGGCTGAGCTAGAAAGTGTTGGATTTCTGAAGACTCCCCAAATGGAATTATGCTTTTACAGCCTTTTATTCACAAACATCTTGAACATTTAGGAATTTTCTAAGAACGCCAAAGGGTGTTCTTTTGGGTCCAAATTTGGGTTATCATGGCTATATTTGAATGGGAAAATCGAAAAATGCTATTTTTCCAAATTCTTTTGATGCCTGTTGATGCTCAATAAATAGACCAGCTCCTGAGTGTGGGGTAGCGCCACCTAGAGGGGTAGTAATTATATACAATTTTGGTGCTCCTTAACATCTCTAGTTTATGGAATGATGAGTTAATAGCGTTTTGAGGGGGCTTTTGGGCTCAAGAGGGTATGGATTAGGGGGTCCTGAAGAGCCTGAAGAACCTGAGTAATAAATTACATGTTTTTTTTTTTATAAGCAAGTGTATGCCCCTTGGTCAGGCTCGTGTATGCTTAAGTTCTCAAAGCATCCAGGCATAGTTTATGCTTATTATATGCTTATGAATCATGCTAATGATTCACCCCCGAGCCAAGTTTTTAATGAAATTTCAGAAATTTTGTAAAAATTTGTTCAGATTTTGGGAGCAGTGGAATGTAGCTAGCCGTGGAATGTCTTATTTTTTACTTGACCTCTACCAAACCTTTTTTAAACAGATAAAAATGACCACTTGAAAAATATTTTAGGCTGAAATATATGCTCATGTTATGCTTAGGAATTCTGCAAATCTGAGCCTTCATATGCTTATAAGCGTTATGCTTATAAAAAAAAAAACATGTACTATTGAAAAACCGTTTTCATGTCATGATCTAGTAGCCAACAAGACTTGCACCTTGGCAAATATACTCAAAAACAAAAGAAGTATTAAAACAAATTTAGTGAAAAAAAGTTCGAAAAAATATTTCCAGGGTTCACCTGGAGAAAAACAGCTGAAAAGACAAAGTTTTTTGCCAAAAACAGCTAAAACTTTGGGGCAGCAAAATTTGACACACTCCTTAAGGGAATATCTTGGAGCGCTTTAATTTTTCAAAGCAAAATTTTGATTTTTGGGGCCTTCTTTGTCTTTTAGTAGGGTCGTTAAGTATAATTTACGGGAAAACAATAAGATCTAGCTGAAACTTTCTCCAGACCTTCTCTATAGGATGGTTATGCCTCAGGAAAAATTCCCCTAAAATCCCACTGGTGGAACATCCCTTTTTTGGGACATTTCTTTTTTTCCCCTAGGCAAAACCCTAAGGGCGAAATTTTTTGAAAATTTCAAACTCATTTTCAGACATTATCAAGTATACCATTCGAAAGCTCTCGAAAAACTATATAGAAGACTTTTAAGCGGGTATAGCCGATTTCATTACCTAACTCAAGATAATTCACGCAGAAGATGCTATTTATGGGACCAAAGTATGGCGAAAAGTGGAACTTGCGCATGAAATATCTCGAGTTAGGTAAGGAAATCAGCTATAACCGTTTAAAAGTCTTCTATATAGTTTTTCGAGAGCTTTCGAATGGTATACATGATATTGTCTGGAAATAAGTTTGAAATTTTCAAAAAATTTCACCCCATTTTGCCTGGGGAAAATAGAAATGTCCCAAAAAAGGGATGTTCCACCAGTGGGATTTTAGGGGAATTTTTCCTGAGGTATAAGCATCCTATAGAGAAGGTCTGGAGAAAGTTTCAGCTAGATCTTATTTTTTTCCTACAAACAGCCTGTATTTTTGTAACACGACCACACTATTTTTGCTACAATTGGCTCTATGATTAATTTGAACCTACTGATTTTTTTAAGCCCACTGTGTTTCACACGTTCGACTGAAATTTAGTCACACTTTAGATTTTATTTTGAAAGTGATGTTCAAAATTTCTGCAAAATGAGACGAAAGCAAGTCTGAAAAAAGACATCTTGAATCCTTGTTTATACATAAAGAAAGACAAAATGTTATATGCCTGAAAGATGTACTTAGTGTAGTACGAAATATAGCTTTTTTTAAATTCAAACCTTCTGCAAAATGTTTCTTTTCAAATTCACGTTCTGGAACCTTTTTTTGTATTTCTCAGGAAAGGAAAAAATGGGTAGGAAAAAGAAGAAGCAATTTATTGACAAGAAATCTGCACACAAGTTTACACTTGTGCATCGTAGCCAGCGTGATCCTCTCCAAGCAGATGATGAAGTAGGTGAACATGTTCTCTTACCAGTTGACCAAACAAATGATTCAGGTGAGAAGAATCAGAACGAAGAAAATGTTAAATATGGTATCACATATGATGACGATTATGACTACATGCAGCATTTACGTCCTAGAGGTGAAGGAATGCTTATTCTAGCTGATACCCCATCCAAACCGTCAGAAATTATTGTCAAAGATGAGGAGGATCGTGAGGATGTCTCGTTTGGAAATCTGAAATTACCATCAGATGCGTTCGCCTCTGCTCAGGAGGAGGATATTGGAATGTTGAATAAAGGTGTTTTACCGAGAGGCCCGCAACCTGATTGGGACCCTGATATTGTTCAAGCGCTTGATGAGGATGTCGATTTCGATGACCCTGATAATTTTCTTGACGATGATTTCATTATGAAAGCAAATGCTGATGGTGGATTAATTAAAGATGGTTGTGATTTATCAGAAGGACTCTTCTCAGAGAGAAGAGCAGGGTACCAGGAGACTGGTAACGAAGATGATGAAACAGACAGTGAAAACGAAAGTTATTTCTCCTCTGACAATTTAATGTCAGACGATGAAGACCCTTTTGCAAATGAGGAAACCAAATCTCGATTCACTAATTATTCCATGACTTCGTCTGTTATTCGACGTACCGAAGGTTTGAAAGTTTTGGATGATCGTTTCGAGAGGATTATGGAGGAATATGATGAGGAAGCGATTGGATGTGTCGATCAAGAGGAAGTTCAAGGTGTCTTCAATGTCAATAATGATCTGGTCAATAACGTCATTGAAGATTTTTATGAGAGTAACAAGAAACACGATTTGTCCAAAACTAAAGATGGTGACGACGAGAACCTAATCGAGGAGAATGATGCTGAATCTGAGGAAGAAGACGAGCAGAAAATCTTTGAGCAATTTATGACCAAACCTAAAGAGAAATGGGACTGTGAATCTATCATCAGCACTTATTCCAATATTTACAATCATCCTAAATTGATTGCCGAGGAATCGACAAAGAAATATCAACTCCATAAACGGACTGGCATTCCTATTGGTGTTTTTGCTGAGTCAGCAAAAAAAGTTGAGGACGATGATGTAGATGAGGAGGATGTTGATACTGAAATGATGGAAACTGTTGAACTGAATAACGTTCGAAATAAAGATGAAACACCGGAGCAACGAAAACAACGAAAAAAGGATGTTAAGGAACAGAGGAAGAATCGACGCATTGAAAAGAAATCGAATAAAATCGCTTTTAAAAGTGAACAAAAGAAACAAGAGAAAATTGTTTCCAACACTATCGCTCAACGTGGTAATTTTAAGCTTTGAAACTTTCGTGATTAATGAATAATATTATCGCTCGATGGGGTATAGGTGAAAGTGTGATCTTCCTGACTTTTGGGATATGATTTTATATGACTTGACTTTTTTTTCAAATCGTTTACTTCTAGTATATTTCATTGACTTCTTTTGTGGTCAAGCAGTGGATTATTTCCATTAAGAGATTAGAGCAAAAAAAACCCTGATGGATGTTAATCTATACTGCAGCTGTAACGGTATTGATATTCTCCAGGACTCCTCTGGAAGTGTCAATGATCGTTTGCTAAAAGTGAATCTGTAGTCTATTTTCAAAAACCAAAAATTGATCAAATTAGTGCGGACGAAAATAGTTTATATGCCAGTAGTTTTTTATTTTACGACTTTTATCGAGTATTTTTATATAAGAAGTACTTTATAACCCACTCAATACGAAAGTTTTAGATTTTTGAAGAAAAAAATCTTAACAGTAGCTCCAATACTTGACGAGTCCGCTTTATTAGGGTTCTTATTAAATCAGAATGACCTCGAATATTACGATTTTTAACCTTGAGTTTTACCCTTTATTTAGTAGAGGTCCAAACTCCCCAACCCGGAAAGCGCAAGTTAACCAAAAACAGTTAGAATTTTAAAGATTTTTTGCTCCTTCCCTGGCAAGCTATGACCTCCATCCCATGTTGTAAGAACGTTCGCTCTTTTTCTAACAGTCCAACGTCCGTGTTAAATTGGGAATTTATTGATTTTTTCCACCTTTCTGGTAATATAGTTACCCTCTTTAAAGTGAAATTTCCTGAGCTCCACAGATTCTAAAATACTTAAGCCGTACAAACTTTCGCGAATTGTGGCTTTTTTCGCGAATGTAAATGTCTTTGAAAATTCCTAACAGGGCAATTCGCAAAAGTTTATACTCGCGAAAAACATTTTTTCCTCAAATTCGCGAAAGTAAGTGTCGCAAATTTCGCGATTTTTCGACCTCGAGAAAGTTTCTGCTCGCGAAAGTTTGTACGCCTAAAGTAATCAAACTTATCCTATTGGAAAAAGAAAAGATAAACTTTGCTTGCGCATTGTTCAAATTTTGTCCACTAGATCAAAAGCTATGCATTTTCCGAGACTGTTCCAAAACTTCAAAAATTATAACCTATTATAAATTTTCATACTTTAGGCGTACAAACTTTCGCTGTCTTTGCGAATTTTACCCTTTTTCACGAATGTAAATGACTTACAAAACGCTTGAAAAGGCCATTCACGAGAGTTTATGCTTGCGAAAAACTCTTCACAGAATAGAAAATCTGTAAGACTTTTAACTTAAAATACAATGTAAAACTTATGGCACTTTTTAGCCTGTTAAAGTCAATTTAATAATTCAAGAAGTATTTATTGTCCCTCTCAGCCATTTTTTTCATGTGAAAATTTTCATTTTTATCTTGATTCGCGAAAGTTTATGTTCGTCAATTTCGTGACGGTAAACGTCGTATATTTCGCGATTTTTCGACTTCGCGAGGGTTTCTTCTCGCAAAAGTTTGTACACAAAAAGTAGTGGCTAGTTTCATGATTGCACAATAACATCAATAGGTTAGCGTGCTAAAACTTCATTCAATAAAGAATTTTAAGCTGAGAAAGAAAACTTTATTCAAAATGTTAAAAAATCATTTCAAGAGAGTAACTACAGGGTGTCTCTAATTAAAGTATCGAGTTTGAACATGCGATTGAGTAGAAAAGTTTGTGTGTGTTATCGCTAAAATATAAGAACGTTCTCCATCACACAGGCTTATTACGAAAGGTAGTTACAATGTATAAATTAATTGTAATGACAAAGAAAAAAGAGGGAGAGCTTAAAATACAATTTTGTGAACACGCACATAAAACTTTCTACTCATAGTTGTGTTTCGACTCCATACTTTAGTTAGGGACACCCTGTATTTCTAGCACACCCGGTATGATCAACGACTTAATAAAATAGATGGACCAAAGAACTTCATACAATGGCTCTTAGAAATCTTTTGTTTTCTATTCATTTTGTATTCTTTCATCTTGCCGTCTTTCCGCCGTCCGCGTAAGTCATATTACAAAGAAATTAGACTTTTTACTAGACTATGTTATAGTCTAAGACGAATCACTATCAAAGAAAAAAGCGCCCAAAGCCGAAGAAAATTCGCAAACGGGTTTTTTTGCCGAAAAGAGTTTACAGTCGGTAGAGTTGCCAGTCTTCGAAACTCTCCCGCCGATTTTTTCCCGTATACCGCCATACCGCCAATTTTCCCGCCTTTACTATCACTGTAACGGACGATAACATCGTCTAACTTTTTACAAGCATCTCTAAATGGTGTAAAATCAATAGACCTTTTCATAAATTACGTCACGAACATCACTTGCCTCGTTTTGAAATTATTTCCATAGTGATTAACTCCCAGCAGATTTGATTAAAACCACTTTTTATTTATAAAAAAATCATTCAGTGTCTCAAGGGACATAATCACCATGGTAATTGTTTGAATACGAGGCAAGTGATGTTCGTGACGTAATTTATGAAAAGGCCTATTATATCGAATTTCTACTGACCATAAACATAATTTTCGATTTTTTTTGCTTACGTCAGATCGCATTTTTAATCATCTTTCTCACAAGATATTTTTCAATATTTTTCGACAACACTGCTTTTCAGCGCATTTTCTTTAAGAACATAAACATTTTTGAAAGACTCTAACTAAGAAAATAAACGTGCGTTCATGGTGCGTTCTTAAGATAGAAAACACAAACACTATCCAAATACAAATGTTATAATTTTAACAATGTTTACTAATTTTTAAGCCTAAAAGTTTGACTTGAAATTAAGAACATATTCACAAATAGGTCATGTGATCAATATCAACCAATAGCTAATCTTAAAAAACGCGGAATGACATTTTAATAATGCAAAAAATCATTAAATTTTTCATCATTCTTACGCGGATCATTTCAATAGGATACTGGTCTATCTATTTTATTAGGTCGTTGGTATGATTCATCCCGGTGTAACAGAAAATACTCCCCGGAAAAAAGTACTCCCGGAGCACTTATTTCCCAGGATCAAACCCTGCCAGGATATAAATACTCCCCGGAAAAAAGTACTCCCGGAGTACTTATTTCCCAGGATATAAATAATCCCCGTTACTTTTTCCCTATGAATATCATGAATTAAGATACTTAAAGGTATAACTAGCATACTATCGGATCAAATTTCTCAGAAAACTTTTGTATGTATTCATTTTTTTCTCGACCATAGTTCTGAAACTTTCGCTCAAATTCAAAGTTAATGGGCCGAATACAGCCTTAAACTGGTTGATAGTTCAAAATACTAACTTTTATGATGGAACATTGACTTCCCAGCATAGTATCTATGGGGAGTACTTTTTTCCTGGAGGGGGTGACATTTTCCTAGGAAAAATGTACTCCCGGGAGTACCTTTAGAAAAAAAGTACTGGGAGTACTTATTTCCGGGAAATAAGTACTGGGGAGTACTTTTTTCCTGTGACATTTAGACAATACTTTTTGCAGAATGCAAAAATCGCGAAAATTCATTCCTGTGTGTGTTCAACTTTCAATCATCGGATTAGCGAATAATATATACAGTTGACGCTCTCTTATTCGACGTTCTACTAAAGAGTTGATTCAAAATCGAAAATTGAAAGTTTTCAAACCTTAATTCAAATTACGGGGACATATAACCCGTGAGGGAGTTGATATTTCGTGATTTTGGGACCTTTTCAGAGACTCGATTGATAATTTATGGTTTCTGTACCCCTGTGAGAGACTTTCAAGGGTGTAAAAAAGGGACTCTTTTGGCTCGCCTAAGTCCCGTTTCAAATAGTGGTGCGAAGTAGCTCTGGGATACGAAATTTGATATCAACAGCAAATTAAAAAATATTGTATTGTATAAGTTATGTTAACTTAAGATGATCTCGTTGGTCAAAATTGACGGAGGGAAATATTCTGTGTGGCCAAGTTTCCGTAGGATTGCTAGGAAAAGATATTTTCCCAACTATTCGAAGGCCTAATTGTTGCGATAGCATCGTTATAGCGCAAAACTCATCCCGCAACCCCAAAATATTTGACCTAGGGATAAGGATACTAGGGAAGAAACTTTCGCAAGTCGAAAAAATTGCGAAATTTTGGCAATGTACTTTCGCGAATGGTCCATTCAACTATACTTCGCGAGAAATAACTTTCGTGAGCAACAAATTTGACCATACATATTTCGCGAGAATTAACTTTCGCGAATGAGGCAAATCTAAAAGGGCCTCCTGTTAAGAATTACTTTTAAAAATTTCTAACTTCTAATTTTTAACTTTTAGTCACTCAAAAATCTATGGTATATTTTTCCTGAAATTATCGTCTCAACCGTGCGAAAAAAAGGAAGAAAAGAAAATCCTTTTTCAGCATTGGGCTCTTTCCGGATAAATTTGAAAATGGGGGTGAAAGATATAGTCTGGCTGAAAAAGGATTTGACCTTGAAAAAATTTGTTGCTTCGGTGCAAACCTCTCGACAGGGACTCGGAAATGCAACCTTTAAACCTTTCTCATGCATGAGCCGGAAGGAAAGAAGGAAAGAGATTGTCGGAATTGGAAAGAAGGATGTAGAAAGAAAGAGGCATCACCAGCTAGTTCAGTGCTCGCAGCAAGGTCAATGCACGTCTTGGGAAGTTATTGCTGATGTTGTCAGAGTGAAGATTAGGGAGATAAACAAGATGGCAAGAAACCAAAGGTGAGAGATGTACGTTTACCTATACCTTTCCATAGGGAAGGAAAACCATTCAAAGCGTCTCGAGAAAAGACAATCAACGATCCTGATTTGGTTGGGTTATGGACAATAGTGGCTGATCTTGCAGGCGAAGAGTACAATCTCCCAGTCGAGACCTGGGAAGCTGCAAGGATACGAAAAGAGGATCGCTACGATCATTTGGTGAACGATTGCAAGGATCACGGTTGGACTGCCACTTGTCTACCCGTTGAAGTCGGTGTCAGAGGTTTTGTTGGTCTCAGAACTAAAGCATCTTGGTTTTAATTGTACTGAAGGAAATAAGAAAATGGGATCAGGTAAGCTTTACAGGGCCCATGGGCACCAAGCGGAACAGTGAGAGCGACTGTTCCGCTTGACACCCAAAGTAAATTTTACTGACCAGAGCTCCCCGCCTACTTTCACTGTTCCGCTTCGTACCCAAAACTCGTTTTTTCACTGTTCCGCGTCGCACCCAAGACTCGTTTGTTCACTGTTCCGCGTCGCACCCAAGACTCGTTTGTTCACTGTTCCGCGTCGCACCCAAGACCGATTTTTTCACTGTTACGCGTCGCACCCAAGACCGATTTTTTCACTGTTCCGCGTCGCACCCAAGACCGATTTTTCACTGTTCCGCGTCGCACCCAAGACTGATTTTATCACTGTTCCGCGTCGCACCCAAGACCGATTTTTTCACTGTTCCGCGTCGCACCCAAGACCGATTTTTTCACTGTTCCGCGTCGCACCCAAGACCGATTTTTTCACTGTTCCGCGTCGCACCCAAGACTCGTTTGTTCACTGTTCCGCGTCGCACCCAAGACCGATTTTTCACTGTTCCGCGTCACACCCAAGACTGATTTTTTCACTGTTCCGCGTCGCACCCAAGATCGATTTTTCACTGTTCCGCGTCGCACCCAAGACTGATTTTTCACTGTTCCGCGTCGCACCCGAGACCAATTTTTTCACTGTTCCGCGTCGTACCCAAGACTCGTTTGTTCACTGTTCCGCGTCGCACCCAAGACTCGTTTGTTCACTGTTCCGCGTCGCACCCAAGACTCGTTTGTTCAGTGTTCCGCGTCGCACCCAAGACTGATTTTTTCACTGTTCCGCGTCGCACCCAAGACCGATTTTTTCACTGTTACGCGTCGCACCCAAGACCGATTTTTTCACTGTTCCGCGTCGCACCCAAGACCGATTTTTCACTGTTCCGCGTCGCACCCAAGACTGATTTTATCACTGTTCCGCGTCGCACCCAAGACCGATTTTTTCACTGTTCCGCGTCGCACCCAAGACCGATTTTTTCACTGTTCCGCGTCGCACCCAAGACCGATTTTTTCACTGTTCCGCGTCGCACCCAAGACTGATTTTTTCACTGTTCCGCGTCGCACCCAAGATCGATTTTTCACTGTTCCGCGTCGCACCCAAGACTGATTTTTTCACTGTTCCGCGTCGCACCCAAGACCGATTTTTTCACTATTCCGCGTCGCACCCAAGACCGATTTTTTCACTGTTCCGCGTCGCACCCAAGACTGATTTTTTCACTGTTCCGAGTCGCACCCAAGACTCGTTTGTTCACTGTTCCGCGTCGCACCCAAGACTGATTTTTTCACTGTTCCGCGTCGCACCCAAGACCGATTTTTTCACTGTTCCGCGTCGCACCCAAGACTGATTTTTTCATTGTTCCGCGTCGCACCCAAGACTGATTTTTTCACTGTTCCGCGTCGCACCCAAGACCAACTTTTTCACTGTTCCGCGTCGCACCCAAGACTCGTTTGTTCACTGTTCCGCGTCGCGTCGAATCGCGTCGAATCCCATTAGCGGCAGAAGTTTCAAAATTTCGGGAAATGCATCAGTGCATCAAAAACTTTCAAAACTTAGCAATACAAAGAAAGTGTCAAAGAATAGATGCTCAGAGTGGAGGATGGGAAGGAAATTTTTTTGCGTCACTTAAGGAACCCAGTACGAACGACATTCAGTTATTGCCACGTCAGCTGGACCTTCACGCCGCTCCGGCTTCTTGTATATTGTAACTTAAATTTACTGGGAACACTGACGGCTGATAGATTCATTTTTCTAGGAGGTAAATTTTATTTCCCATTCGTTGTTTGTATGAAAAGTATAAAATATAAACCATTACGGATTAGAATTTTTCTTTCCTTTTCTTATTAAGGGGGGAAATTGATAGATTCTAGCTACCCGTCTATACCTTGATTGTGCTTTCATTACACCAACTGTTCAACACTTTCATCCACGAGGACAACTCTGTTCGGGTGTTCACAAAGAAAGATCTTGACGTAACAGACAGCTTGTTCGTACATACATGGCATCTCCTGAAAATAAAGAATTGTAGATTTCCGTACATCTTTTTCTATCAGGGGGAGGGTCAGGGCCAGAATTCGTCGAAATAGTTCTTCAGTTGGCAGAATAGTCGTCCGGCCGTCAGAACAGTCCGGCCCGCGGAAAATTGAGCATCAGAAAAGTTATCCGATTCGCAGAAATAGAGAAACAATCCATGTACCGAAATTGATGATGATAATGACATCATAATTAAGTCAAAATTTACGAGAAATGTTATCATGACTCGTTTTTTGCAGCTCAAAAAAATAACTCCAAAAAATAACTCGGTCACTATTTCGGCAGACCGGATAACTTTTCCGACAACCAATTTTTCGCAGGCTGGATGACTTTTTTGACGGCCGAATGACTAATCCGACGTCAACCGGCCGGGCGACTATTCCACCGACCGAAGAAATATTTCGACGGCCGAACTTCCGGCGAATTCTGACACTGACCCCCCCCCTGATATTCCTCTTAACAGTCTAATCAACATCCTGATACGGAAGCTTTTTCAGACTTCCGTATCCGGAAGCTTTTTGACGATTTGATGTCAATTTCGCGAATTTTGCTCACTTTTTCACCGACTTTCTTCACTTTTCTATGCATTCAAAGACAATCAAAAGGCTTCTTCTTCAAAAAACTAAAAAGTGGTTCATAAAAATTTGATCTAATCTTTATCTGTTCATCCAAAAATATCGAGCGGTACCACACGGCTTATGGCAATATAGCGTTTTTCGGCGCTTTAAAGATTTAACAATATAATGCCTAAAACTTACGCATTCCTCCGAATTGGATTTTGGGCAATCTGTAATTTTTCTAAATTTGTGAAGATTTTAAAACTTCCAAAAACGGGGAAAAAAGAGAGCTAAACTTAATTTTTGATGACTCGTCTATCAAGTTTACTCAATTTCGGTGATTTCTTCAGAATACTTGACCCTCATCCAAAATACACTATTCTTATAAAAAAGCGTCAATTTAGCTACCCCTTTCTCGGTTACACAATGTGATGACTGATTTTAGACCGACTATGGCCAAGTTTAGCCGCGATCTTACGGTGTTCTTCTAAAGCTTAACTCTCGACCCAGACTACGAGTGCTTTTTTAAGCCTCACCGCAACTATTGCTAAAATTGTCATCAATGAGAATTGATTAATTGAGAAAGATTAGTTCTTACCAGCTTTTCATGTCAGGGTTTAACACCATCTGCGTTCTTTGGTGACGATTCGAACAATACAGTTGCATTGCCAGTAGTCCACTGTCCATCATTTCACGAATCATGATTGTGTAATTTTCGACATTTTCCATGATGCTGTCCATCTTTCTTCTATCGTTGGCAGCACAAACTGATCAAAGTATTCCGCGAAAGTGCGAATAAAGTGAAGAAAATCTATTGTCTATAGAATTGTCTCGCTCTCGCTTTAATGGGATCCATACGAATACTTTTATACTAAAAAGCTTTTCACTGGTCATGTCTATATAATATTTGTTTTTTGTAGTCTGTCTAGTCTACCCCAATCAATATTTAGACTAAAGAAGAATTCGAAGAATCGAGACATCAAAAAAAAAAGCTTTTGACCTTTCAAACGCGCAACATTTTTTGAAAAATGAGAAAACTTCCAAAACTTCCAAATGGCATGAAAGTCTGTAGCTTATAAAGCATTAAGCAATGATTTTGGTACCATTTTGCATATAGTTTTTTCAACTCAAAACCATAGTGCCCCATTGAAATCACGTGGGGCTTTGAGATTAAAAATTCGAAAGATCATTGAGACAGGGTAGTAAACAAGTTAGCTACTAAGAATTCCGTCTTCTTTATTGTCTAGATAATTGTCTAGAAAAACTGTCTAGTCTGACGATCACATAACTAACGAACCATAAGACTGTAGAGAAAAATCGTGTCAGGTCACTCCATTATTTTTGTTCAAGATGGCAGCAGCTCAGGTAGTACCTCAAGCAGCCGCAGCTCGCGCTCATCGACAATTTTTAGATCGATGGGGTGCATTGCTGTTTGGGGGGTCAAAAATTGAGATAATTCACTTCCTTCAAGGAAAAGCTCTTATACCACAAAACAAGGTATGCGTTGTTTGCGGTGGACAAATGGCTTTGACAGCTGACAATGTTCCAGATGGATACAGCTGGTAAGATTTTGCTTCAACCTATTGTTAACTAATACGGTACGGTACTGTCCTGTTGAATTTAATGCAATAATCGCATAAAATTTCTTGTCTGTGGTTCCTTCGTTGTTCGAAGGGAGAATTACACGGAAACCACTTTTTAAGTAAATAGTACGACAGTGTTCTTATCGCGATCCTTTCGTGTCATAATCATAAATTTTGCAGAGGCATCTCCCACCACAGGTTTAAAATTTTCGAAAAAGAAGGAAAAGGAAGTAAACACTAAAATGAAAAACCCTAAGTTATATCCTCTGTATTTGATCGGAGTTTTTAGAAAAGTGGTAACCGGCTCCTGCTGATGTAGCTACGCGGAATACAATATTAATTTCAAAAGTGCAATACCTAAATTGAGCTTGCATTTTGAAACGGTATTTCTAAAGCCTCTGTTGTGCGCAGATATGTAATTATTTTGCGCAGACAAATTATGAGCTGCGCAGATATTAGCCTGTACCAGACTCTTCTTCGCTGACTGAAAAGATAATGCGAAATAGGGTCTACTACGGTTAGGTAACATTCCCTGTCTCACACCTTTTTCAAAAATCTTCGAATGTCTCTCGGGTGGAGCGTAACTATTTTTAGCATTCAAAACATCTCAACTAAAGTGACGTTACTTTAAACACGTCAATGCAATGGCATCTTTCAATTTTCAAAAAAGCACTCCTGCTCTTGTGTTTTTTAAGATTTTGTCCAAGAAAACTGGGACAAACTGAGACACAGAATCTCGCTAAACGTAACAGACCGACACACGGCAAGTTTTGTTCAAAATATAAAAACGCCCGTGGCGGCGGGGTGGTACAGACTACGCAGATATGTAAGAACCGATGTTTTTACTTTGGAGCTCGGGTTTTCGGGCTCCAAACATTCGATTTTTTGACATCACTTTAAACATTGCAGTAACGAATAGAATCGAATTTGCGCCAAAACACTTGAAATGCTTCTATTTTTCAGAAATCGTCAAAGTTGAACTCACTAAGAAACGAGATAAAAAATCCCGGCTTTTAGTGAGGTGCTCGCTATATCCTTCGATACATAAACTCGCTGATATAGTGGCTTCCGCGGAGGCTATATATTTCTAAAATTGACGCTACTGAACGAATTTGATGACACTTCAGCATCTTCTTTTTGACATTACGTCACAAAATGAAAATTCATAGTTTCGTTCTGATTATCGATCCTATCGATCGAGCAAGCAGCGCGGGGGCTGGCCTGGCCTGGACTATTGGGATTCAATTGCATTTGAACTTTATGTTCTCAGACAGGTGTGTATATGTTATCCCAGCAAAAAGAATTACGGCAGTTGCACCCGACTACGAAAGTCTGAATGGAAACAGGGTAAAAAATGATTTTGGCACTACCCCATAGTTACTTTGTAAAAACCAAGAAATTACATTTTTGCGCAAAATAATTACATATCTGCGCAGAAATTACATTTTTGTGCAAAAATTACATATCTGCGGACAACAGCCTCTAATCAATGTCTTTGATAGTCTGATATTTAGAAACCTCTTCAATCTCGGTTACAATTCTTACCCCCACTCCGAAATCGTTGAGATGATTACTCGTTTTGAATTTTATTTCAGAAGATTCAAATACGACAGTCATGCTGCTGTCGTCTCAAATTTTAAAAGTTGATTCATGTTAACCTATTCTAAAAATTAGAATTTTAAGAAAAAACGAATTTTATTCTATATTTCATTAATAGGAGATGTGGTAGACCGTGTCGGCGAAAAATCAAGATACGTGACGGTACCATATTCCAGCAATGGACTAAAGTGCCATTACCCAAATTATTCATGGCCATATATTATTGATCTAATGGCATCCAAGTGAAATATGTCAGACAGTTAACAAATATGTCAAAACAAGTCATAATTGACATGTATCAACTGCTTCGACTGGTATGTGCCAGAGACTTGCAGAGGAACCCGATCAATGTTGGTGGTGGTGGCCAGAATTTCGTGGTTCAAGTTGACGAGTCAATGATTCGCCATGGACAACGCGTAAGACAAATTTTGAAATTAGCCTTTTACAAAAAAAATGTATTTACCCCCAAACAAGGCAAGTTTTGATCATATTTTGCCACCCCTAGACGATATATCAATATATCCTACATTTACGGAGTACAAACATTTCAAACAAACATCTGAAACTGGCAACGATTTTGTGCCAATTTTGTGATAAAAGACAGCGCATGAAAGGGCTTCCCAAAGCGTGCTATTAGACATGGCCAGTTAGGCTTTATATTACCAAACGGATGAAAGGGGGTACGGCGTTGGTAGACCGAATAAAAATAAACAGCGATTTAATTGCTCATGTCGGATGGGCGGATAATCAAACTTTGGCACTTAGAGGGCTAACAACAGTTATAATTTATTATAATTTTATCACTTTTTTACACTTTTATTTAATCATTTTCAGAATATCGAGTCATACTGGAATCAACATAAAAGGGGTTGCGGAACGAGTGTTCTGTTTTCGCAAAGCGAAGAAATCTCAAAATGTACCAGAAATCGACTCCATTATAATAAATGCAGAATTTAAAAAATAAACTAATAAGACCTTACATTTTACCTAGAATTTATTAGTGAGTCATAAAAATAATGCCAAAGAAGAGGATGTTTGAAAATTAGAAGACAAAAAGTCATTTGTACTCGATTTTGTAATACTTTTGTACACGTTTTATTTTTATAAGAACGTCAAAAATTTTCGAAGCCTTCGGATGTTCTTAGTTTTTTGGATTTGAAGCCTAAAAATGTTCTTAAAATGTTCTTATTTTCAGCATTTTTTAAGCATTTTGATGTAATTTCTTAAGAAAATGCATGTTTTTAAGTCTCCAAAGCCTTAGAATGTTCTTAGAATGTTCTTAAATTTTTGGGCCTCGAAGCCTTATGTTCTTATATAGTTTGTTCTTATAAAAAAAAAAAACGTGTAGTAGCTTCAAAAATCTTCCTGGAAAAAGGGTAAAAGGTAAGATAACAAAATATAAAAACTAAAACTGTAAGAGTAGCATCGTAGCATGGACTTATAGGGGTAATACAGTGGTATTTAAAAAAAAGGGTAACACTGAATATTTCATACAGGGTTTTTAAACTGAAAATAATTTGATGATTTTTAAAAGATCCTTCTAGAATTTTTCAACAAACGTATCCTGTGAAAAAAGACCCTATTTCAATCATTAAGTCCTTAAAACAATAACACACCTGATGTGTAGTTTATAGTAATAAAATGTAGTCTTTCTCGTCATTGTTTTGATTCTGTAGTTTTGAAATATTACAGTAAATGTGACATTATAATATAGACTTTTTGATAGTTTAGGATGTCATAACTAAATAATAAAATCCATTTTTACAAAAATTTATAACTAATTTATAATTCACTACTAGTTTTCATACATTCATGCAATCAAAAAAGCAAATCATGCAATGACTTCAAACCCCTTGAAACATTCCAATATTATAAGGCAGCGATCACGAACCTCTCCATGCATTTCATTTTGCCAGTGACATGTTCAAGAATTTTGAGGAAAATTCTGTGAAAGAGCTTATTTTATTTGCAAATCATTTAAAGTGTTTGACCACCAGCAGCAGTGAATTTGAAATTTTCTACTATGACTTAAAAAGATTAAAAATAAAATGGAAGTGTATTTTCTGATTGCTGCCTTAACATGTAAAATTTAATGTCATTAAATTAAGCATCACATGTCACACACAAAACATCCCACCATGTACCACCAAAACATTCACAATTTGTCCCCCTTCTAGTGCTGTCTAGTGTTGCATTATATTATACGTAGCTACATAATATTAATATTGAATCTTGATGGGAATCTGGTAATGTTTGCGTTTGCCTGATCTCAAACTACAACAAAGTCTTTCTTATGTCGTTTTAAATAATAGACCTTACTGTATAGGTGGGAGTTTTAAATTTTTCTAAAAAAGCGATGTGTATTACAATAGAATTCCCTGGAGGAGTGTTCCTAAGAGATATTATTTGCAATAATACACTCGAAACAATCCCTCAATGCATCGCTTTTTTAGAAAAGTCAAAAACTCTGATAAGGCCCATTAAAAAATAACGTGTCAGTTCTTCGCAGCATACCTCCTCAACAAATGTTACTGACCACAATCACCCAATATTCGATGGCGTATGCATGATCTTTTTCGTATAAAAGCGTTTACCTACCCAAATACGTTGAAACGTGTATTGACAACATGACAAAATAATCATTGTTCGGCTGAATGTAAAGTTTAACCATGACATGACATTTCCAATAAAATTATAAAGTCTAAATGTTAAATTATTTCGAAATCCAAATGTTGCTTTAAATCTGACTTGACTATTGCAGATATTTTGGTTTGATCTCAACAAGCCATAAAAATAGTTTTCAATGAGATCAATTGATGTAATAGGAATGGTTACTCCAATCAATTGTCACAAAAATGTGCCATGCAGTATGGATGCCACAAGGTAAACAACCATCTGTCAAACCATTATCGAAAATTTCAGTTGACAACAAAAGAAAACAGCCACGCACATTGTCACATTACTGTGTGGATGGTAGGACAGCTCTCCTCTCCCAGACTCCAGAGGTAGTGGTAAAAAACCTCAAGAATGATACTCGCGTAAAATCTACAATAAGTGTGAACAGCAGCAACGTTATTTTACAAGCAAAAGAGGGTCGTTGTAAAACATGGATTAGCTCCATGGAGTACTCCAATGGAGTACCTAATGGAGTACCCCCTAAAATACCTGTCAGAGCGATGAATATCACAAATTTGATAATCAACCTTTTCCACCAGCTGTAAACTTCCAATTTATAGCAATCAAAAGAATTTCTCAAGTATTTGTTTGTGAAAAAATGGCTGCCATCATTTCTGGCACTAAAGCTCATATAGCGCACGCTCTCTGCTTAAAAATCTTTGTTGATTCTACAATTAACAGACCAGATTTAGCTTGCAGAATAGCTCTGATATATCAAACACTTTATAATAATACATATAATATCAGTGTAATTGTATATAGTATTATGTGTTATATTATCTATGTAACACCAGTAGGGCACTAGGAGCTTTCTTAAGCAATATTTTTCTTTTGTCCTTTTGTCAACAGATTGACTTTTTTAAAGAAAATATTGTTACAATCATAGAATACATAGCTTATCAACCCATTTCCAAAAGGAATTTTTATCATACTCAATATGATGCAGGTAGTATGACTGGATATGAAATGGCAGTTGGCGAAAGCAGCCACCGAGGGCAAAAGACGGAATAGCTGTTCCGGAGACCCCCCTCAGCTGGAAATGGCCTTATAGAACTTGGGAGCTGTTCCTGTAGCCAACTAGCTGGAAATCTGGAGCTGTTCCGGTCGAGATTAAGTTTTTTTTTCTGTACAAAGATCGAAAGATTGAGCTGTTCCTTGAATTAGCCAGCTGGAAATTTAGAGCTGTTCCGGTCGATTTTTCGGAGCTGCTCCTTAGACAGTTTAAAACAAGACGCTCCTGGAAAACTTCCCTACTGGAGTAGGAACAGCTAAATTTTTTGCTGGCAAATTGAAAAAAATTGAAAAAAATGAGCTGTTCCTCTACAGTAGGGCACTTTTCCAGGAGAGATTTGTGTTCCGAGCTGTCTTAATTTAAAAACTCTTGATTTAAAAACACGGGGGTAACATAAAATGTAAGCTATGATAGCAAGCAATTGTAAAATTAGAAAAAAATTTCTACCATAACTTTCACAGTTTAGAAAATTACATCGTTTGAATGAGAGTTTTTTACAAAATCATGAAAGTAGCAGAAAATAAAATGCCAGCGTAAAACTAAACTATCTAGTAACCCCCGTCTTTACACGAAGTAAGAAAATAGAATTTGCAAAATGGTAGCAGAGTGGCGCGAAACTATTTTTTTCTGGTTGGTATCGAAGTACAAACTTTGCAATAGTTAAAGCTATTTCAAAGTAAATCTTAACCTAACATCATGATCCTTGCCACAAATCACTGATTAACTGTATGAAACGCTTTTGCAGTTATTCTGGAAGAAACTGGGGAGGATATTTTTGTGGTTCTTTGAGCAAAAATGGACTAATCTTTTAACAACTCAACTCATCATGACATTTTGGTGGATCACAACTGAATAAAATGAAACACTGTCAAGAAGAACACTGAAAACATCAAACTTCAAAACTGAAAAGCATGAGCAGGTATGTTTTTTTAACTTTTCAGTTCTATACCAGACTCTCCCACTCTATACAATCGATAACTTTTTCCCAACCATTGATGACCAATCAATAACTGATTGATTGATTGGATATCAACTGATGGTGATGGGGAATCAAGCCTTTTCTATAAATAATTTGCTACACGCTTTTTTTTTATAAAAATACACTTTATAAGAATGTCCATGATGAAAATGACCAAAAAATTAAAAATATGCTAAGAATATCACCATCATGGAATTTTGAGACGTATGTACTAAATGTTAAATCTAGTCTGAATTAGGATCCTAACCTAAGAATGCTGTAAGAATATTTTAGGATGATTTTCCCAAAAAAGTTAAGAATATCCATGATGAAATGGATTTACACCATTCTTATAAAAAAAAAGCGTGTATATCTTTTTTTACCAATGTTTTGTTCAATGGATAGGCAACCAAACCTCACTTCTCAAAAATTAAAAAAGATTATCAAGTAAAGTTAATAATCAGGGAAATTTTTTTTCGATTTTTCAGATGACACCCGCACAAAAATAAGTCTGAATGGAAATCTGAAAAGGCGGCCGTCCACATAGAACGTACGCACTAAGAGGGAGGGGGATCTTCTCAAAAGCTTGTGCTTTTGACAGGGGGAGGGGTCAAATGGAAATGTTACATACTCGGGTAACCTAATGCATGTCCCAATTTCTTCAAAAACTACTTATATTTATACATTTCTTTTTGTATTTATGGCGTCATAATTAGGTTTTCTTAACCCCATTCAACCTATGCTTTTAGAGGCGGTTCAGAACTAGGGGAAAACTACATACTTACTAGATAGAGGGGGTATAGCCATTTGTGTACGCTTGCGTACAGGGGGAGGGGGTACTTGATTTTCAACATCTTAGTGTGTACGTACTACGGGGACGGCCCCAAGGTCTAAGCCGTGAATTTTTTTTTACAAGGTGATATTCCAAAAATCCTGTGTCAGACTTTCTGAAACACTGAGTTGAGCTATGAATTGAAAATGTTTTCAAAAATATTTTTCAGAGGGTCTGAATCCTAAAAAATTGATTTTTGAGATTTTAAGTCAGGAAACCAGTTTTTAAAAAACCTAATTAATTCATTGCATGCCAAACAACAATTTCCCTGAAAATTTCGAGTCAAAGTCTTTATCTGATCCTGAGATATTCCTGACAAGGTACATGCAAACCTGAGAAAAATGTGGCTGCGTGTTAAAAGGCTGAACGGTGCGATACAACGCAAACGAAATACAAACTAAAAGGTCCTCTTCAGCCACAGTACAAAAATAAACAAAAACGTGTTGCGCTTAAGTCAGTAAACAAAGCAAATTTTTTTGTGACCTTGCGAAAACATAAAATTTGAGTAAAAACTGCCACAAAACTGTGACAAATTGTTCATTGATAGTCCGGAATGACTCTGTAGCCATAAAAACCTTTCTGGTGCATATTTTCATTCATATATAGACTTGAATTGACAATGAGCTGACTTGACCTAAGGTGGTTATGAGCAGGGGGGGTACAAAGGCAGGGTACTAACCCATAGCCGGGTGGTGGTGTCTATTTTTGCATTTCAAAAAAGTTAGTACCCGGTACTACTTTACGGGTGGGGGTGTGTATTTTTCACTCTTTTAGCAAGTACAGGGTACTATTTGGGTACTTTTTCACAGAGTTTTGCTCCTTTTTCAATAAAAAAAGTAGTCTTTTGTAATATTTTGACTTTTTTCAAATATTATTTTCTTGATTTGAAATTTTTTTTAATTGAGAAACTTTTTTTTACTCTTTTGAGAATTTTTTTGATTTTTGTGAAGACAAAACTTCCGAAATGGTCAAGAAATGTGTTATTAAAATCAAAGGACAAAAGCCTCTGACTTAATCAATGATAGTTTGTTTGAATTATCTGTCCATTTCAGTCAGAAAAACTAACACCCTCTCTTTTGGTCTAATCTGTAAAATATAAGATTTTAGGGGGTGGTGTCTCTATTTTTTACAGCAAAAATGAAGTAGTACCCGGTACTAAATATGGGTGGGTGGTACTAAAAAGAAATTGAGTGAAAAATCAAGTTAGTACCCTATGGGTTAGTACCCTGCCTCTGTACCCCCCCCCCTGTTATGAGTAGTGGGTGTCAGATGAGAATGTATGTCTTGAGAAGTTATGTCCAGTTCATTATAATTCACATTTCCATCTTTGTTACATCATGTTGTGCTTGGATTTATATCTGCTACAAACCATTATGTCAGCTACTAAAAGCACACATCCAGCACAATGCGCAAAACAAAATGGTGGCAACTTGAGAGTTTTACGCAGAAATCAAACATAACTACATACAACCAAAGTACAGCAATTTTCTAGCTTCTGTAGAGTCTATTCTTGATTTAAATAAATCATTTCCATTAAAAGGAGATTTTTTTCTGTTGCTAGGGGGATTTTTTAAGCACCAAGCAGGAAAAAAATGCTCACTGCAGCCTGAATGATAAAGATATCACTCTGAAATTTTCAGGGGATGTTCAGAAAGACTAATGGATCTAAAAATACCCAAAAATCGAAATTCAATTATTTTTTCGATGATTTTAAATTTGGCAGTAGACCGCCACCAAAAATTTCAAAAAATGTCAAAGGACCACTTTAAACATGTTTACCACAATCAAAAGAAGCAAAATTTAATCCTCATGAAAATTAATCCAATTGGAGTATCAAAGTCGATTGATATCCAATCCATCAATTGGTTTTTGGTTGGTTATTAAGTGAAAGAAAGCTGTCGATTGTATTTAGTGAGAGTCTGGTCCATGTGATTTTTACATAATTTCTTGTGCCGATGATTAAAACATTTTTTAATATTACAGTATGGTATTATTACACTTTTTTGGCAGATTAGTAAAAGTTCAATGTAAAAATTTTAATCAACATTTTGGACTTTGAAGATTTTATTTTAAAATTTTTGTGTGAGTTTCACAGCTAAGTAGCTGTACGTATGTATCGTATATTAAGAGTTCATTATTGTGTTTGTCAATCAAGAAACTTTTCTTGATGACAAACTGTATTTTCTGGGAATTAACAAGTAATCTTTGGTAACTCCGATCAGATTTTTATTAAATTGGGATTGTGTTGCCATGGTGCTTGTGTCACAGTATGTGACATTGAAAACCAAAATCAATAATCAATGGATGATTGATGACAAATCGATAACAATTAATGAAAAATCAATTACCATCGATACACTGGAAGTTAATTGATAATGATCGATTCTTAATCGTCAGAACCAATTCCAAAAGGTAGTCGATAGTAATTGATACCTCATCAATAACAATTGATTTTGCATCAGTATCCTGTATTATTGATTCTGATATTTATGATCAATTAAATCATTCATGACTTCCTCAAATTGTTTATCTGAGACTTATTCATTACTGGTTCATCTGAAACCCTTCACAAAGGGGTGAAATACTTTAAAAGATATATTAAATAACTAAAAATAATTGTTAACGTTAAATCACACATAGAATATAATTAAAATGCTGATACTGCTGTCTGGCTGTATTCGGAGACTTAAGGTATTTTATGTGTTTTTGGATAACTTTGGGAAGGCTTGGTACTTTTTTAAATCAAATGATCCAAAAGATTCATATGTCTAAAAAACGAGGGGGTTTGGATACAAGATTATGGGCGATGACGCGCTTCTCGAACTATGCTGAACTTAGTTACCTTTTTTTGCTCAGAATATAATATATTTTTGTATTTCATATTATTGCTAATTTTACCATTTATATATATATACATTTTAAGATAAACAGCAATGTGACAGACGTTTTTGCGAGTTACCTATATCTTGTCATTTTCTCTAAAATGAAATTGTCTCTCGGGATTGACATGTTGTGACGCGCTCCTTCTTCAAAGGCGTTTTTGCGAGCAACAATACTTTCCCTTTGAGATGGTTTATGCTAGATTACAAAGGGATCATTAAATGAATCGATACGGCTACACATTTTAGCCACATTAAAAACTAAAGTTCCTTCCCAATAAAGTTAGCCGGTATCTTTTGACGTAGTGGTCACGATTGTCTTTTTGACATCAATAATAAGGTTTTAAATGAGTCAAGCAGAAAGTAACACTTTTGCATTGCACTTAACACTTCTTTGGAGATGAAACCTTTTTGTTCTAGTTAGGGGATGAAAAGAGTATGTCATACTTTTCATAAAGTAGTGATCTTTAGGTTTGTACATGTAATGAATACCTTTACTTTCAATCGAAGTTGTTGAAAAGATATGAGGCACTGTTTGCAAAATATACTATTTAAGATGTACACACAGTAATATATCTTCATCTGATATATCTTTTTATTTCAGCTATAAAGAATTGACCTGGACATGAATTCAAAGCTCCAAGAATTCAAAATGCAGAAATTGGTATGGTTTTTATTGAATATTTGAATTTGAGAGTTTAATTGAATTGACTGCACTAATTTGTTTACTATTTATTGGGTGTCCATACAGGAGCTGGACAAAACCTTTCAAGCAAAAAATAATAATTTGTTAAAATGGGTAGATACTAGATACCCCTTGAAAATGTCAAAACTATAAAAAAACGTTGGAAAAAGTTCTTCATACCTTTTAAGTGAGTGTGCACGGGTTTTAAGATAACTTTTACCCTCTTGACTTTCCTTAAACCCTCTGGAAATTTTTTTCAGATTACCCGAGGGAAAAGTTCGTTTACCCTTCAGTATGGATATAAAATGTAATGGGTCATAGTTTCCTGTTCTGTACTATAAAAATTGAAATTTATTTATAAAACTTTAACTAAAAATGATATGCCTCCCGGTAACTAATATTCTCGATAATAATTTGATTATTTCTACTGAAAAATAAGTTTCACAATACATGAACCCAAAAGCTGCCTCGGAAATTCTTAGATCGAGAGATTTACAAAGCTGAAAATGCTTTGAGGGATGCTTATTTCCTAAGCAAAGTTTTAGAAATTTCGAAAATCCTGCCAAAAAACAAACAAATTCTGAAAATGAAGGCTCAAAGTAATGTTTAGCTTGTGTTTAAATTTTTGCCATATATGAGCCTAGATATGCTTATAAAAAACATGTAAAGGTCTTTTCTATCACTACCCCTTACCTCGGACTGCGAAAATTAACTCTCGAAGTTGTTGTCCAAATTTCCAGCTGGAAATACAGAGCTGTTCCTATTAAGTATCATAATCGCTCCTGGCAAATCGGAACAGCTATGTTTTTGCTTTTTTATCTCCAGCTGGAAATAGAGAGCTGTTCCCTTGAAATAAAAAGATTGCTCACTTGCGTTAGAACAGATACTTTCCTTTTTATCTCCAGCTGGAAATAGAGAGCTGTTCCTGTGGAATTACAAAGTTGCTCCTGGCAAATCGGAACAGCTATTTTAAGGAACAAAGCAAAAAGTTCTTTTGTAGAGCTGTTCCTGGCAATGTGGAACTTTTTCTAGAGAAAATTTACTTTTCCAGCTGGAAATTTGGAGCTGTTCCGAAGAAGCTAAATATGTCAACTTTTTAGAAATATTCTCCTGGCTGGCAAATCGGAACAGCTATTTCGCCTTTTTGCCCCGGTGGCTGCTTCTGAGTTGGGGACAGTCTGTGAGAGAGGTTACAGAGGGGTTTTAGAGCATTAAATTATTCATTGTCATTTTATTGACAAAATACACTTCAATTAACAAAATAATAAGACAATCACAATAAATGGAGTCCGCCAACTTATTTCTTTGATATGAGAATTTCATACTCAATGTGATGCAGATGGCATGGAAGGATATAAAAAGAGACCATTCAGAAAGCAACATTCTTGCTACAGAGTGGTTTTAGAGCAAATACAAAATTATACAGGTCTTTATTTTCCTCTCGCGGCGATCTAAAATCTGGTCTGCAATATTTTTAGAGTACTCCAATAGAGGTACTCCATTGGAGTACTCCATGGAGCTACTCCATGTTTTACAACGACCCAGCAAAAGATGCCTTCCAGCTTAAAAAATCAGCAGGATCCTGCCTTGACAAAAATCGCCATCTTTGTTTCGCAAGTGTGCAAAAGTGAAAGCAGCAGCAACAACACAAAAACAAACATCTCGCACTTGATTGGATAGTCAAACTCGATATAATTTTAAAAACACTTTTTATTTTATAAAATAAAAAAAAGTCTACTTTGCTCGGGGTTTTTTCGTGAACCAAATCGGTAGCATTTCTCGAACATATACAAATTTGTTTATATATTCGTGATATGTGCCATTACCATGTATTCCAAAGGACCCAACAGATGATTGGTTTCAAGTGGCTTATTGACCGATCTTACGTCACTCAGCTGCTGAGTTTGTGATTTAACCTCAGAAGACTTTTCAATGGTGCATATTCATGAATATAATTAGCTATAGTCTGAGATATGTATCTACGCTTTTGAGGACGGAGAGCGATTGAAGCGATTAGGAACAACCTGCATTTTTGACCTGCAAAAAGGCTGTTTTGTCGTAATACTCAGTCGATCAGGATTTGGGAAAATGAAAAAACATTTCCACTGTCAATAACAGCCATATATTACCGAGATCCTTTTGAAAAGGACTGCCAGTCTATTGAAGAACAAATAGGAAAAACAATATTTTTACTGGGTTGACTAAATAACCTCCTATTTTTCTTAACAGGGATTGGAGAGGCTTGGAAGAACCTTTGGAGAACATCATTAACTGCATCAATATTGATTATACCTGATTGATGTCAACATACATTTTCATTTCATTCATGACACATTTTTTTATCACGTTTGATAGTTTCAAGCAGAATTATATTTCGGACAGAACATTTATGAAAGATTTAATTTCTATAAGATAAAAGAAACCCAATCAAATTTCATTTTTCCTCCTTTTGAATAATATTTAACAACTTTTAAAAAGTCGTAATCTACTTAATCCGTCTTATTCCAACATTGTAAATTTGTTTGCATGTAATACAGAACAACGGCGAAAAACAAATCCATCTTAGGTGCCCCGGAAAACGGTGAAAAAATGAGTCTTGGGTGCGACGCGGAACAGTGAAAAAATCGGTCTTGGGTGCGACGCGGAATAGTGAAAAAATCGGTCTTGGGTGCGACGCGGAACAGTGAAAAAATCAGTCTTGGGTGCGACGCGGAACAGTGAAAAATCGATCTTGGGTGCGACGCGGAACAGTGAAAAAATCAGTCTTGGGTGCGACGCGGAACAGTGAAAAAATCGGTCTTGGGTGCGACGCGGAACAGTGAAAAAATCAGTCTTGGGTGCGACGCGGAACAGTGAACAAACGAGTCTTGGGTGCGACGCGGAACAGTGAACAAACGAGTCTTGGGTGCGACGCGGAACAGTGAACAAACGAGTCTTGGGTACGACGCGGAACAGTGAAAAAATTGGTCTCGGGTGCGACGCGGAACAGTGAAAAATCAGTCTTGGGTGCGACGCGGAACAGTGAAAAATCGATCTTGGGTGCGACGCGGAACAGTGAAAAAATCAGTCTTGGGTGTGACGCGGAACAGTGAAAAATCGGTCTTTGGTGCGACGCGGAACAGCGAACAAACGAGTCTTGGGTGCGACGCGGAACAGTGAAAAAATTGGTCTTGGGTGCGACGCGGAACAGTGAAAAAATCAGTCTTGAGTGCGACGTGGAACAGTGAAAAATCGGTCTTGGGTGCGACGCGGAACAGTGAAAAAATCGGTCTTGGGTGCGACGCGGAACAGTGAAAAAATCGGTCTTGGGTGCGACGCGGAACAGTGAAAAAATCAGTCTTGGGTGCGACGCGGAACAGTGAACAAACGAGTCTTGGGTGCGACGCGGAACAGTGAACAAACGAGTCTTGGGTGCGACGCGGAACAGTGAACAAACGAGTCTTGGGTACGACGCGGAACAGTGAAAAAATTGGTCTCGGGTGCGACGCGGAACAGTGAAAAGTCAGTCTTGGGTGCGACGCGGAACAGTGAAAAAATCAGTCTTGGGTGTGACGCGGAACAGTGAAAAATCGGTCTTGGGTGCGACGCGGAACAGTGAACAAACGAGTCTTGGGTGCGACGCGGAACAGTGAACAAACGAGTCTTGGGTACGACGCGGAACAGTGAAAAAATTGTCTCGGGTGCGACGCGGAACAGTGAAAAATCAGTCTTGGGTGCGACGCGGAACAGTGAAAAATCGATCTTGGGTGCGACGCGGAACAGTGAAAAAATCAGTCTTGGGTGTGACGCGGAACAGTGAAAAATCGGTCTTGGGTGCGACGCGGAACAGTGAACAAACGAGTCTTGGGTGCGACGCGGAACAGTGAAAAAATTGGTCTTGGGTGCGACGCGGAACAGTGAAAAAATCGGTCTTGGGTGCGACGCGGAACAGTGAAAAAATCAGTCTTGGGTGCGACGCGGAACAGTGAAAAAATCGGTCTTGGGTGCGACGCGGAACAGTGAAAAAATCAGTCTTGGGTGCGACGCGGAACAGTGAAAAAATCGGTCTTGGGTGCGACGCGGAACAGTGAACAAACGAGTCTTGGGTGCGACGCGGAACAGTGAACAAACGAGTCTTGGGTGCGACGCGGAACAGTGAAAAAACGAGTTTTGGGTACGAAGTGGAACAGTGAAAGTAGGCGGGGAGCTCTGGTCAGTAAAATTTACTTTGGGTGTCAAGCGGAACAGTCGCTCTCACTGTTCCGCTTGGTGCCCATGGGCCCTGTAAAGCTTACCTGATCCAAAAAATGGTTGAGCAGATCGAGGAAACTGTTGAGAATCCAAGTCGGTTTATTTGGACCAAGAGGGACGTTGCAAACTGAAGAAGTCAGTCACCACGTTGGATACGGAGGTGCCCTCCGCCTCCATAGTCTGTCGCGGCTAGGGGCGAAACAGAAGACGCTGTGGAGGTTACCGCCTGATGAATCCAACGATGCCAAGGTGGTATCTCGGAGACAGAGCGACTGGTTCTCAGCTCACGAAACCGGTGAGTTTATTGTTTCTAACCCCCGAGCCTAAATCATTACTCAAGCTTGGAATGATGCAAAAACCTCAAAAGTCAATCCTTCGTAACCACTTTTCTCAAACCCTGATCAACAAAAGAAACGCATGTCAATTAAAATCTCACGATGTATGCATCGTTGATGGCGGTTCATTGCTACACAAAAACTCGTGGCCGAAAACAGCGGTGATCGACGAGTATGTCAACTTCCTCAAGAACAATTTCAAATGTTACTCTACTGTCGTCATTGTTTTCGATAGATACGAGGATGAAATGTCAACAAAAGGACAAGAACATGATCGACGATCGAGGAAAACATCAGCTTCTGTTGCCATCTCACTGGATCGTAAAGTGACTACCAACAGAGAATTGTTCTTATCTAACCCATCCAACAAAGTTCAGTTGATCAAAATTGTTTCGTCTGCGTTCAAGAAGCAAGGATTCCTGACAGACCAAATTGATGGTGATGCAGATGTGTTGATTGTGGAAAGAGGACTATCCTATGCATCAGAGTGGCTTCTTAAAGTAGTACGACGCAATTGCAAAACAAGTTCCCGGCGACCATGCAGCCCGATTCAGATAATGAAAATGACGAGCCTTTGACGAGTGAGAGGAATATCTTTGACATTCTGGAAACACTTGTTTAGACTTTCTAATAGATTTTGTGATATCAAAACTTAGTATTATATAATTTTTATTAAATATTTCCCTACTATAGGGAAATATTTGTTAAAACGGCCTTTTTCCGTTTCTTCTTCTTCTTCGTCCATTTTCGATGTTAATGTTTATTTATTATTATTATTATTATCTCTTTTATCACCAATAATGGTATAAACTTTATTAATCGTTAATGTTTTCTTTATTCGTGCTGCGCATTATGACTAGGCACTTCAGTCACGTGACTAAAAACCATCGCGAAGATTTAGCGGGGAAGCGTTTTTTTATAAAGACGGGGTTTTATTTTTTTTCAAAAAATAGTATACATTCTTTTATCAAAATATGGCAGGGGTTTTTACCAGCTTTTCATAAAACGAATGATTGCGTGTAAAGCTCAGAGGACTGCCTGAGTTTCTCTCGTGTGTGCTGAATTTATTGTTTTTCCAAGTAAAATTCTACAGAGCTTTGAAAATCTTTTTTAGTGATAACTTATTATAAACTCAATTTTTAAATATAGCACTTAAGTATTATAGAGCAAAAACTTAACTTTCCAAAAATAAACACTTTATATCCAGTGTATTAGAGAGACCATGCCAAAGCTCAATATTGTGATTTTCAAATTTCCAACATGATCCCCGTCCCGAAATCACTTTCGATTTTGCACGGGTTTTTTGAGATTCCAGATCAAGAATAACAGTCAAGGACTATTGCAAACCAGGACAAATTATCCTAAATAGGCTAGAATATTTATCCTAGATAGATAGGAGACAAAAATTATCGGATTTGGCTGAAATTTGGCACACTTGCTCCTTGAGTGAATATCTGAAAGTGTTTTTTTCATTTTTCACAAATTTTGATTTTTGGGGTCTGGGGACGAGTTTTTCGCCAAAACGAGGCTAAAACTTTGGGGCAGCCGCCTGGAAACTTCAAAAATTGTCGGATTTAGCTGACATTTGGCACACTGGTTCCTTGGGTGAATATCTGGAAGTGCTTTTTTTCATTTTTCAAAAATCTAGATTTTTGGGGCCTGGGGACAAGTTTTAAGCCAAAATGAGGCTAAAACTTTAGAGCAGAGCCTACAGGCCTCAGAAATGGTTGGATTTGGTTGAAATTTGGCACACTTGTTTTGTACCTTGGGTGAACATCTGGGGGTCTACAATTGGGCCTATGAATAATTTGAAGCCACTGAAGTTAAGCCCAGTGCGTTGCGCACGTTCGACTATTAGTTAAATAAAATACATTTATTTTTGTGTTAAAATGATTATCATTTGCATGCAATTTTTTAAAAAGTTTTTTGACTTAAATCATCTGTGAATATGTCTATAAAATAACGACAATTTTAGCAGGAATATGGTTACATTTTGTTTTGCATCGGATATTGCTTAATATAAAGGCTTTAATAAATCTATGTTACTAAGTTGGGGCTTTAGGATAATATGTGGGGTTCGACTGCGACTGCGACTACGATCTACGCTCTGAGCTATTGGAGGAAATATTTAACCACATCTTTGTGGCTCTTGTTTTACTACATTTAGGCTTCATGAAAAGTTTCCCCGATTTTTATACTCAAAAAACTATTTCATTTCGAGTTTCATTTCTAATGTTTATTCCGATTTTCAAAGCATTTTTAATCCCTGGCCCTCAAAGAGCAAAGTTCACAAACTTAAACATTGAGAAATCTCATGAATTTTTAAAGCATATAATTTAACAATATCTTTTATTTCATAATTTCCCGATTCTGTGTGCCCAATTTCCCGATATGCGAGCCCGTTTTCACCGAAAACCTATTTTATAACTTTTTAAAGTTACTTTACTTAAAAGAAGTTCAAAAGTTGTGACCATTTTATATCTAGCACTTTCTGAAATACTTATGTGAATTTCTAAAAGAGAAGTTAAGTTTTGTAACATTTTCCCGATTTTTGGATTTTAAAAATCCGATTTTCCTGAAGAACTAGATCCTTACCATTATTTTGGCTTTCAGAAGGTTTCAGAAGTTTAGAGCTAGATTTGTCAACCTGTCATATTATTAATAAGTGTTAATTTGTCATATTTTCAACCCATTATTCTCGAAAAACCCGAATTTTAATATTTTTAGGAAGTCTTTATTTTAATGCAAGTCATAAATACTAATTAAGATTTAATCAAAGGAGTTTTTTAGGCCTCAAAAGTTCATGACGTATAGGTCAGCTTTGTTACGAAAATTCAAATTCCAGGCATTTTGGGCAAAAAAGTACCCCTCAGGTTTAATTTCATAAAATATTTTGCCCAAAGGCCTCATCCTGAGGCTCTGAGTATGTTAATCTACATAAAATTGCGTTTCTAACAGTACCAAGAAACCTAGTGCGGAAATATTTTCAAGGTTGACCTCTTTTATTTCATAAATCAGCCAGACTAATATGTTTTGGAAATTTACCTCCCGGACAATGTGAATTTTTGACCCCCCCCGACACGAATCTCACCTCCCGGACAAGCATCAGTTGACCTCCGGATATTCAAAATCACCACTAATAAGTTTGCCCCTAAAACAAGGAAAGTTTTGCAGATTTTCCACTACTAAAAATTTTCTGGAAGAGTTATTAGAACTTTGTAGATTTGATCCTTAATTAAAGGAATTCTCATGAAAAAACTGTATTAGAAAGAGGAATATCCTATATATTTAAAATGGACATTAAACGGGGGAAAACAACAAACTGTTTGTCTCAAAATTTGTTAATAAAATATTTTTGTACAGAAAACAAACAAAAACGTGTACAAAGCGAGTATCAGCCGGGCAACGAATGAAAAGATACAGAAGTTCAAATTATAAAAATGCATGAATTTTTTAGACTTTGAGAAATTCTTTTGTTTGTTTTGCTTTGTCATCAAAGTAACGCCTCTCCATCATAAAATTGTAAAAGAGAACTCTTCAAAGTAATAATTTGAGAATTTAAGAGACTCAGAATTTGGAAATAAAAATAGTATATTTTCTAATTTAATAATCTTAGGCCCGGAGGGTTCGTTGTTGGTTTGCGAGGTTTGCGAGATGACTGGGTTGTCTGAGGAAAAGTTATGAAAGTTTTGTTCAATTTTTGACGTTTAATATTGAATTCGGTCGAAATTTCAAGAATGTATAACCCCTTCTAGGTAGTCAATTTTCGATTTCCGTAACTTTGGAACCCTTTCAAGGATGTAAAAAGAGACCTTTAGCTCGCACAAACCGGGCATCCCCCGGGGTTTTGGTAGAATTAGCCAACAATCTCTTCATCATTAGTAATTAAGCAAGGACGTCATTACCAAAACAAAAACGCAAAAACGCTGATAAATAAAGAAAATTTGAACAAAAGGTTAAACTTTCTTTGTCAATTAAAAAAAAACTAGCCGGTACCCGGCGTCGCACGCCGGTTTAGCTGTTTGCTGAACGCATTTTAGAATCCTTTGAGATGGATGTTGGGAAGGTGGCTTAAACACGATGAAATCAAAACTAAAGGGAAGAATTCTCTTCAAAGTTTGACTCTATCCCTCCCGGATGACGTATCTTTTAACCATATTTTGAAAAAGATTTTTGTGGTAAAAATGATCAGAAAACAGAAAGGGCGTCATTCCCAAATTACACCATCCGGCGACCAGCGACGTCCGAGACGGCTCTGCAATTAGATTTTTTATATTTGCCGTAGTTTTTGATGTTTAGGAAAACTTTGATGTCAAGATAAGCATAGTGAAATAATAGACATGACACGCGATTCATCGAAAAAAAGCAACGGGGGGGGGGGGGTACTTAGGCAAGAGAAGGGTATGGGTATGGGTATGTGCAAGCCTTAAGGGTGCCTATTTTGAAACATGGCAGTTTGAAAAATCGGAAAATCAAACTTCAGTCCCACTAAGAATTGGAAAAATAGGAAAATTTCAACTTTTTGCCCCCAGAAAGATAGAAATTTGGTCAAATTACAAAATAAAAGTCATCTTTTGGAAGAACAAAAACATTGCGTGCGAAAACGAAAGTAGCACAGACAGAAAGAAAGACGACAAAACGACATACAGACTACCGCTATTAATATATAGATGATCAAGTTATAATCGTCAGTTAAAAAAAATGATCAAGTTATAATCGTCAGAATCTTCTTCGGGTCTTCACTGACAACGATGTTATCTGAAACCGCAATCTTCGATATTTTCTACTGATGATTCGTGGATTGTTTTCGAACCCAATACCAATTTCTCCAACAGATATTTCGATATTATGGCTGAACTAGATTTTCCCAAAGCCATTGTTAAATACAATTTCACAATTTGACATAAAACTAAAAACTTCTCTCTCAAAAAGGATTCCATTGCTTTTATTATCCAGACATTTTCATAATTTTCGGTGGTGTATAATGAATCAAATGTTTCGTTAAAAAGTACATGAAAACTGGTTGAATAAGTGAGACAGTGAGTAGAATGTATAGACGTCGTTTATTACCACTGGTTGATCGAGATACGCTGTCTGAATGATCCTCAGGATTAATGACAAGGCGAAGTGATCGAGCCTAAGTGGAGAACAAGAAAGTGAATGAAACTAAATCGAATTAAATTTATGTGTCTGAGATTTTAGTACAAACCCCACCTACTTTGACACACACTCAAGAGTTTGTGTGTCTGTATAACTAGGTTTAAATAATTATATATGAACAATAAAACTTACTATGAAAAATGAGATAGCCACACTACACCATAATAAGGAAGCATAATATCCAGTGGCTTCAAATAATAATCCGCATACTGATGTCAATATCATTCTGTGAAAAAGAATCAAAATATTGAGAAAGGTCTGCAAAGACAATACAATAATTCCATTTTATGGGTTAAATCCTGACATTTTAATCCCATGAGTAATACACATCTTTTTTACAAGCAACGCTAATTTTCGGGCAAGCCCTGGGATTGCTAATTTCCTGAAAAATTTGCTTTGACCACCACTGACATTACACCACAAATGCATATTGGGTCAAGGGCTATCGTTTGACATGGTTAAATTATCTAAAAAGCTTTTACTTTACGAGATAGTGAAAAAAATAGCAAAGAAATAGAATGTGTACAAAAGCGAAAAAAGCTAAAACTCTCTTTAAATGACGAGACTCGTTCGAGTAATTGGAGTCCTCACGAGTTATGAAGGTTTTTCCGAGTAATGTAGTTTTTCCCGATGTGACAATAATTCAATAATTTCAAGTAGTGGACAAAAAGGAATTTTGAAAAACGCACAAATGACAATTAGCTACCTCAGAATACATATATATAAATTTTTACTTTGAACGTTCTCAATTCAACAATTTACCTACCCAACATATTTGTAACCACAAAAAGAAAGTATATCCAAATATTTGATATTACCAGAGATACCAATTAAATACATAATCATTACGATGACAATTAATTCAATACATAACCAAACAAATGCTGAACTTGCTGTCATTCCTAGCTGCTCTGGAGTGAATCTAAATGAAAGGAAATGAATGGTCACCCATCAGGGGTCTTATTCGAAAAAAATTCCAATTCGCCGTTTGATAAGTTCTGTTCGTCGCATCAAGTACATATTTATGCTAATCAATACACTCAACACACTCCTAAGAATTCGCCGGTCTAGAATCTAGAGATCGCGAGTTAATTTTTCATTCGCAATCCTACCAAACACAAAGCAAAACCCTTGATGGTATTTGTTAAATTTAAATATAATCCTCTCACAATGAGTCTAAATGGCTTTAGGGAAACTTTTAACTATTTTTACAAAACAAAATACACTTCAAGGTCCACTTATTCAAGCATTTTTAGTGTTTTTTAAGAAGAAAATTCAGTCCCACTTAGGGTCGGAAAAATAGGGAAATTTCAATTTTTTGAATTATTTGCCCCGTAAAAAATCTTAAATTGGTCAAATTTGGTCCCAATAAGGGGATATTAAAAATATTTCACAAATTTCTCCTATTTTCCTCCTTTTTAGTCCTGCTAAGGGTGCGAGGGTTGAAAGTGGGGCGGAACATACCCGTCAGCTCACAACCCTAGTAACCCCCCTCCCCCTTAAAATTTAAGGGATAATGGTAACCTTTTAAAGTCATACCTATTCTGTGTACCAAGTATTACACTGCAAACCAATACATATGTAACGAAAGCCATAGCTAGAAATAATACAGGAAAATTTAAATGCAGCAAATTCAAGCTGACTTATTCTTAATTTTTAGTTGAGACACCTCTTGAAAATATTCTACATTTTGACATATTGTCATCTATCATAACTTTGGTCGTAGCAGTATTATCTTAAATCAATATCACCTTTGTAGTTGAGGTCTTTACACACTTTTGGTCAGAATCAATACTTCGATGTCGGATTACATTTATTCAAGACCTCTTCAATTAAGAGCTCAAACTCTGCATGACAAGAGGCCTCTTTTAAAGAAACAAGGATGCTTTTATTTTTAACTTACATGGAATATAAAGGTCAGGAGCATTGATCTCAAAGCGAGGAGCAACTGGTTCTGCATTATCATATTTCAAAGACCAATCCTGAAAAAAGAAGAAGAATATTCATGATTTAAAGCAAAAGTTGAGGATTGAAAGATTCAAAATTGTAACATTTGGAAAGTCAAAATAGGTACCAGACATAAAAATCATTCTCTTTAGTGTGCACTCTTCTTTGCTACTGTGTAGAAACCATGTCAGCTCTCAAGAGTGGTTTCTACATAGTAGCGAAAAAGAGTGCATGCTTAAGGTCAATGTACTAGTCAGAATTTAAAGGGATAGCAAAAATGAAATATAGACCAAAAGATTCTTTCCATAATCCTTCAATGCTTTCTAAAAACCATCATCTGAAGCTAAGATAAGACGTTTTGATACCAAAAAATCTTGAAACTTGCCATGTACTTCACATTGGAATTATAACATTAATAATGATTTTCACCTTATGTGCGAATGGGAAGACAAGTAATCCTAATTTCTTGAGGACGTAAGTAGTGTCAACAGCAAAATAATACTTCAATTTTGAAACTGACAAGAAATGATCAAGCTAAAATGGAAAAGTAGTCAATATCAATATCAGATATCTCCTAGAAATATTCATAGACCTGCCATCTTGGAAACAATTTCTCAGTTGTCTAAAATCTGTTAAATTTTTCGGAGTTTGTCACTCAAAACATTTGTTACTATAAAGTTATTATTATTTGGATATATTGCAATCACGAAATGATTTTGAAAATGCAAAGAGTTTTACAGACGCTAGAACTGAAACTAAGTAATTACAACGGAAGGTATTTTGTTATAATTGTTCTGAGTGATGCAAATTTAATTCAACAGAATAACACCTTTTCTAAATAAACATTGTAAAAAACCCACATTAGTTTGATACCTTCTTTTCAACAAACTCTTTACCAGCCGGCATAAACTGCTGTCCATATTGCATCGCCATATTAGTTGCCATGTTTGCCATGTTTGGATCTTGTAGAAGCTCTTGTCCTGGGAATGTCATTTGAGCTGGTTGCATCGGCTGATTGGGTTGCATCATACTACTTGGTGGTGTGGTTTGTTGTGGTTGTTGGTTGTAGGCTGACATATCATCGAATAGTTCTGGAGTATATGAATTTTGTTGCTGTGAAGGTTGGTAAAACTGTTGCTGTTGCGGTGGCTGCTTTCCTAAAAAAAATTTGCTGATGAAAATACTGTATGTATAATCAATTCTATGTTTTTGTACAGAGTGTGAGTTATGTGACGTAAAATGATGTCATTGAGTGTTCTCCGAATGTCATTAGGGTGAGTAATTTTGAAAGTAAAGATCAATAAGAATCTAAAGGACTCAATTTTCCTGTAAAAAGAAATTCATTTTACAAGTATAGCCTAACAGTTAAAGAATATTTTGCAATTTACTAATTAGTGTGTGAATGTATGAAAAATGATTAATCTTGGTACCTTTGTTCCTTCTATTTCCCCTTTGTTGCATACTTGTATCTTCTTCTGCAAAAGTCAAAAATTGCAAACAGATGCTATGAGTCATGAAGAATTAGTAGTACTAGCAAGAATCAAAAAATTATTGATGTTTGTGTGTCTACTTTTGAATTGGATGAAATGTGAATGATACTGAAATGCATTAACATGTATTTTTAATTAAAAATAAATACCATTTAGTTCGAGTAGATACTGATTATTCGTCATTGACATGAATGCACAATGATTAAAAAGTACAGCAAAAACAAGCACTTCATAACTTAGGGCTGAACTGAACAATCAAACTTTTTTTATCAATATTTAGAGCAGAAATAAATTTCTAAAATCGACCTGAAGTCAGCAATGAGAAAAATGTTCTATCGAGAAAAAAAATCACCCACGGGAAGACTGAAATCACGTAACAAAAATAAAATTACTTTACGTATTGCTATTGGTAAACTATCATTTGTTCTAAAAAAATTCTCTCAATATGGCTAAATCACCAGTCATACGTACTGCTAACTTAGGCGAACCCTAAAAATATTTTTGTTTCCGGTCCACCGGGTGACGAAAAAAACACTCACCCGGCCGGCCGCAAAAAATTTTTTTTTGCTAAACCCAAAACTTGATTTTTTATAGCACTCGTAGAAGTTAAAATGATGGTCTTCTTTACCTTACTGTAGTAACTTGACACCGCTACAGGCTTCGGCATAAGAAAAATTCACGTGTGATCATCGCATGCCTAGATTTTATCTGATATTCCGATGGTGGATTGGCGGCCGCCCACGCTAAAGCTCTAAAGGGAGCGGGCCAATTTCCCATCGGAGAGGAATGATAGTCGGCCTTTGATGTGCCGCACCCCCAGTCGGGTTCAACAGCCCTTGACCGTAAGCCTAGAAGTATTTCAGTTGGACCCGCCAATCCCCGAAAACGAGGGCTGGGTTACCAGACCTCCCGCTGCAAAATTCTTGACGCGGTCTCGCAAAATTCCGTAATGTAAACCTTCCAGATGTTGAAAATTTTCCCGATCTTCAGAGCTTTAGCGTGTCGGATGAAAATTTCACCATCTGGGTGCCAGATAAGCCTAGATTTTGATTTATAGTGGTCCAGGCGTGCGATTATTCAAATACTTAATTTTCATCGTTTATATTTTCAATTGTGTTATATAAATATCTCTAAGAACTGGACACACTCTTTCATTTTGAATATTTATCTTCAATTGCTAAAGACTCCAAACTGTGATTACGAAGTGAACTTTTTTGAGAAAAAAGTAGAGTGAGAGAAACATTTCCCCAATTTTTTAAATCCTCACTTTATGAATGTTTCTTTTTATTTTACTCACAAGTCAGCATGATTCCTTTTATAAAAACAAAGCTGTTTACTTACTGAAAAGTCCCCACTTTGTGAATGTTTCTATTTATTTTACTCACAAATCAGCATGATTCTTTTATAAAAACCAAGTTGTATATAAAAAAACATTCTTAAAAGTTGAGTTGCAAGCAAGAATTAACAAAAACAATGCAGGGTTTAGTTTGAGATGAATAAAATTTCATTTCTATAACAATGATCAGGATAAAACCTTCATTCCAAGTGATTTTAAAATATCACGTACGATAAATCACACGCCTCAAAAACTGATTCACGAAAGTTTTCCAAACAAACAAACTAACCCTAAACTAACGATGATGTACGAAAAAAAAATGCGGCCGGGTGACGACGAAATAAATTTTCACCCGGCCGGTGGACCGGAAACAAGAAATTTTTTCGGGTTCGCCTTAGAAGATCAATAATATTAACAAAAGGCATCTTGAATTAGAAAAACTGCGGACAAATTTGAGATAATCTGAGCAATATAGACTGATTTTATTCAAAGTAACAAAAGATATTTCAACAGAAGGCTAGTTACCAAAAAACTCATCTTGAGATCTTCCAAAAATTGAATAGATAAAAAATAGACGACATGCTTGAAGACCAAAGTCAACCACCAAACCTTGCTCTTAAAACATTTGAGCCCTCTTTGTTGAATAAAGTCTGCACTCCTTCAATAAACATAGGCTTTTTATTTCAAATATTTCAGTGCAAAAATATATTTTTTAAACATTCTGTTTCAAGGTCAGGTAGCTTGCTCCCAGTTTGTTTTGACTTTACTGAGGAAAAAATCTTAGTTTTTTGTCTGATTATACAAATCCACAAAGAGTACACACCTCAAACTTTGAAAACACGCCAACTGGAAGCAGTAATTATGACATCAAACATTCTTTCCTGTGCAAGAAAATATTAAAACCCCTGTTTTATTATAAAAGCCGCTGTAAATCAGGGGGTTCAGATCAATGTTTTGATTTGAACATTTGGCTGCTCTATTCCCAGGAGAATAATTTACCGTCAGCCAAATAAGGATCATTTTTTACCTTCGTTGGTGATTTTTCAGTTTGAGTTTATGTCTAATGTTATGGTTTTTTGAAGTGCTTGTTCTAAGAGATGAGTGAACATGATTTTATTTTTAGTTTTTTTAAGAGAATCAAATTTGATCTTTCTTCCACACTTTAATATAATGTCAATTATGCATGTAAGTTTGATATTAATACTTTCTTTTTGCATAGGTTTTGCATATTTTCAATGCAATTCGGCAATAGACCTTTTTTCAAAGAGGACAGAGGACGTCCTGTTGAATAATTATGTAGTCCAGTCATAAAAACAATGATAGAGCCATGCATAATTACTGTATCATGCATATTGTAATAATTATGCGTGGTTTTATCATTGTTTTTCTGCTGGACTACATAATTATTCGAAGTTTGAACATCTTAAATACGGAAAAAATGAAGAACTAAAAAGAACACTCAAGTTACCTCTCAGACACTGGCTCTCCTATCGAAACCAAGATGACGTGAAGGATTTAGGAGTCACTCTGGATGTTAACATGACATACAGCAAACACATCACAAACCAGATCGAGAAAGTCAAAAGTATCATTGCTTGGATCCATCGAACGTTCAAAACAATAGATTGTCAAGTAATGCTAACTCTTTGGAAGTCACTGGTACTACCACACATTGACTATTGCTCCCAGCTGTGGTCACCTTCAAAAAGATATCTGATCCAACAACTGGAATCACTTCAAAAATCTTACCTGAATGGAATCCCTACACTTCAACATCTCAACTATTGGGAGAAGCTCAAAGAACTTAAGCTATACAGCCTGGAGCGGCGCAGAGAAAGATACAGGATTATCTACACCTGGAGCATCCTAGAACAGCTTGTACCAAATTTTAACTATGCTGAAAACAAAGGTGGCATCTTCAGTTACGATAACCAGAGACTGGGTAGAAAATGTTATCTAAAAGAGGTGACCATAAGGCAAAAAAACATATGGAGAGACTCCCTGTCAGAAGAAGGTCCCAGACTATTTAATGCCCTCCCACAATCCATCCGTAACCTCAAAAACTGCTCCAAAACTAATTTTAAACATCAATTGGACCATTTTCTCAATTCACTACCGGACGAGCCACTGCTGCCGAATTACTTTCCTCTTAGGAGAGCTGATTCAAATAGCATCAAAGTCATGGTCCATCATCGGATTTCTCAAATTGGATGATTATTGAGACGAACAAAGAAGCCTTCAAAAAGTATCAAAAAGTAAGTATTCAACAGGGTGGCCTCTTTGAAAAAAGGTCTATTCGGCCACCATAATTGATGGAGAGGCAAAAAGGTCTATAACCTTTTTTTAAAGAGGCAGCCATGTTGAATAATTATGTACTCCAACATGAAAACAATGATACAGCCATGCATAATTTTTAAAATATGCATGATACAGTAATTATGCATGGCTGCATCATTGTTTTTATGCTGGAGTACATAATTATTCAACATGGCTGCCTCTTTAAAAAAAGATCTATTGTTATTAAGCTTCCCGGAGCTTCCCTTAAAATTCAGATTATCGATTGTTTATCAATTATTGGAATCAATAGATATCCGATCTTTTATTGAATTGGTTATCATATCGTCCTTGATTGGAAAAAGCTGTTGATTGTATATACCTTTTTTTAAAGAGGCAGCCATGTTGGATAATTATGTACTCCAGCAATGATACAGCCATGCATAATTACTGTATCATGCATAATTTAAAATTTATGCATGGCTGTATCATTGTTTTTATGCTGGAGTACATAATTATTCAACATGGCTGCCTCTTTAAAAAAAGGTCTATCGAATGGGAATGGGAAGAGTAGATCTACTGGATGGAATCTCGATCGTGTGTTATGGAGCTGGAGTAGCAACTCCAGAAGATTTTTCAAGTTTTAATTTTTTTTTCAAAATCTATCCTATCTTGTAGAGCTTTGAAAAAGAAAGAAAATGAGGGGTCATAGGCCTCCAGAGGATAAGTGGTTGTAAAGATATTCAAATTTTAGTGTCAAAATTTTGACTAAAAATGTCAAAAAAAGGTTAGGAAAATAGCTTGGAAAAATTCGAAAAATGTGTCAAAAAAGAAAAAAAAGAAATTTTCCAGTCATGCTTCTTAAATTTTGCATATCTCTTTTTCTAGTGTAGCTAGAGACCTCAAATTTGGAGGGAGAATTCTTTGATGGTGTTAAAATATTATTATATAAAAATGTTTGTAAAATATTTAGTATATTTATCAAAATAACGAAAGATATATCTTTTTTTGAAAAAAGAAGACATTGCATTGTTTTATTTTTGTTTTTGAAGAAAATAGCTTGGAAAAGGTTGAAATGAGTCAAAAAAGGTGGTAGGACCCATTTTCAAGGGGCCTCTGGAAATGGAGGAACAAAAACTTATGAGTAGAGAATAAGTTTTTCTGAAAGTAGAAACCCCAAATGAAAAGAAAATCCATTTCGGCAGAAATAAAAACTTTTTTTTGGGACATTCCCATGCTAAAGAAGCAAAAAAGTTAAAAAAACTACATGAAAATGAAAGAACTAGAATTAGCGAATGTGATTTTTGAATTCCTCACCCTTTTTCTGATAAACATACAAAGTTTCAGCCTCCAATTACTTTTTCCTCCGTTTCCAGACACATTTATTCTTCGAAAGTTGCAAATTTCTTTTCTCCCGTCGGCAAACAATTTTCAAAATGTTGCAAAACGTTCGGCATTTTACCAATTTGCCGTCTAGCCCGTGTCCACAGTGTTATATACCGCTGGAAAGCTAAGATCGCGGGCTTTCTTTTAGTAAAAACCAGAACGCTTTAGCATACATAGAAGAAAAGTTACAAGGGTTCAAAGTTCACGGAAAAATGAAACATTTGGTTTGACGTCAACGATAGTTGCGTGACTTCTGGAGTCGCTAGCTGGAGAGGACCCTGCCGACGCACCGGACTTAACGAACACCGGACACACGAAAGTCCAGTGTAAAATGAGAATTTTTTTTACCACCGGACAATTTCTTCACCGGACTTAAGGAAGTCGGATGTCCGGTGTCGGAGAAGGATATTTTTTCCCACCGGACAATCAAAACAAAACACCAGACAGACAAGACCATTCCAGTGCGTCCGGTGTTTCTTAATTTTTAGTTTCATAAATGTCCGGTGTCCAAAATTCCCTGTATGCAACACCGGACTGACACCGGACTTATTGTGTCCGGTGTAGTGAAAGGATACTTTTCGCCACCGGACAAATACACCGGACAGTGTGGTGCATCGACAGGGTCCTAGCTGGAGACACAACAGACCAGACAACAGAGTAAAAAAGAAAAAAATATGAGGATGAAATTCCAACTTACGGTCATAGCCACCATAATATCCTTGGGGAGGATCCATTTTCTATTGTTATTGACAGTTATTTTTGTTGATAGGAAATGAAAAGAAATTCCAGAGGACAGCACAGAACTCAAACTGTCAAATTTAAAAAGATATCCAAATAAATTTTTGACCCGAGCAGAAATTGTTGTTTATAGTGTCTTGACTACCCAGTTGGTTTGATGACTAAACTCAAGCAAAGGTTCATGAAAGCGATTGAATGATCGAGATTTCAAACGTGGTAAACATCTTCCGCCCTCAATTCGCCCTTTCTCCGCCCACTTTGACAATTTTTATGACGTCATTTACGTAATCTTTGTTTTGGTAAAAGACCATGTGTGCAAAATTGGGCAGTGTGCAAAATTGAAAATTGAGAAAACTTTTTTTTTTTTTTTTTTTTTTTTTTTTTTTTTTTTTCTCAAAATATCATAACATCTCTTACAAAATAACCTATCGCCTGGCAATGTAACCTGTAGGAGGTTTTTATGGCGCGCCAAAGCGGAAATAAATACTATCTCTTTAAAACAATACTATCTTCGTTTAAAACATACTATCTTTTAAAAAAAATACTATTTTCGATTAAAACATACTATTTTCGTTGAAAAAATACTATTTCCGTTTGAAAAAATACTATTCTCGTTTAAAACATACTATCTTCGTTTAAAAACATACTATCTTTTGTAATGATACTATCTTTTTTTAAACAATACTATCTATTTTAAAACGATACTATCTTTTTTAAAACATACTATCTTTTCGAAAACAGTCTGGAAACGAGGTTGGCACGTCTTGCCTCGCTCATTTTAAAGTTTGCATGCATGACCCGCGCATGGTGGGACGGCGGGACCATGCTTGCTGGATGGTCCAATAAGATCAGCAATTTCCTTCCATTTGAACCCTATTGTTTTTAGTGCAAGGACTTGGTCTTCGTTGATATCTTTCAATGGTCTGCCACGAGTAGCCATTTTACTGTCAGTCAGGTCAGATCTTGTAGGGAGCCGGAAGCCATCTTGTTGCGAAGCGAATGTACATGTGTAGCGTCAGGATGAGATTGAATAAACAATAACGCCGTGTTTGTAACACTGTTCAGTGCATTAATTTATTGATGTGTAGTAATGTAGTGTTCAAACTCTGGTATGACAATCGAAGCTCTAATAACATGTCGTAATCCTTCTTCAGGCTGGCAAACTTGTCTGGTTTGATGTTGAGATCGAGGAGTTCCTTCATCTTTAGAGATAAACTGTTGAATTCTGTGCTGACGGACGATAGATCTTTCTTACGTTGCTTGAGGTCTTCATTGGTGCACTTTCCAGCAATGAACGTGATGGTGGTCTTCAAGTGCTTCATTGACTGAGTGAGATCGTCTATGGCAAACTCTGACTTGTGCTCTTGTGTGGCTTGAGATGTAGCAGAAATGGCGATGTTATATTTTGTGAGACATTTCACATATTCACTGACTTTTGATGTAATTAATGTCAATTGTTTACTATAACTTTGCTCATAAACACCATCTTGATCTTGAAGATGAAAACGAAGTTCTCTATGTTTCTCTCTGAACTGGTTACGAAGTGTCTCAATTTTGGTAGCACACGATTTGATGAGTTCTGGCGACTCTTTGATGTCATCTGGTGCATAGTCTTGGATGATGTCAAGTATCTGATCCTCAAGACCTGAGGCTGAGAACAAAATGATTTTGATTTCTGTCTCTGCCATTGAGCGAATTGAAGTGTCGGACGACAGACGAATTGAAGTGTCGGACGACGGATGAATTGAGGTGTCGGACGACGGATGAATTGAGGTGTCGGACGACGGATGAATTGAGGTGTCGGACGACGGACGAATTGAGGTGTCGGACGACGGACGAATTGAAGTGTCGGACGACGGACGAATTGAGGTGTCGGACGACGGACGAATTGAGGTGTCGGACGACAGACGAATTGAGGTGTCGTGCGACGGACGAATTGAAGTGTCGGACGACGGATGAATTGAAGTGTCGGACGACGGATGAATTGAAGTGTCGGACGACGGACGAGTTGAGGTGTCGGACGACGGACGAATTGAAGTGTCGGACGACGGATGAATTGAAGTGTCGGACGACGGACGAATTGAGGTGTCGGACGACGGACGAATTGAGGTGTCGGACGACGGACGAATTGAGGTGTCGGACGACGGACGAATTGAGGTGTCGGACGACGGACGAATTGAAGTGTCGGACGACGGACGAATTGAAGTGTCGGACGACGGACGAATTGAAGTGTCGGACGACGGACGAGTTGAAGTGTCGGGCGACGGATGAGTTGAGGTGTCGGACAACGGACGAATTGAAGTGTCGGACGACGGACGAGTTGAAGTGTCGGACGACGGATGAGTGATAACCTTTTCTCCGGTTGATGCAAGGATGCGATAGTCAATACGATTTTTCTTCCTCGTGTTCATTGATCGCGCCCACAAACAGCAGTGATGTTGATTGAACGGTCCTGTTTGAATGTAGCGTCAGGATGAGATTGAATAAACAATAACGCCGTGTTTGTAACACTGTTCAGTGCATTAATTTATTGATGTGTAGTAATGTAGTGTTCAAACTGAAAATAAAAATTGAAAAATACTAAGTCTAATGAATGAAAATAAAATAATCTAACTTAGGTACAAAAGGATGTAAGTCTATGAGAACAACAGTAGAAGTAGAAAACAGCAAATGTATAAATGAATGATTGAAGTACTAATATAATGTAAAAGAAAATCTAACTTAACTTAACTTAGGTGCCACAAATAGAGACAGAGAAAAGAAACAAAAAACTCACCAGCTGGCCTGAGGTAGAATGCTGTAAGCAGGCAGCAGAACACAGGGTGTGTCAAGACTAACACCAACTGTGTGAAAATGAAAATTGAATGTGCTTGTATATGTGAGTAACTAAAGAGACTATTGATTGATTTCATTTGATTTGAGTTGACATCATGTCAGAGGAGGTCTTCACTCCTTGAAGTCTCTGTTGAAGTGAGGTCTGAGTGATGATGTGGCATTTATAGGCAGATCAAAAAGTCTAATTTACAGACCAAAATAAATTATGAGAAAAATTGGAATAAATTATAACAAAAGGAAATGCATATCAAATTGACATAAATTGAATGAATAAAATACTGACCAAATGCTTATCAAACACAGAAAAATGCAGAATAACCAAAATGGTGGGAAAAGTGAAATAAAATGCAGACCAAACAAAAACAAACAAAATGGCTGCACACTGAAAAAGGTGAGAGTGTTTGATTGACCAAAAATGGATTAAAACTAAGGTTTATGCCTTAACAACATGAGCGAAGCAGTTTTTGCTATCGTGTGTGCGTACCTTTAACTTTCCATTCTTTCAACCATCTATAAGGCAGGAGATGGGAAAAACGTTTAGTATCTCCGAATCGCGCGACAATGAATATTAAGGGGATAAAACATTGAGGATATTCCACGAAATGATAGAGAAAATTATCTCCACTACATTAAATTTGACGTATTCGAATTTGAAACTCCGTGTATGACTACATGGCTCGTATTCAATCGAGCTCCGAGCGAGAGAACAGTAGAGTGGCTTTTTTTGAGACGGACAACGTTATTCTTAAAGACACGTCGCCGGAAAATATCCCTGCGATGCTCTATTCTCCTTGCAGATCGTGGAACGTCGCCCGGTTCGGAAGGGTATTGATGATTAGACCATACTGGTTTCTAGCCGTCAAAACATTAAAGATGGCGGCAACAAATGGACAACAAATGCTGCTCCTCGGTTATTTTTCTTCGATTTTCATGCTTCAAGAGTCGCATTGGATCATGTTTTTTGTCTGATTGGCACAAGAACTGGTGGATGATAAAGTTTTCTTATTGTACCTCCCTGGATTTGATGTTTTGTTTCAATTCTGTTGGTTTGGAACAGTTGGAATGAGGAGAGATGCATTTTCTTGAAAAAACAGGACAAGTTTGCCAATTTTGACAACAAACTAACTTGAATTTTGCCTGTACATGTAAATGAATTGTAACAGGGCAAGTGACTGAATATTTTTGGAGAAATCTGACCATGTTGTGCCTGGAAATGAAACACTTGCAGCTTTAAAAAAGTCTGAAGTTCCTTGCCTTGATTCATTTTGATTTGTTGTTTGGAAAAATTTGAACCTGGAGCAAAATTAACTATAGATTGAATTTTACTTGGTGCTTCTTCTACAACAATGACACTCAACTGGTAATTGAAACCTCTTTGAGGGGGGAATTATATACGGTAGCGGCTTATTTCCAACTTTTGAAGCTGACAACCACAGCCAGGCGGCCTGATGAATAAATGTTATGTCAGCCTCTGAAAAAGTAAGCTAATCGTAAAGACATTGAATATGGATGTAAACAATTGATTGGAAATCACCTTACATAGCTTTTTAAAAATTAAAAGTTTTCATCGTAAACTTTGAAATTATCTTCCGTTTTGATTAAAATGTGGAAAATGTGTCGTGAAATATGAAATTCAGTGTAGACCTAAAGCTCCAAAACAGCATCTAATAACATGAAAACCAGAATATGATTCTTCAATGGGAATCAAAACTATAAAGTGCACTTACAAACATCAATTTGTTAGATCTAACAAAATTAATAACCGCACTGTCATCATTGACAATAAAACAAACAATTTTCTGTCAAGAGCCTTGTAAACATTCCAACAACTTCCATCGAAATGATCTATCACAGCTCAGTCTACCATTTTTAGCGCGGTCCGAGGATTGAGCCGAGAACGCTCCGCGAACTCCTGCGCGGATGAAAAACTTCAATCTGTCAATCATTTTCTCAAGCGAAGAGTACGCGAAGCGATTCTAGCTTCACGATAGTGCCGCGGGTCATCAATGGATAGCATTCAATTATCATTATCCCTTTATTTTCATTCCTAGAACTTTTGCAAAAAAAAGGAAAAATATAAAAGTTGTATTTTTTACTGCTCTATTCACATACTGAATTTGAAAGATCTTCTATGTGGCGTTTTTTTGCAAACTTCAAAAAACTGATTTTTGTCCTGCCTTTGCGGGACTTTGGCTTAAGTGTTTGAGTGCAGCATAGGGTACAAAGTCCAAACATGCGTTTCCCGTAATTTTTGTGTGAAGAGTTAGGTCTATACTGAAATTAGCTTTGGAATGGATTTAAAATATGGAAAACTTTTGTAGCGAACCATGAACTTTTAATTTGCATTCATTCAAAATCTGGAAAACTTTTGTCATGAGAACATGCAGCTTGCTGGAAAAAGTTTGTTTTGCTATTTTTGATAACTTAAAATCCTTGAAATAGAACTTTAAAGATAACTTTTATGTACACAAACAGTATGAAGTAATCTATATGTATCAAGTACTAATGCACAAACTTTTAATTACAACTGGGGGAGAATATCTACTGTAAGAAAACGACGTTTGATAGCTTGAACGGTCAACTTGCTTTTCTTTATGATGGTTCATATTTATAGTACTTTAATGCGATAAACTTTTGCGGGAATTAAATTTCGCGGTTGAGCCAATCCCCAAAATTGAAACATTTCGTGGGGACTTAATTTCGCGGATGGCACTATTGTGTGACAATATTCTTACAATTTTTTTGCCTGTACAGTCAAATCACATTGGTCATTGAAATGCGTATTATTAGCACTTCTTTGATGCCAGTAAACATTCAAAATGTATTTATTTAACATTTTTTGAGTTTTGTTTAGAAATATTTTGCTGATAAGGCCTACTCAAATTTTCAATGGGATTCAATTTTGCGGATTTTTGGGGATGACACCCAAATCCGTGAAATCCGCAAAATTTAATCTCCACAAAAGTTTATCGCATTTAAGTATATATTTTTGCGAAAAAAAGTTTTGTCATTGGACCAGTTTCCGGTAACACTACACTTTATTATTTTCGTCTGAGCTAATAATTTTTTTTTGACATGCATCTAAAACATGGAAAATCTTTGTCATCAACTATATATAATATTGTCTTCTACGTTTAAAATGTGAAAAACTTTTGTTGATTACAATTGCGATTTTTTACGTACTAATTGAAAATAAGGAAATAATTCCTGGTACAGTATGAATTTTTTTTTTCCTTTTTGATATCTTTTCTGAAAATAGGCCACCATCACTAATAACTGGTTTTTGCGCTGGTTTGCGTCGTTTTTAGGTTGAAAAATTAATTGATCGTTTGGTCGGCAGATAAAACGGCAGAAAAATTGGATTTTCAAACTATGTGTTGGGCAGAAATCAAATCCAACAAAAATTTTGATATTGCAGTGTTCAGAAAATTAAGAAAAATATTATCAGTCAGTTGGACAGCGGGAACACTAGTTATTTGTGATTGTGGCCTTATAAAATGTTTTTACAACTTTTCAGAATGCTTTTGAAATGGAAAATGGCTTCTGAGAGTGGAGTTTTTTCCCTTAGGGCATTCTTTCAGATTAAAACTTTTTTTCCAAATATACAAGACATTTTTCCATCCTTGCAATCTGTTGAACTTAAGTATAATATGAAATTGCTTCTTGTTTTGAAAGTTTTTTTTCCTTTCAAACATTTTTAGTTATTCCGTTTTTTTGAAAATATGAAATTTTCCTATTATTTGGAACTAAATGTTTTGCTTGCAACTTGCGAATCAAGGTGGCTCTGGATCGCTTCGCAACTTTTATACATATACGGCTTGTTATGTTGGTCCTGCATGTGGGCGGATGAGGCCATATAAAATAAACACGAAAAACCAACGCCCATTACACGCCCCTCAAAATGAAAATTACACAAATTTGAATAATCGAGGCAACCTATATTCGAAAAAAGATAGTATTTTTTAAAAAGATAGTATTTTTTTAAAAGATAGTATTTTTTTAAAAGATAGTATTTTTTTAAAAGATAGTATTTTTTAAACGAAGATAGTATGTTTACAACAAAGATAGTATTGTTTTAAAAAGATAGTATGAAAGATAGTAAAAATAGTATTATTTTTTAAAGATACTATGTTTTAAACGAAAATAGTATTTTTTAAGCAAAAAATAGTATGTTTTAAAAAAGATAGTATGTTTTAAACGAAGATAGTATGTTTTAAAAAAAAGATAGTATGTTTTAAACGAAGATAGTATTGTTTTAAAAAGATAGTATTTATTTCCGCTTTGGCGCGCCATAGGTTTTCAAAGCCGCCAGGGAAATATTATATATTTGGTAACTATGTACATGTTTTTAAGGATATGAACAATAAAAATAGCTTTTTAACAGCTACAACTGATAGATAATGTTGGATAAAAAACGTCATGCGACGAAAAAACGAAAACAAAATATACGAATATGTTAAGTTTCAACATAAAGAACATAAAGAACACAATGAAAGTGTTACGGTAGTAAAAGTTTAGAGCTTGGATACTTGGTAAAAAAGTAAAAGTAAAAGTAAAAGTTTACTAGCTAGTCATCAAAGTTTTGAAGATTGCGTTTTAAATGTGTAGTAAAGGATTCAATGGAAAAGGTATCACGAGTGAGGTGACAGAAATCGTTCCAAAACTGCGGAGCATAGAAGGAGATTGGTAAATTAGCATCACAAAGATGAATATTAAAGAGACCATGATTGTCTGCGTGTCTAGTCCCATGCATGTGGTCTGGACGATTAAATAAGCAATGTAATGAGGTTGGGAGTGTTTTATCTTTGACATACGAGTAAATGAGTTTACAACATTGCATGATATATAGTTTGTTTAGATTTAGAGGTTTAAAGTCATCAATTCCATCGGGATTATGTTTATTTATATTATGTATTATTTTTTCGATTATATTAGATATAGGAGCTGTTCCCTTCGTTGAAGGTGACCCCCATGAAGACAGTCCATACTGAATTTGTGATTGAATGAAGCTGAAATATAAAACACGGTTGATAGAGTTCGAAACCAAATAGCTTACCTTTCTTAACATACCAGAGGCTTTCTTAACTTTTCCTAAAACATAATTTACCTGTCCTGTCCATTCAAGTTTATCGTCAATCATCACACCAAGATATTTCACTGTTTCCATTCTGACAATTTCAGTGTTTTCAAGCTTGATACTGAAATTGTCCTTCTTTTCCTCTGTAAACAAAAGAAAACAGGATTTAAGGATATTCAGAGAAAGCTTGTTATTGATCAGCCACCTACTGACATTTTCCATCTCCCTATTCACCAAGATTTCTAGTTCCTTGAGATCACTGTGACGAGCCACCAGGCAAGTATCATCTGCAAATAAGGTATAGAGAAATGATTCTGTCGACTTGGGGATATCGTTAATATAGAGTAGAAACAAAAGGGGACCCAGGACCGAGCCTTGAGGAACACCATATTTCATTTTGAGTGGAGTGGAAAGGTTATTTCCAACACTGACACACTGGTACCTTGAATCTAGGTAACTCTCAAACCATCTCAACATTGGGCCTCTGATACCTGACCTCATTAACTTACCAAGGAGGATTTTGTGGTCCACTGTATCGAATGCTTTTGCTAGGTCTAGGAAAATAGCACAGCAGTGGTCTTTATTTTTCATGGCTGTCGATATTTTATTTGTAAGGTCTAGAATGGCATGACTTGTTGACTTTTTGGGTTGAAAACCAAATTGATTTGAAGAAAGTATTTCAAAGTCAGTAAAAAAATTGATAAGACGCTGGTGTATGACTTTCTCAAATATTTTATCGAATATTGGGAGTACAGAAATGGGTCGATAGTTCTTGAAGTCGTTCTTTGCCCCATTATTTTTAAAGAGAGGCACTACCTTTGAGAATTTGAGTTTTTCTGGAAAAATTGATTGTGTGACAGAAGCATTGATTAAGAATGATAGAATAGGAGATATGGCCTCATCAATTTGTTTAATCACAGCTACTGGAAAATTGTAAATGTCACTTGCTTTCTTCTCATCAAGTTGTTTTACAAAAGCAGAAATTTCAGCTTTGTCAGTTGGTTTGAAAAAAAAACTTTTATTACTAGGTATAATAGAATTTAGTGGATCTGTGCCTTTTTTTTGCTTGGAAAGTAAATTTTCAGCAACATTTGAAAAGTGTTCGTTAAATTTTTGAGCGATTTTCGAATTGCCTGTAATTTTCTTGTCATTGTATAACATTGTTGGTGGAATATAATTGTTTTTGGTTCTACCTAGGATAGCATTTAATTCTTTCCATAGTTTTTTTGAGTTACCTTTGAGCTGGTTAAGTTTATTTCTTTGGAATAGAGTTTCATTTCTACGAATAGAGTGAGTGATTTTATTTTTGAGAATTTTGTATTCTCGAAACTTTTCAGGTTCCCCTGTGCTTTGGTACTCTGTCAAAATGGAATTTTTTAGTTTAATCTCATTTAAAATATTTTGTGATATCCAGGGTTTTTGTAATTTTTTGAACTCAGATTTTGACATAGTTTTCAAGGGGCAGTGCATTTCAAAAAGAATCGTTAGGGCATCATGAAAGTATGAGTACATGTGATTCGGATTATCAAATTTTTTGATTTTGTTTAGTATGTTCATGGATTTGAGGTCCTTCCTAAAGTCCTCTATGCTGAAGCCTTCAAAATTTCTCCTTTTTGGTCTGTTCTTCTTGGGGTTTTGATTGTTTTTCTGTGGAATCAGGACAAAATTAGGCAAGTGGTCGGATACCATTGCCATTATGTTTCCACTGATAATCTCTGTTGAAACTTGATTTAAGAAAATATTATCGATCAGAGTTGCCTTCATATCTTTATCAAATCTAGTTGGCTGACAAATATATGGCATGAGACCATTGTCTAGCATAGAGTCAAGAAAGCGTTCAGATTCCTTGTGATCGTTGACTTTCAGTAAGTCAATGTTGAAGTCCCCCATTAAAATAATTTGTTTCTTTTCCTTCAGTAATTTGGGTAGAATTAGATTGAGATCGTTGGCAAAGGCATGTGAGTTTGTGTTAGGATGCCTATAAATGACTCCAGCTATTATATTTTTGTCATCACGGTGAATTTCAATAAATAAAGACTCAGAATTATTAAGGTCCTCACCTGATAAATCTTCTCTTTTGTCAAAGACCAAGTCATCTTTGATGTAAAAAAGTGTTCCACCATTTTGTGATCGACCTTTTGTTGTTACAGGAGTATGGTAACCAGGAATTGACTGTACTTTGGCAGGTTTCTCAAGTGTGTCCCATGTTTCTGACAATCCTATAATATCAAACTCTCTCGGAAAATTTTTAAGTATAGCCTCAAATTCTGAGAAATTTTTATTATAAGATCTAATATTGGTATGAATAACAGAGAGAGAGAGAAAGCTTCATCCTGCTCAAAACTATGCACCAAGCTGGTATGATGGTAAGACTTTATTTCAAACTCTCTTCCACCATAGCTTCACACATTTTTCAGTCTGCTCAGTCTGTACCGTACCTCTCTGTGGTTTCATCCAAATCAACTGTTCGTCTCTTGTTTCACGAGTTGAATGCTTTGACATTATTTCCTTTACTTAAATCAGCTTACCTAGAAATAGTGGTCAGTGGTAAGTCGTAGTTTGTCCAGTATATACAAATAGACCTTTTTTCAAAGAGGACGTCCTGTTGAATAATTATGTAGTCCAGCCATAAAAACAATGATATATAGCCATGCATAATCATAACTGACGACAAAGAAAAAGCGGAACTCATGAACAGCTTCTTCGCAAATGTTGGTAAGAAATTAGCTCTTGATATTGGAGAGGATCACACTACTGCATCACATAAGCAAATATACAAAGTTACCCCAACCCTCTCCGATGTGAAGCTTGATTTCGAATTATTTGAAAAATCCTTTACTAAAGCTGTCAACATTGGAAAAGCGTGTGGGCTTGATATGATTACTGCTGAAGATTTAAAAATTAACGAATCAGCGTCAACTACGGGTCTGTTTCAAGTTTTGAAACAAAGTGTTCAAACTGGGAAATTTCCTACCAACTGGAAAATAGCTAGAGTCTCATGTGTATTCAAAAAGGGCTCAAAAGGGATTGTTCAAACTATAGACCTGTTTCTTTACTCAGCATACCAAGCAAAGTAGTTGAGAAATTTATCTGCTCTCAGCTAAATGATCATCTTGTCACATTTAATTTGTTAAATGAACACCAATGGGGTTTTAGAGCAGCTAGATCAACTGAAGATCTACTATTATACTTGACTGAAACATGGTATAAAGCCTTAGATGACAAAAAGGTTGTAGGAATACTTATGATTGACTTTAAGAAGGCTTTTGACAGTGTGTCTCATGAAGTGCTATTGAATAAACTCTCTGCATGTGGGGTGTCGGGGGATTTCCTCGAATTCATGATGAGCTACCTCAAAGAAGGATCGCAAATCACCAAAGTGAATGGAGTTACATCGACCGAATCCTCTGTTGAATACAGCGTTCCTCAGGGATCGATACTTGGACCTCAATGTTTCTTTTCAATGAATCTTTTTACTCAAGTTTTCCTTTGTCTAATAGCCTGTAATTTAATCTGTGTATAGCCTGAAATAGTCGTTTGAGAGACTGTGACAACCTATTGTCTCAGTTCCGCATATTAGCTTACTCTAGCCATTATCTGGCCAGAAATTATCAGCTCCCTATTTAAATACCTTAAGGGAACAAATTTTTGCAGAATTTAACTTCACAGTTTTTTGACAAATCCGCTAAATTTAATTTTGCAAAAAACAATTATTCTCCTGATTTAAAAAATCACCTTTAAAATTGGTCTTTTTAGGGCAAAATAGGCCATATTTTAAACAAAAAATCCTCTAAACCGTGAAATTAAATTTCGCCAAACTTCCGAATTTTGAGCTGTGAACCGCGAAAATTTCTTCCTTAGGGTAAAACCCTAATACTTTATAGGACTCAAGTAAATTTATGCATGTCCAAATTTTCAGTAATTTTTTGAAAGTAGTTCCACCCCTCTTAGTATGATGAATCATACATCAAAAGAAACGTATTGCGATGTAGAAAATGAAAATCTCTGTTACTTAGATTTAAATTTTGCCTTGATTTTGGCTAAAAAGCTGTTTTTCAGGCCATTTGTGATGACGTCATAAAACAAAAAAATTTAATAGCTCAAGAACTAGTCAATTAAATTTCAAGAAGTTTTTACCAATGATAGACATTACCACAAGGAGTATTCTGATTGCAAAAATATTTTATTTTTTTGATGACGTCAGCAAAAATAGCAGAAAATTGAACTTTTGCGATTTCTGCTGAAGTCATCAAAATTTTTAAAAATATTTTAAATTGAAACAATTTCTGTGCTAATGGTTATTTTTGGTGAAAATTTCATAAAGTTTAGTTAACAAGTTCTTAAGATATTAAGTTTTTGTTTGTTTTATGACGTCATCACAAATGAAAAAAAACAGGCCTTTAGCCAAAATCTCAAAAAAGGCAAAAGTTAATTTTAAGTAACATCACTTTTCATTTTCTTCATTGCAATACACCTCTTTTGATGGAATTTAGACATGTACTAATTTACCTGAGGGCGTCGCAAGGGAAGATTCACAGCATAGGCGTAGCGATATACCCTGCAAAATTTATGGATGAGAGCGGTTTTTACGACACTTTAATTATTGTCTTTGTTTTATCAAAAGATAATGAATTTGTCATAAACGTCTGCACTCCCTCATAAATTTTGCAGGGTATCTCGCTTCGCCTATGCACAGCGTTATCACATTCATGCTCAAGAGAATATTAGCATGCCAATTCGAACAAACTTATTTATAGGAAATATCTAATTTCCTGAAGGTTTAACTTGCATCCACTGAAGTGTGGAGTACTTAGTTATATAATATACTGTCCTATTTGCCCAAAGGAGTATTATTATTTGCTGATACTAACCTTGGATTGGTGAACATGAAGAAATGGAAGAAAACTGACAATTTCCTACCTGAAACTTCTGCAATGCTTTATTTTGAACACTCAATGAAAGCACCAAATATTTTGTTACCCATTCACTGCAATATAAAATCAAAATCAAAAGGGTGGGTGTATTTTTGAATATAAGATAACTTAACTTTTTGGGAATATATAATAATCGTCTGAAATATGGTATGAGCTAACATGCGTAGGTATTTTTATCAACATGAAAACATAGGGTTTCTTCTTGACTGACCTTAAGGTAATGTTTTCAGCATTATTTTCTCCTGAATAGAGACTGTGAATCACTTGCAAGTAACAAGGAGAACTTATCCATGGATCTGAACCTGACTCTGGTACCCCTCAGGTTTGGGTGTCTCCATTTCACCTGTTGTTTTGTTCCCCTACTTATGCAATTTTCTTTTATTGTTTATGTTTTAGTGTTATGTCACTTGTCCCTTTGGTGTGAGTTTAAGGCTCTTGTATTTGATTTGGTCCATGATTTTAATTTATTTTTTTTGATAACAAGAAAACTGACAAAAAAAATGGAACAACCAATTGATGCTGAAAGGAGGGTAAGTGAGCTTGCATGTATCAATTTGTTATTTGTATAGTTTATTATACAAAGCTGGATAATATAAAAATGGAGGTGTGCACTTCAGGGCAACCACCGTTTTTCTTGTTTTTATGTCCTGCTGAATGCGTTAAATATTGTTTAAGTTTCAACTTCTAAACGAAAGATACAGTTTGTAATAAATTGTAACTTATGTTCATAGGATTTGTTACCAGTTTCTTTGCTCTGTGGCTTTTTGGGAGCAGGTAAAACAACCCTCATTAAGCATATCTTGGAATCTAAACATGCAGAAGAAGGTTTTAAATGTGCTGTTATTGTCAATGATATGGCTGCTCTAAATATTGACAAAAGTTTGATTGATCAGTCAGCCCTAGTTCAAAGTGATGAAGTCATTGCAATGCAAAATGGTTGCTTTTGTTGTACTCTCCAAAGTGATCTTGTGGATCAGATTGTGTCTTTGGCATCAAAGAATATATTTAATTACATGTTGATTGAAGCATCAGGAGTTTCTGAACCTGCACAAATTGCTCCACTTTTCGATCTTTGTGAAGATGAGCATGACCATGAAGAGGAACACCCAGAAGGACCAGAACTCGGTGAAGTTGCAAGGCTTGATACATGTGTTACTGTTATTGATGCAGCTGAATTTTACAATAATCTTGAAAGCATGAAAATTTATGAGGAAGGTGAAATGACAGGTAAGAGTCCATTGTTAAATGAAAGAATTATCAGACACCATTTTTTGATAATTAAAAGAATTCCATTCTGGTGCTTCACTGTCTTTTATAATTTGATAAATTATATAAAAAATCATTTCTCATTTCAAATTTATAAATTACCATCTACCATTTATCAATTGTAATTCTCACTTTGAGAAATATCTCTTTAAATTCAGGAACTATATCAGAGTTGTTGATGGAACAAGTGGAATATTCCAATGTTGTTATTCTCAATAAACAAGATTTGGTCAGCCAACAACAGCAAGGTGATATTCTTGACAGGATCTCTCTTTTGAATCCAAAGGCTAAAGTCTTGACATCCTTTCAAAGTAAAATTGACGTCAGAGAAATTCTAAACACCAATTTGTATAATAAAGCTGATATGGACGAAGATTCAATTATGTGTGCAGCTACAAGGTATTCGTCACTCCCAATTGTTTAGCCTCAAATACTTTAAATGAATCAATTTTGAGGGGGTTTAAATTCAGTTTGAGAGAAAATCCCCTCAAAATTTAACAAAAAGGTAATTTATTATATAAATAAAATCCTACTCTTCATAGTAGATGTTTTTCATGCATATCACAGCGTCTCTCGCTTTCTGATAAGGAAGAAGCAGTATTTTATACTAGTGAAAAAAACATGTCCTTAAATTCTGCCTATTTTTCAATAATTGGTATATTTTATTTGCAGGGTTGAAGCAGAATCAGAACCTGAAGCTGTTCCAGAATGTTGCATCATTTCTGTAGAATCTGGTAAAATAAAATGCTGTAAAAATAAAAACGTTATTGACTCTGGAAAATCAGAATTGCTTCTTGGAGTTATAGAAAAAGTTGCTGGTCAAAAGCAATTGACAAGACATGAAGAACGTTTTGGGATCACTTCTTTCATATATCGTTCAAGAAGACCATTTCATCCAGGAAAATTAATGGATTTGTTTTTTGAACCCTTCTTCATTATGCGACATGAAGAAGAAGATAGTGAACTTGGTCAACTTCAAAAGCTGGCTGCTGATAAACAAAGACTTCGTACAAAAACAATAGGAGAACTGCTACGTGCCAAAGGCTTCCTTTGGATTGCAACATCCCATGATTTGCTGGGTGGATTTCAACAAGCTGGAAATGTTATTAGGCAAGTCTGGATAAATTCTTTTTGAACTTAACAAGGTTAACTAAGGCAAGACCAATTTAATTTGTTGTTCTACGGGCGCGACCAACCCAGTATTTCCTGTGCCACAAATTTCCAATTATAAGTAGTCATTGAAAAAATTTACACTTAAAAAAAAAAAGTTGAAAAAGAATCTAGTATCATGAATTCTATGCACAAAAGATTTTATTACAAACTCCATCAAAGATGAATGATGAATTTTCGATCAAGATTATTTGAAAATATTACTTAAAGTCTTCCTTGATTAATGAAAATATTATTTTTATTTAACCGACCGACCGACTCATATTGTGCTAACGATCTGCCCGTAGAACAACAAATTTAATTGGTCTCGCCTAATATGCATTTTGTAAAAATGTCACATACTGTTACATAATTTAGTTATTTGAAATTATATGAAATTCAAAATATATTGTGGTGACTAAATTAGAATCATTATATTACATATTGATTTAGAGTTGAAGCAGAAGGACCATGGATGTGTGACATTCGTGATTTATGGGAAGGAACGAAGGCTGAAGATCTTGTTATCAAAGACATGACCCAAGAAAATGGAGAAGAATATCAGTATGGTGATCATCGACAGGAACTGGTTTTCATTGGAATGAATCTAAAGCACACTGTCATTCAAAACCTTCTTGACATGTGCTTGCTGGATGACGAAGAAATGAAGTTAGGGCCTGATGGATGGTTGAGGACTATGGAAAGTGATGATCGAATCAAATTGACTTTAGATTTTGATGACGGCAATGATGAGGATTATGAAGATGAAGATTCTGTTAATGGGAATGAAGAAAGATAAAAAGTGCTCCTTGAGATTTTGTCTTTCTTATAATTATAGTTACAATGATTACTGGGTGCGCTTGGATTTTCTGCAATCTCGTATATGATCTTTTGATACCTTATAGACTATTCTCAACTTCAGTTGAGCTACAATCTGATAATGTCTGTCACAAAAACTTTAAGGCAGGCTGGAGACTTTAAAAATGATCTGATTTGGCTGAAATTTTGCACCTTGATCCTTGGGTGAATCCCTGGGGGTATTTTTTTCATTTTTAGAAATTTTTCAATTTTAAGGGCGTGGTCACAATATTTCTTCAAAACGAGGCTAAAACTTTAGGGTAGGCTGGAGACTTCAAAAATGGTCAGATTTGGCTGTTAAACTTTGCACACTTGATCCTTGGGTGAATCCCTGGGGGTATTTTTTTCATTTTTAGAAATTTTTCAATTTTAAGGGCGTGGTCACAATATTTCTCCAAAACGAGGCTAAAACTTTGGGGCAGCCTGGAGACTTCAAAAATTGTCGGATTTATTTTTAAGGGGGTGGTCACAATATTTCGCCAAAACGAGGCTAAAACCTTGGGGCAGGTTGGAGACTTAAAATATGGTCGGATTTGGCTGAAATTTTGCTCACTTGTTCCTTGAGTGAATACCTGGGGATGTTTTTTATTTTTTGAAATTTTTCAATTTTAAGGGCGTGGTCACGATACTTCGCCAAAACAAGGCTAAAACTTTGGGGCAGGCTGGAGACTTCAAATATGGTCGGATTTGGCTGAAATTTGGCACCCTTGTTTCTTTGGAAAATATTTTAAGATGATTTTTTTATTTTTCAAAAATTATCATTTTTGGGGCCTGGGGACAAGTCTTTAGCCTAAACGAGGCTAAAACCTATTTAAGAAATGCTAAAATTTTCCTTAAGCCATTAAGTTTACAATTGGGCCTACGAATGGAATGATTTCAAAGATACTGAAGTTGAGCCAGTGCGGTTAGCACGTTCGACAGTTGTTAAATATTGAATGAAACTGAAAAGGTTAATAATGAATTGAATAGACATTTGGTCATAACATATGACTTGGAAACTTTCATAATACTTACTAGAATTGATTTGAATGAAGGATTCGTTAAAAAAGTTTTATATTTGACCAGCTTTATTTATAAGTATAATTTGGCATTGATTTTCTATCTAAATATATTTATTTTGGTTTATAGTTTTTTTAGAGTCAATGAGATTAGTCAATAGATTATGTGTAGTAATACAAAAAAGAAAGAAAAATGTCTGATGGGTTTGTTATACTGAACTGAAATTGACCAAAATCTGAAGAAGAAGAAAATTCACAAAATTTGGCATTGATTTGGATTATGAATCTATTGATGGATGGCAATTTACTTTGTTAGATCCTGTTACATCTTATTTTCTTGATTTTATTTTCTTCAACAATGCATTTTAAACAAGCATTCACAACTGTATTCACCTGTTTGTTTACATATTTCTTAGGATAAAAAAATAAAGAGATTTAAAAATAGCAAAGAAAAACAATTGTGCTTTATCAAACATGGGTGTAGAAGTTGATCAAAAGAATGTCAAAGCTGCATTAAAAGATGATGTCAAGGAGGTTGCCAAAATTACCAAGGTTCGTTTATAAACTGCTTTTGTTTTTTACTTTATTTTTTATTATCCATCTACAATCCCCACCGTAATATTTGGCACAAAAGGGGAATTCCCCCAAATTTGAAAACCGCAAGTAATTTTTTAAGTGCTTTAAAGTACGATTTGAAAGTAGAGTTTTAACTCTGAATTTTAACATGAGACTTAAGAGTTAGGACCTTAGGATCTCAGGATCTAAAAGCTCAAAAATGTTCCAATAAGGCTGAGAATATAGCCTGGAAGCCACTTAATCCCTCCCAAATCGACAAATCCAATGAAACAAAGTGGAAGTACTGAAACTGCAATTCTCGCTCGATCTTTAAATTCTGAAAACGTTGAAATACCCAAAAGTGTCAATATATTTTGGCGCCGATTGTACTAGACAAATAGATAAACGCTAGCCCAATTCACCCAAAAGTTTTCCTGTCAAATAATTATCACAAGATAAAACAATGCAATGAAAGCACTGGATAACATATTATTTAAAAATTATTTTTAGCAATAGGATCATGAGAGTCTTATCCAATTATATACCATATTTCAACTATAGAAGCAGCCGGATCCAAAAGATCTTTTACCCGTTTCATTGCTCTGTGGCTTTCTGGGAGCGGGTAAAACAACCCTTCTTAAGCACATCTTGGAAACCAAACACAATGAAGAGGGCTTTAGATGTGCTGTTATCGTCAATGATATGGCAACTCTGAATATCGACAAAAGTTTGATCGATCAGTCAGCCCTTGTTCAAAGTGACGAAGTCATTGCAATGCAAAATGGTTGTTTTTGCTGCACTCTTCAAAATGACCTTGTGGATCAAATTGTCTCTTTGGCACAAAAGAATATATTTGATTACATGTTGATCGAGGCATCAGGAGTTTCGGAACCAGCCCAAATCGCTCCACTTTTTGATCTTTGTGAAGATGAGCATGACCATGAAGAGGAACATCCAGAAGGACCAGAGCTGGGTGAAGTTGCAAGGCTTGATACATGTGTTACTGTTATTGATGCAGCTGAATTTTACAATAATCTTGAAAGCATGAAAATGTACGAGGAAGGGGACATGGTTGGTAGGTTTCACTGATTTATGCCACAGATATCTTATTAACGTATCTATGCGAGTAGCATACTTGCAATGGCAGTCAAGGTGGGGGGGGACGATGGTTGGTGTAATAATAAAGAGCTATGTTTTTTGCAAACTTAATTTTTGAATTTGGAATTTTGTGTCTTGGCCATGTAGATAGAATAATATACCATCTTTCAATTTTAGGAACGATTTCAGAACTTTTGATGGAACAAGTGGAGTATTCCAATGTTGTCATCCTCAATAAACAAGATCTCATAAATGATAAGCAAAGAGCTGATATTCTAGACCGAATTAAAATTTTAAATCCAAGAGCGAAGGTGCCCTCTTCACTTCAAAGTAAAGTAGATGTCAAGGAGATATTAAATACAAATTTGTACAACAAAGTGGAGATGGATGAAGACTCAGTGATGTGCTCTGCAACCAGGTAACATATCTCTTATCTTTTATATCTTAGCATCAGGGAAGCATCTCTTATGAAGAAGGAGGCAAGATCTTACCATTTTGAACGAGAATTTCTCAAACTCGTAACACTACCATCTTATAGTATTAATGTGTTTGGGTATTGTAAAACTTTTTTGAAGAAGAATATTTTACTTTTAGAACTAAACACAATAAACCAGCCGAGGCTGGAAGGTCAGCCAATAGAGCTAAGCTAGATAGCTTTAATAAGTGGGTTAACAGATGTAAGACATGCACTGAAACAGAGTAGACTAAATATGTTGAATAATGTACAAAATGTGAAACATTTGATAACTTGATTTAAAATTATGTAAAACAAGCCTGAAAGCTCTTCCACCCCCCCCCCCACGAGAAGCTCAAAGTATACTTCTTTTTAGCATTGTCCATATAGTACGTACGCAAAGATTTTCCAAATATTTGACACCCCCTCCCCCTTGTACGCAGAGAACAATAGAAATTACTTTGTTTAAACAATAGATGTACGCTTTTGCTAAACCCCCTCTCCTCCCTTCACTGTGTACGTACTATATGGATGGCCCCTCCAGTCTGGGTAAATAAATTTTGTAGTTTAGTACCGTCAAGTTACACAACATGCACACAACCATCTTGAAGACCTTGCTGGTCGCAAATGATAATCGAAAGCAAAACTTAAAATTCATAACTATGCGGGGAAGCTCATTTTTCCCCCGTTTTGCTTTAAACTCGCTTTTGATTGGTCTATGAATTTGGGGGAATGATTTATCGCCTTGACGGAATAAACACACAACCATAATAAATAAATTCAACAGGGCAGCGGTGTAGCAGTTAATTTCAACTGGGAGTCCTCTCTTCTGTGCCAAGCACTGGCAGTGTTTTTTAAACTATAAAACAATGTTAAATGAAGACCAGATTGATCTGTTTGTTATGGCTGTGCAAGTTGTGACGAGAGTGTGCATGTTGTGTAACTTGACTGCAGCCCGCTTTCTGCAAGTCTGATAAGAGATATCTATAAACTGTTATCCGCCATATTCCATTCCATCATTCAAATCAAATGTGCCCAAGGTTAGAAAAGGCTAGAAAAACACTCTGCGTCCGGAACTCTGCGTGAAAAATTCCTGATCAATTTCAACAAGAACTGTATATATTAATATTAATATAAATGATCAAATTCCAAAGACCATTTGTCATAATTTTGCAAGTCCAATAATAGGAGAAGTGATGTCATCATTTGGTTCCCATCATCTGAATTACGGTCAGCAGGTAGAGCTGGAAAGTCGGAAAGCTTTTCCGCTGCTTTGCTGGACTTCCACTGTCGACCTCTGCACGCTCTGTGTTTACAAGTTTTCAAATCGAAGTAAAGAGCCGCATGCTAATGGAGCGTAAACCGAAAACACCAGTTTCTCAATTTTAAAATTCGGATCAGTCCACACGAATTCCCTTTTAACGAGATGTATAGCTGCTTCTCAACAGAAGAATATTTTCGACCGACCGGCCAAACGACTCCCACTTTTTAAAGTAGAAATGACGGGAACCAAACAGTTTTTTGCAATTCGCCTTTATCACAAACACGTCCAAGTCCAAAAAAGCACGATTGCATCCAGTCTTTATATAAAATTTATACAGTATATAGCTGTACTTTTGTAAACTTTATCAATTCCAATAACATTACAACACCATCAACCCCCCTCTAGAGGCAAACAAGAAAAATATGTTTTTATTGCAAAAACTAATAAAAAAAAGCAGCAATAAAAAGTATCAGAAAATTCAACATAAACAAAAACTTGAGCAAACGGCTTTAAACCTTTAAAGGATGTAGAAAAAGAATCCCCTTGATGAAAATCACGTGTTTGATTTGCCGAGTTAAATAAATGACAGAAATTGAAGTTGCAACAGATTTACACTGGAAATACTTTGGTACAACACTGACCTGACTAGGAATCCATCTGGGAAAGAGTTACATCGGATCACCCAAAGTACCCTCATGTTTTTTTTTTATTTTCTTATCTCTGATCCTGTCTCTCTCTTCTCTGACTGTCTGAGTTTCTGAGGTTCTGAGACTTAGTTTCTCATTTCTGACTGAGTTTTCATACCTGTCAATCATTTGTCCATCAATTTCGACCAACCTAATTTTCACACCGAGTGGGATTCGAACCACCACCACAAGGCGCCGAGTATGCACCCGGCACAGTGACAAGCCGTTACTAGCAACCCTGACCCTACCTAACTGTTAGTTAATCAATTCCAAACAACAAAACCCCCGGAAAGGTGACTATCAGCGATCCGTGGATAAAAAAATAAAAAAATGAAAAATAAAAAAATGAAGGTAACTTTGGGTGATCCGATATAACTCTCTCCATCCATCTGACTATCGCTTGAGCCGCCATCTTGAAACTACATTATGATCTGTAAAAACAACGCACGCTAAAAGTACCCAAAAAGTTAACCCGATCGGAAGAAAGTTTAGAAATCGGATCGGAAAATCGGATTTTTTTTTTGCCGTCTTATGGTGGAACTGGAAAATTTTACCTATTTGAATGCTCAGCTTAGGCTGACCAATTATTTTGAGAAGACGTATTGAAATTCCCAATCTTAGAACTGTCCCTAATTTCCCAATAGGATCTGATTTCACTAGAAAATTTTGCTGATCTTTCGAATGAGTATTGTGAAAACTTTTCCCTTTTGCGATTGAGACTCGCTTTTATTTTGGAGAGGTCGTCAGGTTTTAGATTGGAGTTTTTTGGACATTTTACATATTTTTTTAGAATTAAAGCAGAATCGAATGAGGTTGAACCAGAATGTTGCGTTAAATCTGTTGAATCGGGTAAAAAGAAATGTTGTAAAAGTAAAAAGGCTGAGAACAAGCAAATTATTGATTCCGGAAAATCACAACTATTTCTTGGAGTGGTGGACAAAATTGCTGGTCAGAAACAACTAACCAGGCACGAAGAACGCTTTGGGATCACTTCCTTTGTTTATCGGTCAAGAAGGCCATTTCATTCAGGACGACTTTGTGGATTATTTTTCGAACCGTTCTTCATCATGAGATACGAAGAAGAAGAAAATGAGTTGGATGAGTTGCAAAAGAAAGCAGCAAATAAACAAAAACGTAGAGTTAAAAAAATTGGTGAACTATTACGTGCCAAAGGCTTCATGTGGCTTGCAACTTCCCATGAAATCTTGGGTGGTTTTCAACAAGCTGGAAATGTTGTGAGGTAAGTTCATCAATTCTCTTAAATATTTTCATAATATTATTAAGAACCATGAATCTTTACTTTGAATCTTGGGGAGGGGCTCCAGGGGGCCTTTAAATCTCAAGATTGACAAGTGCTATGACCTTGAAACTTTGACCAGTGGTAGATATGGATAATTGAAGATGATTTGCAAAATTTTGGTTCGGCCACCTTTCTAGTTAGTATTTTACAGAACAGACCAAACTTGACCAAAATCATGTATTGACTGATTGACTTGTTCGATTTGACGGAAATTTGTTCATAAAGGCTGATTTGTCAAATAATAGAGACTATTAACAGGAAAAGTTCGTTTCCATGAGTATTAGGGAATTTGCAGACTGGTCTGTAAAATACATGCTGACCACTTGCGGGAACTCATGAACTGCAGGAGCTTTTGACTTGAAATTTTCACCAGTGATAGATATTGACCATCTAAGACAGTGTGGTATTTTACAGACCGGTCGGTTTTTTACCTAAAATGATCACTTTCGGCATAACCACTCACCCGATTTTGCTAAAGTTTTGGGTGCAAGCTTGTATCATTAATACCTAACACTTGTCAAAATTTCAATGGCATTTTCCACTCACTAGATACAGTATCCTAGGGCTGTTTAGGCAAAAAAGGGTAATTTTGGGCCACTCTGTAAAATACACCATACCAACAGGTGGCAAAAAAAGTTTAAAGTGAGAAAAAGCTAGAGGGGGTCCTATTTTTGCTATTTTCAATAAATGATGACGTCATCAGGTGGTGGTTACGAAATTTTCATTAAAGATGCTAATTCATATTCATATTTGTTGCCCACTTGCAAGATCTCAAGTCAATTGGATAAATATTTCAAAATTTATCAATAAATTTCGTTAGGCCCCTCCCAATTAGAAAAGTTCAAGTTAGCAAATATAGAACGAACAAATACACCTATCAGAGGAATTATCAGAATTTTTTTGTTTCTGATAAATTTACAAGGAAATTCTTTTCTATGAGTGTAACGACTTCAGACATTTTGACGTCTGTTCTTCCTGGTCATCTCCAACAACCCAGTACGCTCAAAAGCTAGGTAGGTGTTTTCGGTTCAAACAAAAGATTTTATTCTGTTTTTCATTCTATAATAGGGTAGAAGCAGAAGGGAATTGGATGGTTGATTGTCGTGACCAGTGGGAAGGGGAAGAAGGAGAAGAAAGAGTTCTGAAAGATATGACGAACGAGAAGGTGAAGAATACGAATACGGTGATCGCCGTCAAGAATTAGTTTTCATCGGAATGACTTTGAAATATCAAACCATACAAAAAATATTAGATGAATGTCTTTTGACTGACGATGAAATGAAGCTAGGACCGGAGAAATGGTTGGAACAGTTTGGCGAAGATGCTCCGTTGAGATTGTTCTTAGTAGAGGATGAAGAAGGTGACATTTTTGTTTTTAATTTATAAAAAATCATTCTTCTAGCTGTTTCTTTGGTGACTTTGTTGGCGGATCAACTGCTGTTTTTCCTTTTAATACCACTATCTTTGTAGTCAAAAGGAACCCCCTCCTTCAATTATTTTTGTCCTAAAGTAAAAAGTCTAAGGGAAACCGATGTAGCGGATTATTTTAACTCCTTGTAAATGTCGGCCTCCCCAGTTAAGAATAAACTAGAAAATAATGACTCCCCTAGAGTAGAGATTTCCTAGGAAATATCGACTCCCTTAGTAAATATTGGCTCCCTATAAAGAGGCTGAGAGAGTCGTGATGAAATAGCTTTATAATGATCCCCGACCCCCAAGTAGACAAGAACTGGAGTCATTGCAGTGCTGTTCGATTCGGTTTTTTACGGAACTGACTTTAGTCGTTGGGACTCATTTTGGCGAAATTCCTTCATTCTCCAAGGGACTTAAAAGAATCTTCAGAATGTGTGGTATTTTTGCATAACAGAATTTCACGTAATTTTCGGTTGACACGAAGTAAACTTTTATTCCTCAAGAATGTTTACCAAAAATCTATAGTTAGCTACAACCAATCAGCTGTTGGGTCTATGGTGTGATGTCGAAGACATTGCAGTGGGTGCATATAATGAATAGGAATAGTATAAAATTGTTCTTTCATTTTGTTTGTTTGCAGAGGACAGTGAAGAGGACGAAGAAGAAGATGGAGAGGGAACTGATGATGAGGAGACTGAAAACGAAGATGAAGAGAAAAGGTATACTTTTTGTAAAATTTGCCATTTGTCTTTTGCGGACCTACCTGGAGTTCCTATCAACTCCTAGTTAGTGAGTGAGTGAGTTGCACAAAGACGTGTTTTTATAGAAAAATGGGCCAAATTCAACATTTTTTTATAAGCACACAATCACTACCAATTACTCAGTTATTAGCTTTTCTCGAGATTGGCTCATTCATTCTTTATGGTTTTTATGCACAAACGTGCATAACTATAAACCCTCGAATGTGACGGAGCATGTTTTTTATTGCTGGGATTTGTATTCCATTGTTTTCAAATCAGAAAATTCATTGGGGATGGAAAAAATAGCACAATATTTTGCAGTCAGATTTTGGTTATTTGATTATTTTTTGTGAGGACAAAAGTTAGAGGATAATTTTCCACGAGACGATATTTTGGCTCTAAGGCTTTTAGTATTCCCGTTTCGACCTGCGCATAGTTTTTGTTTGTTTTTATTTCGTCAATGAAAATTATGTCAAGGGACAGGCAGTTTTCTTGAGATTTGGTTTTTAGTAGTCCCTATCTGGATTTTGCCGAATCGGTCTATTCAGTTTTTTTTAACCTGTTTTATCATTTAATATAGTGAAATGGACGAGAAGAGCTCAGAAAAGACGACGGCTGCCGGTAAAAAGCGAAAGGTCAAGAAAGATGCGGAGAATAATGATGATGAAGAAAAGAAAAAAGAAATCCCAGCCAAGAGAAAGAAGAGCAAAAAAGACCTCGATAATGAATAAAGAAGAAACTAAACCTGACAAAGAAATCCCAGTCAAGAGAAATAAGAGCAAGAAACATTGATTTCTGGGTAGGTTAACTAAACATTCACAACTTGTGTATCAATGAGTTATTGATTGAGAAGTGTGGAGCTTGGCGCTTGGCACTATCAGTCATCGTCTATAGGCTGCATACAAGGGTGGATTAAGTTGTGTTCGATGAAATAGGGTTGAACGACACCAGGGGGGGTACAAAGGCAGGGTACTAACCCATAGCCGGGTGGTGGTGTCTATTTTTGCATTTCAAAAAAGTTAGTACCCGTTACTACTTTAGGGGTGGGGGTGTGTATTTTTCACTCTTCTAGCAAGTACAGGGTACTATTTGGGTACTTTTTCACAGAGTTTTGCTCCTTTTTCAATAAAAAAAGTAGTCTTTTGTAATATTTTGATTTTTTTCAAATATATTTTTTTTTAATTGAGAAACTTTTTTTTTAATTGAGAAACTTTTTTTTACTCTTTTTGATTTTTGTGAAGACAAAACTTCCGAAATGGTCAAAAAGTGTGTTATTAAAATCAAAAGACAAAAGCCTCTGACTTAATCAATGATAGTTTGTTTGAATTATCTGTCCATTTCAGTCAGAAAAACTAACATAGTACCCCCCCCCTGACGACACAAGTTTCTAGTTAAAAAAGGAATTGAAACTATTTTATTCATGATATTCATTACGTAATATTTTCCATGGAACCATCCCAGTTTTTGCCAGTAGTGGTTTCTTGGCTCGAATTTCTTTGAATTTTCTTGAGCACTTTGTAATTCAATTTATTTCATTGTATTTCAGGGACCACTTGGATAAAGCTTTGATAAACATGCTTTGGGATTTGTAAAGATAATTTTCACACATTTTGTACATAGTTTGGATAACACCATTTTTTTATCGTGTCAGATTTAATTCTTTTTTGATATTTCTTTCTACCAATGTCTCATTAGAATAAAATCCTCTCTTGCTATTTACCTCGTCGGATACTAAATGTAATCAAGAATTAAAAAAAAAACCAAAGATGCATTTGAAAAAGACTACAAGCCTTGTCATAGACTTCTACCGGCTTTAGTTGTATTTTGAATTCGCATTGTCCGAGATTTTCTTGTAAACTTCATGCCAAATGAATATATTTTGTCATTTTTGACTGATTAAATTACTATGAATCAAACATAAAATTAATTTGAATTGTTATTTAAACTCTTGTTTTATTCTTTTCAGAAAACAACACACACGTAAAAACATGAATATTTAATATATGTTATAAGAAATGGGTTTGGAAGCTGGCCGGAAAAACACGAAAAATGCATTGAAAAGCAACGTGTCAAAACAAGAAAAGGTAATGTGAGCAAAAAAGGCTATTATCTTCCTATACTTTCTTTCTGATCAAATCAATGCTTTTAAAGGCCGGATTCCACTTGCGTGCGCTGCGAGGGCACTTTTTCGAGCAAAGCTTCCATGCTATTGGTCAAAAGAAAAATGAAGCGATTCCATTGAGCGCGATCTGACGTAACGGTTGAAAAAAGTTGAAATGTATTCAACTTTTTTTTCGAGCGCACGCTACATTTTAATGACGTAATCTTTTTCCAAGCAAATAGAATCGAAGCCAAACGGTGCGATCGTAGCGCGCCCAAGTGGAGACCGTCCTTAAGAATATCGTGCTAAAAAACCCCAAAGTTTAGAAATTCGAATCAGAATATAGCTTCAGCATAATAGTGTTATTAGATTTCACCAGGGATATCGAGTCTGATCGGAGTTTCAACCGAATTTAATCCTTCCTTAATAAAGGAGCGAATGCAAAAAAATATCTGATTGTCATTCGTCGTCCACATGACTAAAGGTTCAATCTCAAAATAAGTGCCTTAGAAAATTGAAATTTTTTAGATTCTGTTCTGTTTTATGATTGGCTTTTTTGTCATTGGAAAACATTGAATATTCCTCTGTAAGACAAATGAAGAATCCCAATGTCAAAGGTGAACACCACAGTAAAATTTTGAGTTTTGTAAGGTACATACTAATTTTGAGATTGAGCCTTGAGTCACGCGAGTGATAAATTTTATAACTCCTTTTCATTTTTAGAAGCAGCCGGATCCAAAAGATCTTCTACCCGTTTCATTGCTCTGTGGCTTTTTGGGAGCGGGTAAAACAACCCTCCTTAAGCACATCTTGGAGACCAAACACAATGAAGAGGGCTTTAGATGTGCTGTTATCGTCAATGATATGGCAACTCTGAATATTGACAAAAGTTTGATCGATCAGTCAGCCCTTGTTCAAAGTGACGAAGTCATTGCAATGCAAAATGGTTGTTTTTGCTGCACTCTTCAAAGTGATCTTGTGGATCAGATTGTGTCTTTGGCATCAAAGAATATATTTGATTACATGTTGATCGAGGCATCAGGAGTTTCGGAACCTGCACAAATTGCTCCACTTTTCGATCTTTGTGAAGATGAGCATGACCATGAAGAGGAACATCCAGAAGGACCAGAGCTGGGTGAAGTTGCAAGGCTTGATACATGTGTTACTGTTATTGATGCAGCTGAATTTTACAATAATCTTGAAAGTATGAAAATGTACGAGGATGGGGACATGGTTGGTAAGAATGATATTTTTATATTCATACACTATGATACTTGTGACATGAATAGCATAGCTCAAACTCCTTTCTTTAAGGGGTCATGACCACTGAGCTTTACATAAATCTGAAGTAAAATAGAAAACAACATGGTGGACTAGTCGACTTCAAAACTGGGCACACTTTCATAGGCCATTTCACAGTCGCAAAGCGTAATGGGTAATCAGGACCACTGCGCGCTAATAACGACTTACTATTGGTCCAAAGTTTTGAAAAAAATTTTCAAGAAAAAGATTTTTGCGTCTAGCCAACGGGAAGCCGTAATGGAGGCGCAATCAGTCCTGATTACCCATGATCCATTTCGACTGTGAAATGGCCTATGGGAAATCTGTGAGAAATTACAATTAGCCTTTCTAGTATGTAAAAGAATATGTGTATCTGTCCTTTCAAAACAACGCCGAACACAAAGGTGGTGAATATAGCTTTGTCCAGAGTTTACAAAGGTCAATGGCCAAATGACACCTCTGAAAATCCGAAGAAGAGGATGGGTTGGGATATTTTCCTGAAAAAGGTGGTACTTAGATAGGATTTTCGGGTCACGCTCACGATATCCTGTGTCGTCGTTTTTTTAAAGGAAATCTTGCTCTATTAGCAGTCAATTGCAAGACCGAATCTTGCTGGAATTTTTTAAAGATTTTGCCAACAAAGTTTTTGTCGTGTATAAAGCGCTTAACAAATCAATAGAGGAATCGCCGTTTATGTGATAGTGATATGATTTTCTCCATTATGGAAAAATATTCGATTCGCATATATCACTGGTAAGTCATTGGAAGGTTTTCTGTCAACTTTACTCCCAATGTAATATTTCTTATAACATTCTTAATTTTCTAGGAACAATATCAGAATTGCTGATGGAACAAGTGGAATATTCCAATGTTGTTATTCTCAATAAACAAGACTTGGTCAACGAACATCAAAAAGCTGACATCATGGCTAAGATAAAGTTATTGAATCCAAGAGCAAAGATTTTGACCACATTTCAAAGCACGATTGATGTGAGAGAGATTTTGAATACTAATTTGTATAGCAAAGAGGCCATGGACGAGGATGCAGTCATTTGTTCTGCAACAAGGTATATAGTTGATTTAGATTTACCAACAGTTTGTCTCTCACGTTTATCGCTACGTAGTACACTCTGTGCACATTGTGCACTCTGTTTGATAAAAAAATTGCGATGAAGTATGATTTACAAATAGCAACACGTCTCTCATCGTCTCCCCTCTCCCGCCAACGCTCCATCGCAGCGGTCGGTTTGAAAAATCTCAAATGAAAAAAGACAATGACAACAGACCCTTTACGGCAATGAAATTTGAAATAAGCCGTAGATACTGCGTTTGTGTACAGACAAGCAGTTTGTATGATGGCGTGAAATCTGAAAAACTTGATGTGACAGCGTAAATTTTTGGTCTGCTGAAAGGGCAACATGAAGTGACCCGTATAAGCCTAGCTGTGGCACAAAATGCAAAAGCAACCTTTATTTCTAACATTCAAAACAAAACGTTCATATGAGGTTTGATGATTATTGAAACAAAGTTGTGTGCCAACTTGGAGAGTTATATTGTGTTTTCTATCTTAAAAAATGGAATTAGCGCCGGATTGCCCTGTTTTTCAAAGATTTTCGAAGTTTACAAGTGTAAAGCTATAATATTATTTTTCTTACAAAAATTGCTTTTTCACTAGCACCAACGTTACTTTTTGTTTTACAAACTCAATTTTAAATACAGTTTCTTCCCACTGACCTTTATATACCCTGGACCAAGTTTCTCAATCTTGGCCAAGCAAAATCTTTGATCGGAGTTTTTTGAAAAGTGGTACCCTAATGGCGGCACTTCTCAATAGCGGTGTAAATGCATTGAGGGCGCTAGATCTACTTTACCTCGAAAACTTTTGATGATGTAGCGCCATTAGACGTTTTTTAACACTGCAATGGATTCTTTACGGGTACCAATTCAAAAAAAACTTCGATCAAAGATGGCAGATATAGCTTGGTCCAGGGATTATAAAGGTCAGTGTTTCTTCCACTGAAAAACAGTTGTGAAAAAAAGCTTGAAAATTTCCGTTCAAAACACCATGGAATATAGAGAGTATATTTTATTTAATTCTATTGTTTTTAGGCAGGGTGATTCAGAAGATGACATCTACTTACCAGAATGTTGCGTTAAATCTGTTGAATCTGGCAAAAAGAAATGTTGTAAAAGTAAAAACGCTGAGAACAAGCAAATCGTTGATTCTGGAAAATCACAACTATTTCTTGGAGTGGTGGACAAAATTTCTGGCAAAAAGCAATTGACCAGGCATGAAAAACGCTTTGGAATATCTTCCTTTGTTTATCGGTCAAGAAGGCCTTTTCATCCGGGGCGGTTTAATGAATTATTCTTAGAACCTTTCTTTATAATGAGATTCGAAGAGGAAAATAACGAACTTGATCAACTTCAGAAAAGAGCAGCTGAGAAACAAAAAATACGAACGAAAAGCATTGGTGAATTATTACGAGCAAAAGGATTTTTATGGATCGCTTCTTCACATGAAGTTCTGGGTGGCTTTCAGCAAGCTGGCAATGTCGTCAGGTAAATTTTGATCTTAAAATTATGTTTAGATATAATCTTTAGCTAGAGGTCATCGATATAGTAAGTACGCCAAAATTTCCGAATATTTGACGTCCCCTCCCCCATCCTCATAGAAACGATGCGATTCGAACAATAATTTATGCTTTTCTAAACCCCCCCCCTTCACTGCTCACGCTTTATATAGATGATCCCCTAGACTGATCTAAATCTGCGAATATGAGAATTCAATTTGCTTGCATTCCAACCATCCGTCTCATTTGGCTTAAAAAACAATAGAAATCAAATTATGGGAAAATGTTAAGTTTTGAGATTCAAAAACTTGGCACGAGGTGAATTATAAGCATTATAATTCATCATAAGCATATAATAAGCATAGTCTATGCCTTGATGCTTTTGAAAGCTTAAACCTACACGAGCGTGACCAAGGGGCAGACACTTGCTTATAAAAAGAAGTATGTATTGTCAGTGAAGATGGACATTTGTTCAAGGACTCTTACATCATTTGTGAATTGTTTTATTATAGGGTTGAGGAAGAAGGTCCATGGATGGTACATCCTGAATGTCGTGACAAATGGGAAGGAACAGATACGGAAGAGAGAGTTCTGAAAGATATGACAAACGAGAAGGGTGAAGAATATGAATACGGCGATCGCCGTCAAGAATTAGTTTTCATCGGAATGACTTTGAAATATGAAACCATACAAAAAATATTAGATGAATGTCTTTTGACTGACGATGAAATGAAGTTGGGACCGGAGAAATGGTTTGAGACTATGGAGAGTGAGGATAAATTGAAACTAAGTTTGGATGTCTCTGATGATGAAGACGAAGATTACGAAGATGAAAATGGGGAACAAGACGATATCAACGAGGGGGGTGAAAGGTAAGATATTTTTGTTCTTTTGTTACATAATTCGTAGAGAGCACCTAACCGAAAACCGGAATTTTTCATCTCGTTTCTTGGTGACTTTAGCCTTTACTTTCGATACTCCTGTAGTAGCTAAAAAATCGAATTTACGTCAAAGCACTTGAAAGTCTTCTATTTTTCAGAAATCGTCAAAGTGGAACTTACCAAAAAACGAGATGAAAAATCCCAGTTTTTGGTGAGGTGCTCGCTATGGAAAACCTGGGTTCCCAACAATGCGGGTGACGTCTAGTATAGGCTACATAACTTTTATCTGATATTCCGACGGTGTATTGGCGGCCGCCCACGCTAAAGCTCTGAAGGAGCGGGCCAATTTACCATCGGAGACCTATAGTAGTCATCGTTTGATGTACCGCATCACAGTCGTGTCTAGCTGTCATTACACTTTTTTGCTTGACTATCGATTGCACCCGACTGAATTTAGCATGCAAATCTCTGCTGCCTGAGAAACCTTACAGAAAAAAAGAAAAATGGTAACCCAAAGGTTCCAGATGTTAAAATTTTCCCGACCTTCAGAGCTTTAGCGTGTCGGAAGAAAATTTCTACATCGAGTACCAGATAAGCATAACTCAAACATACGCATACACGTTTTTTTTTTTTTTAAGAAACACACTTTTAAGAAACATGAGGCTCAGAATACCTAAAAACTAAGAAACATCTAAGAAACATGCTGAGGCTGAGAATGAGAAAATAGCATTTTTTAATTCGTTTTTTTAAGAACCTTCCAATCAAGGTTCCAGAAATATACATACATAACAGTTAGAAACACTTGAGAAAGTCAGAAAATCAATATAGAAGATAGGAAAGTACTGTATATTAGTCAATTAGACTTTTGTATTATCGACATGCGTCCTTTAAGCTTGACAAAGTTTAGAAACATGTAAGAAACATTTAAGGCTCAAAAGGCCGATTTCTTAAGAAACATTGAGGCTGCTTGGGAAAACTAGTTTCTTAAAAAAAAAAACGTGTACGCAATTTCGTTCCAATCATGAAAATTCCGAGTTATGGAGTAAGGTTTATAAGGCATTGTTTACTGAAGGACATTAAAACTTGTTAAGGAGACATTCAAGTTATAAGAGGTTCGAGTTAAAGAGACACCACGCCATCCTTTACGCCTACATCAGTATATCATTGTTCAAACCTTCGTGCGCGGCTAGACAATTATTATTCGCCGGTTTATCCGAAAAAATAGCGTGCTTGATTGCTTCTCACTCGGTAACATTTAGCTACTAGCGTACATAATTCACATTCACATTATGGTTTCTTCTCCTTAAAGGACATCATTTCAACGCATCTCTTCCCATTTGCTTGCACTACAGCATCTTTAAACGAAAATAAACAACTCCCGCCCCACGCGAGCACAAAATGCTGAATTCTTTAAATTATTCTGCTTTGTCAGCACTAGAAGCGCCTCTTTTCTATATCAAAGTAAGAATATATACGTACAGTACGCAGCGCTGATGAGTCCTAATAAGGACGAAATACATATGCTGTTCTGCCACCCAAATCTCCTGAGTGAATATAGTTCACATATTATGTCTGAAAAGAAATGTATTTATCTGTCTACGTTTAATATATGTTTTTTTACTTCCTTTAAAAAGCGATCCTGAAAACGATGATGAAAAGGAAGAACCGAAAGAGATGGGAAAAGTGGTCAATAACAAACGAAAAGGTGATGATGTTAAAGAAGAACAAAGACCTGAAAACAAAAAGACTAAAAAGAAATAAAAACAAAATTACTATTGCACGTAGATTTTGACTTCCAATTTTATATTTTTTGAATCAAATAATGGATCAACTCATAAATCTTTCTTGATATGATAAAGTCTGTTTGGCCTCATATCTCATGACCTGGGCCTAGTCCTTTTTTGAACCTACTCCGGTGGAGGTCCTTTAAATTAACCTGTTTCCTTCCGTCCGTCCGTCCATCTGATGCAAGCTTTTCTCAGGATTGGCTCATTCGATCTTTCTGATTTTCTTGCACAAGGATGCAAAATTGTAATGCCCAAAATGTGACGGAGCCCGTTTTTCGAAAAATATATTAATATACCGAAAAAACCGGGTTTTTTGGCTATATTTATCATTAGGTAGGTTCAATATACATTGTGCTTGTTCTTTTTATTTTAATCAAACGCTAACCTAATGGATTTGTGGTCTTATACTACCTTGTATACTACATGCGGTTTTGTAGAGGTCTACAATTCAGACTAACGCTAGCCCAGCCTCTCGGACATATATGAATACTAAAAGAGTTTTTGAGAGAATTTTTGGCATACCACCACCCCACCCCAGTTTAAGTGGTGTCTTAGTACACATGTACTTAAATTTTTGGGGACATTTTGACACATATACCGCCCAATTTTAGTCTTTTCTGGACAATTTTTGTCTTCTCGGGACCATTTTGCTCAAAAGTGATGATTTTGCAACATAAAATTCAATTTTTGCTCAAATTTATATAATTATAGACTAAATTTAGGCTATTTAGAGCAAAATAAGGGACCTTCTCTTAAGTTCATAAGGTCTGGCGGGTTGAAAAATTGTCAAAAAATGAACAAGCGGGGGGGCGTTTAATTGGAACCTAAGAGTATATCTTTTCGATCTTTTAATCTATTATACAATAACATAGTTCAATAGGAAAGGTTTTGTTATGTTTTTGGAAGTTGCTACCCATATATAGTATATACATATTAGGCATACTGTATTACGCTTGTCATGCTTATTATGAACCGGACGCCTATATTAGGCGTAAAATAGAAACTCTAAACGAATCATGTCACAAAACTCTATTTCATACCATGTTGATCTTAACTCCTGGCTTAGCAGATGACTTTCCTCCACAAATTTCCGACTATTCAATTCTGGTCTGTAAATTATATGGGTATTATATGAATATTAAAATGACTCCTTTTTAAGTTCGCAGTACTAAAAACTGATAAAAAATTTTCATAATTTGGTTATATGTAGAATGTAACTGATGAATTGATTTTGATTGAACAATAGGGAAGTGATAATAAGAGGAATTCATTGGAAAGATCATGGTATTAGGGACGACTAAATTAAGCTTTCCTTATTTTCCAGTATTTCAAGCTCTCTCCTATTTTCCATCATCTGCTTGTAAATTTAGAAATGGCCAAATTTTTAGTCGGTCTTTTATTAGTCGCCTCTTAGTGACTGAATTTTGAGGAGGTGACTAAAATAGGGTCGATTAATAATTAAGGCCGACTAAGTTTTGGCCGATAAGATATTCTTTTTAAAGGGTCAAGTTGATTATTAGTTAAACCATTGAGTTTAAAGCTCGATGTGCCAGAGCAGAAATTTCAACCTTTCCCATGCAGGAAAACTTTTGCCTTCAATATTTGTGTGAAAACCGGGCGGATGACGCCTTTGCGCCAAGATGTTCATCTCTAGCACAGTGGGACTCTAACTCGACAGCTCAAACACATCACACATGAAAAACTCGTATTTAAAAGAAAGTGTCCGTCTTAATGTTTACTATAAAAGTTAACAAAAAAATATAAAATGATATAAAATGGTAGTTGCAAAAATTAATTAGCGTTAACTCAGTTGGGAATTTTTTTAAACCAGTGAGATTCCTTTAAGCAGATGCTTAAATGTAGGGATTCTTTACTATAGTTTTTTGGATGAGCTGGAGTTTTTACAAGATACTTAACTAATTGGTCATTTGAAGTGATAGAGATGACGCGTTCTTTAGAAAAAGTAACAAATTGTTCTATTACTGGTTAACGACAAACCAAATCAAATAAGAGCTCGTAAAAACTCCAGCCTGTCCCAGTTTTTTAAATAGCGAAAGGTGCACATGAGCAAAGTTTTTACAAAGTTTGACTGATTAAAATGTCTTCTATTTTTTAATGTGTCTGGAAAGAAGTGGAACTAAATTTTATTTGTGTAACTAATGAGTTTCAAAGTTCAATCATGTATACCTTTTCTCCAGTAAAAACCTTAGTATAACTTCGTAATCGTTACAACAATTCCTTGGTTACAATATGTGCAATTATATTAGATTAGTGCAAAAATAAATTTCGTCTTATAAATCATAATCCAAATTCATTCAATAGACCTTTTCATAAATTACATCACAAGCAACGTTTACCTCGTATATGGTTATTGATTCTCCAGAAGAGTTCATAAGAAGTTCACTTTGAAGCCCTCAAGGTATATAATCACATTGGTATAAGTATCAAAACAAGACAGTCGTTGCAATCAAATGGTTTATGAAAGTTCTATTCTTTGGCCAAAATTTCTGAAAATCAGTCTTCTATTATCGCTCAAACATTCACCGGATTTCAAAATTTCTTAGATTAGTTCCATTTATACTGAGACGGGAAAATCGTCTGAGTGATCTGTGGAGGAGGTCCTATTTATTGAAATACGAATAGAAAGTACATTCCTCCATAATGCTCATTTTCTAAATTGCTCGTCTCAGACAAATGAATCGTCTCAGTATAAATAGAACTGCTTAGAGAGAGCGATGGACAAATTTTCATTGAGTTTAGTCATCCGTAAACTTCACTTAAATAAAGAACTAGTTTTCAGAATGTCTCCCATCGGTATTTAGCACATGCCTTCAGTGACTTGGATATCCGTAACTGTGATCATAGGGCAATATGAGTAGATTTTGTCCACAGTTAAACCAACCTGAAGCGAAATGAAGTTTAGAAAAATATTAAGACGATGAAAGACGTTGTAGAAGAATTTTTGTGAGTAAACGCTTTTTTATTATAAGAATTATAAGTTAAAATTAAAAATTCTATTTGAACCTACTGAACCTTCTTGGAATTCCAATTTTAGGGCTTTTTGAACAACTTTACCTGTCATTGCCAAATCATCCCCGATCATTATGCATGGTAGCCCATGGTAGATTTAGGCATAGTTTGGATCTTAATCCAAGAATACTTTTAGGTCCAAAAAAGGTCAAGAATATCCATAAAGAACAAATGATTTCTTACCCGACTTCCATTTTCAAACAAATCAAATTGAACTTTATTCCAACCAGACTTGATATTTCGGAAATGGTGCAAATGGCGACCGCCATTATAGAATCGGACAACACAATAATTCTTGGCAGCATATCCAAGTTTGAACATCATGCGGGCGCAACCGTAGCGTAAATGTTTGGGTACGTTCACTTGAGCTCTGACCGGCAAATTTTCACAAGTTTCCGTATCATAAGTGAAAGTGTTCACTAGAAATAAAAGAGCAAGATCTTTCAAGCTTCTGTACCAAAATTTCCTTAATGTTTTCTCCCACGATATAGCGGGATATCTGGGGTTAAAATCCAATTTTAACGCCTAACATTGGCGTACTGCAACAAACTCTTGAAAACAATCACGGCGTAGTGGTGTGATTAAAGACTGTGGGTTTCACTTAAAAGGAACCAATAGGATTATTCAAGTTAAAAGTGGAATTAGAAAGGCTCGAGTTAGGGAGACCTCAGAAAAGAAAGAGAAGTTAAGAGTTATACCTTCAGTACCATTGATAGTTTCCTTGTTCTTTCGTCCTTTACACATGTTGGGGCATGGATAGGTTGAAACTACACAAAATTATAAAAGTAATGAAATAAGTCATTCTTAATTTTCTATTGTTCTAAACAATATGCCTATTGTTATTACTTCGAAATCTCACCCTGATATTCATGATATGCACCACTGCAAAGTCTTCTGACATTACGTCATGGAACCAATAGCTCATTGGTTGGAAGTGACGTAAAAGCAGTCAATACGTCACTTTCAACCAATCAGCTATTGGGTGGAACGGAAGACATTGCAATGGTGCATATCATGAATTCTTATAGAAGTAATTCTTATAAAAAAGCGTGTATCGCCTGTTACAGGGATAGTAAGTGTGATGAGGATCGTGATAATGTTAGTCCAGCTGTAAGCAGTAGACAGTAGTATCTGCTCATGAATTTTTCGTCGGCGGTTTGGTCTTTATTTGTTGGATAGTGACTTAGTCTAGTATTATAATAAGTTTATTAAGTTCAGTGCAAAGACCAAGGTTTATTTCTGTAAGAAATTAACCAATCATTTCCGACGATAATATTATGTCCTAAGTCAATGGAAAAAAGACTACATTATCATTATAATGATATCCTCTTTGCCAAATAAATTTTGTTTTCGTTTTTAAATAGTCAGTCTATAAATTTATAAAGCCCGAAGGGCTAGATATCGTGTTTTTGCTGAAAAGTGTGCCGTTAGGTAGGAGATTCTACCTAAGTCACGTGACAATTCAATAGAATTTCAGGGCTTGACCAATCAGAAGCTTCACAGGTTTTCGAAAACAAAAGCAGCAATGTTTTTTGCGATATTCACTTTATTTTTGCTTGGAAGAGCTTAAAAGCACGACATCTAACCCTTCGGGTTTTACAAATCTACGAGTCAGTCCAGGAAGTACACAGCAACCACTTTTAGCACAAGTTTTGTATGGTCTGAATAAAAAGCTTGAAATTAACATACCAAGATTTTCGATGACAATATTTTTGACATCAGCATCGGCTGCGTTGTGCCACGGATCAGAGATATAATATTTGACATTCTTGAAGACTTCAGGTTTGGTTTGAGTGACATTATGTCTTATAGCGTTGTTTTGAAAGATTTGGTATCGATATTGACCATTGAACTTTTTTGAAAAAAATTAAAACAAAAATAATTTGAACCGAAGAACAAGTATGTAAGGGCGATAAAGCTTCGATGGAAATAATAACATAACATACATATCTTATTTCTGTGGAATTGCACAAAAAATAATAATGGAAATTTAGGCTTAGTACTCAAAAAATTACGAACATTTGAACATTCACAGAAACCCTTCCCACTTAAAAAATTGGCCAAAATATCGTTCCCGGTGGAAAATTATCCTCCAATTTTTGTCCCCACTGAAAATAATCAAATAAACCAATCTTCACTACAAAATATGTTGCTTTTTTTCCATCCCCACTGAATTTTCTGACTTGTAAACAAAAGAAATCCCCATTAAAATATGAGAATATCAATCCCCATCGAATTTCAGTCCGTTAATTTGATCCCCACTTGCTGGAAAAATCCTACTGGGTCTGTGAGTTTTTTATGTTCTCATGAAAAATGTGAAGGGTGAATTCAATTTCAAAAGAACTTTAAAAAAACACGAAAATGATGGGAATGAGGTTCTCCTCTATTAAAACCTACCCCTTTTTATATACACCAAAGATTAAAATACACCTCTCAGACCAAGTAGAATTTTTTTTTTCAGTTAGTGAAGCTAAGAAATAACGGACTGAAACTCGCTAGGGATTGATATTCACATGTTTCTTTATGGTTAGGGATTTGAATTCCATTATTTTCAAATCAGAAAATTCAGTGGGAATGGTAAAAGTAGCATAATATTTTCCGATGAGGAATTGTTTATTTGATTATCATCAACGGTGACAAAAATTGGAGAATCATTTTCCATTTGGGACGATATTTTGGCCAACTTTTTAAGTGGGAGGGGCTCCCAGTATGTCTGTGAGAAGAGAAGTTAAAATGGTACCTTTTTTTGTTGCATGACGACATTCGTGTATTGATTTTGGGGGAAGTAAATATCGTTATAATTATGATTTCCATACCCACCGAGTGGAGAACAAATGTGACTCCTGTATTGATTACTAAATACAAAAATCGCTGGTACTCGTTGACCTGGCAAAAAAAAAGACTGTTTCAAGGCCTGAAATACATACACACATTTAGAGAATGAATACACTAATTTAAATATGGCAGGGATTTAATTTGGCGATAGCGGGAAAAACTTTATTTGGATTTTTACCAGATTTTGGCGAATTGCGCAAAATCCAAATTTTCTTCCCGCCTAAATTCTTAGAGTTGATTGCTTGTCCTCCTTTCAGTATTAATGGAAAGAAACTTTTCTGGGATTGGAATAATAGGCCCGCGATATGAAATTAAGAAAGTAACTCACACCTTCCCTCTAAAGCTCTAAAATAATGATCGCACAGGAAGTGGAAATACTGTACTTGATTTTTCAACGTAACCAGGTCTCTAAAGAAAGGAGCTCGATGCATACGTTCCTTGTCGGTTTTTTAAATATTTTGCCTACTCTCTAAGAGTTGCCAAAATAAAAAAGGTCATACCCCCTCCCCCTGTACGCAAATGGCTATAACCCCTGGTAAATACGTACTTTTTCATTCAACCCCCCTTCGGTTGAAGAAAATTTCGAATTTAAATCGTTTGGTTCGGACCTTTATTTCATATATTAAACTCAATATTTATTAAGAAAATTTTTCTCTTCCTTGATGCGTATAAGAAGCGTAAAAGTCGACAAAAACAAGCAAAAAAGGGCTATGAAAAAATCTTCCATGCGTATGTACATTTTCCTTTGACCCTTCCCCTCCCCCTGTACGCAAGCATATGCTTTTGAAAAAGACCCCCCACCCTTAGTGCGTACGTACTATGTGGACGGCCCTAAAGAACGTTATGTGTGCACTTACCACGATGGCAGCAGTTATGGCCAGTGGTTGCATGGATAATATTGGTCCATCCTCCTTTCTTACTTTTTAGTTTGACATCCATCGATACTTTCCATTCTTTGGTAAGTTCTGGTAAAGTTGTTAACAATTTGCTTCTGGTCACTTGTTGCTCTGTGAAATAAACCAACAAACTTTAATTTTACTTTCTTGATTTAATGGACAAACAGATATCGCTTGTATTATTGGGAGTTTGGAGCATTGAGTTTAAAGCCCGAATGGCTAGAGTAGAATCTCTAGCCTTTCTCAGGCAAGAAAAAGTGAAGCCTTAAAAAATGCGCCGTATTTTTGACGACAGATTGAATCTAGCAATATTTAGCGGTAAATTTTAGTTTCAGTCTGTCATTTGTGTAAAAACCAGGCGAGCTGCTGAAGGCTGCGCAACTTTGGTAGGATTTGTTGGCTTCAAATCCTACCAAGAAGATTTGATTCTAGCCATTCGGGCTTATACTCCATTGGTTTGGAGTTATTGAAAATGTCCTATAAAAACAAATTTTCGCGGTAACTATTTTTCGCGTTTGACACGCATTTTTTGCCGAAATTCGTTCTTTTTCCTTTGGACTTTTCGAGAATTTATAGAAAAAAATTGCATTCCGCTGAACTGATTTTCACGGTAGACGCCCAAAGACTCTAAAATTAGTTCCACGGAAATTAGCTTTCTTAAGGTAGGGTTAAACGGTAAAATCTTGATATAATTCGAACAAGGAAGAACAACAACGGAAAATTGTGATAGGCTAATGATGTCTCAGCCAACCACGTTTCATCTTTTCACTAGCAAGCTTTTATTAACATTTTTTGTTAGTCTTTGCGCGTTCTATCAGCCGATATTTAACCAAACGACCGTATTTCCGAAAACGGTATAAAATTACAGTATATTATTTTTTGGTGTCCGAAACGGGAACGCTTATGTAAAAATGAAACCTTTAATTTTAATGAAAAATGTTTTATTTATAGCATAATTTAACAATAGGCAGACACTGTTCTGATATGAAATATGTATCTGATATGAAACGGGAACACTTATGTAAAAACAAAACCTTTAAGAATGTGTCAATTCACTTGTTATTGTTGAATGATTTTATGACTTTAATTTTGACTATTAAACTCATTTCCTAGATTTAACAGGAGTAATAATGTTAATACTTGTACCAGCATATATCATTATGAAGTAAAAAATCTCCAAATTTACATACCTGCTGCAAAGGTCTGTTTTGCTGAAGAAAAGAAAACAAAATTTCATAGATCAAAATTGAGTCACAGAAGAAGGACAAGGGGGTTTAAAAGCTCCTTTGAGCATTATTTGCCTTTTAAAATGTACCTAAAATCAAGTAATCTAGGCAATGTTTTCTTTTATTTTCGGTTTTTCAGATGGTTTGATATATTTAGATTACTGTAAATTACTTCAATTTCAAGCAAAACTTCACAATTTTCATCTAACTCTTTCCTCTTAAGTCGCAATAATAAAGCTACAAGTTTTTCTACTTTAATTAAAGAAAACAATGTAATTTTGCCGTAAGAACCATAAAATGTATTAAAGGACCCATTTTCAAAGATCTCAAATTCTAGTATATCTCGACTTTTTATATGTCGGTTTTGCTTGAGACTACATACAGTATAAAACGAATGTACAAGCGTTAGATCTCGAGCCATCTGATTAACCTCTACAAAGAGGGTGGTTTTTGTTAGACATATTTACCTGGCGGGGCAGGAACAAACAAAGGATCGTTAACATTATGGTTGCACACTGGATTGCAAGGCTCAAGCTCTCCTGAAGAAAAAAAGTTTTACGTGAGTAATTCGTATTTGACCGTTCCCAGCTGGCACACGACGTTCTTACAACGTTCATCTAACGTTATATGGACGTTGTGAACATTAGATAAACGTTGAAACGACGTTGTGTGCCAGCTAAGTTGTAACGGGTAAACCTACCACTATTAGTTTGGTTCTCAACTTCGCTTTTCTTGCAGGCTTGCAGTGCGAACAGTCTTATCATATGGGGCTTACCACGAAACGCTCAAAGCTTCACGAGAGGGAGTAGAATGGAATAGCGTCATAAATATGTTGTCATTGCATTGAAATACTCACAAAGTGACATTTGACGTCATTCGACCTTAACTCAAATCCAATCCCTTTGTGACATAAGGCTATATTTTTACCATAATTTCATTGGAGTAGTAAATTGCGAGAGAGTTGATTAATCCGTAATAGCCCTGTTTTTTTGTGTAATCACCCCGGAAAAAAATTGTTTTAGGCTGAATAAAAGTCATTGAAATCATTAAATGTTCTATTTTTTATTAGAATCCGTAAACTAACTTTGGCTTGGGTTCTGATGTTCTAATTTTATGTGATTTAAAAGGCTAAAATGTTCTTAATATGCTCACTTTATTCACTTACTAATTTAAAAGTGGCATATTTAAATCTAAAATCTGAGCTGGAACTGGGCCTGATTTTCCCTGGGCTTTAGTTAAAGGGGAACTCAACAAATTTTGGAATTTTTCGTTTCTGTCCTGAAATGGTTTGTTTCAACGATAAATTTCAAAATTTATAGGTTGCAACTCTCCTTTCACTTTAAAAATTTGCTTAATGAGCTTTTAAAAAGAGGCTCCCCTCTACTAGAGGGGGGCGTACGGGGGTCGCAGACACCGAAATACCGACGCATATTTCTTGGATTACCGTCAACACCGACAGCAAAATTTGGTAAAAATCCTCATTTTGTCACCGCATGGCATGTTTGACACCGAAATACCATCACTCTTTTCTTCAAACACCGAAACACCAACAGAAAAAAAGAGTTAATACCATCACACCGTCAAACCCGTAAGCCCCCCCCTACTAAAATGAAATAGTTTATGAAATAAAAAAGACGCACTTTCAGCTGTTTTATGACGTAGCCGTATTCAGAATCAGGAAAAGGCTTTCAATGATCTACCGCTAGAAATTTCGACTTTACAACCTGGAAATCTGTCAAATTAAGCATATACAACTTACCATTCTGGAAGACGAAATTCTTCAATTCAGCATTTGTACTTGGATACCATTCATCTCCAGCATATACTTCAACTCCTTTATATTCTGTTGGTAGTGAATTGTGAGCTTTATGCTTCTCAACATCGTCAACCAAGACACGGTAATAATATTTACCGTCAGTATCCTAAAAAAAGTGTAAGGGATAGTATTCCAGAAGAGTCTCTTTAATTCGAACTTCTTTAACTCGAATGGGGCCTTGCTTTAATGGGATAAACTTTCGCGGGGATTAAATTTTGCGGTTGGACCTATCCGCGAAATTCAAAAATTTCGCGGGGATTTAATTTCGCGGATTACGAGTTCCCTGATTTTTCGCGTAATTTCGCGGATCAGGAAAATCTAATTTTTCTAAAGTGATTCCAAATTTTGCAAACAGAACTTCTCTCAAAATGTTGATATATAGTGTGCGAAAATTCGACAATGATGTGTTCTATTTACCTATGCGGGACCAAAAACGACGATAGAAATTTACAATTTCAAATTTTCGGGGATCGAAGAAAGAATTCAAATTTTTCGCGGGTACCTAATTTCGCGGATGAGGCCCTTCCAAATTTCCATTGGGATTTAATTTCGCGGATTTTGGCGGATGACACCCAAATCCACGAAATCTGCGAAATTTAATCCCCGCGAAAGTTTATCTCATTAAAGTAACTCTAACAAGCTTTCTGGTTCCTTTAATCAACAAACCATCTTTTTAAACCTCATTCTAAATTTCCATAATTCGAAGAAATTTGTTTTCACTGTGCACGTTTGTGTTTCAAAAAGAAAGAATGAAACAATGGGCTCTTCCAGAAAAAATCCGTTCATGGGGGGTGGAGGATATATTATTTTTCATGAATTACCCCTGGAAATTTTGATTTTTAACCCCCTGGACACGGGTTACACCCCTGGACAAACATCAAATCAACCCCGTGGACACAAAAAATTACCCCTGGACATTGGAATTTACCCCCGGGACATTGCAAGTTTTTGGTATTTTTTCAATACCCCTGGACAATTCATCCTCCACCCCCCATGAACGGATTTTTTCTGGAAGAGCCCAATATCAATGACTGAATCTGGATGAAAAAGCCAACCGTCCGCCCGCCCTGGGAATCTCTCAAGGAGCCATGGCCTTGGTACACATGACATCGCAGTCGCAGGGTAATCAAAATCTGCTTGGATATTATTTCTATTCTCATTAGGGAGTTTGAATTAAAGAAGGTAGTGGCAATGCGTTTTTTATGATGGTAGATTTCAACTTTATACCGACTTTAATTGTAATATACAGCAACCTTTAAAACGTCAGGAGGCTGGGCAAAAGTTTAACAGGAAGGACTGGCGTCAAATGTTTGAAACATTTTGATTTCTGCCAAATAATTCCTTTCCCGGTAAACTCTAAAAACTTCCAAAGATGGAGATTTTTCCAAGGTCAATATTCTAACCTTTTTCATTGAAATTTCGAGTTTTGTCCATTTGTCTTTTCGCAATACAACTTTATTAAACTGATAGTTACCATGCCAGCCAACAGCAGAAGTGATATGGAGCTTATATGTATTACTCCAAACAAAAACCGCCGGTATACGTGTACCTTGAAAACAAAAATGATATAATGAAGTTAGATTTTTTCTATTACTTTAATAGGATTATTTGTCGTAGGCATCAAATGTAGTGGGTTTCGCAGATTTGGTTGTCATCCGCGAAAATAAGTCCCAATGGAAATTTGAAAAGGTCTTATCCGCGAAAATATTTTGAATTAAATTCCAAAGAAATGTCAAAAGACCACTTTTGTCATCTTTACCGTCATCAAAAAAGCGCTAATAATGCGGATTTTCACAACCAACATACGTAGTTTAACAGTAAAATAGCGCACATAGCACAAAACCATGAAAATATTATCTCAGTCTTAAGTTCAACCCGCAAAATTTAATCCCATTAAAATATTTGATATATCATACTCTAAAATAACACCTCACTGGGTGTTCGTTACAGCCTCATTTTTGTTAGAAGATGCAAAAAGGAGTCACTGATAAAAGTCTGCACCAATAGCATTATGGGTAAAATCTTCAAAAAACAAGCTGGTTGCTTCTTATATAAGCATAACGTTTATAAGCATATGCTGGCTCAGTTTTTAGTACCTAAACAATGGCTCTAATATTTAAGAACAAGTACTAAGCATAATACGAACCTGATATATGTGTAGACACTTGCTTATAAAAAAACATGTATAACAATATCTCATGTTTAATACTTATGTTCACCCCTGTCTCACAGGTGGTGGTTGTCCTTATTGGGGATAGAAATTTTATTGTTCTAATGTTAAAAGATCCAGCTGGGATGCTTTTAGAATGCATCTTTTAATCAAGTGGGACTGAAATTACGGGGTATTTTCCTACCGGGGACGAAATTTTTGCCAAATTTTCAGTTGGGGTCCCACCGGGGTGTTTATGTTAATTGAATACATTTTACTTACCTCGATGGCCATGATTGCCTCCAGTGGTGAAATGTATGATATTGGTCCATCCACGTATTGTGCCCAGCATTTTGATTTCGAAACTGACTGACCACTCCTTTGCCAATTTTTGAATTTTTGTCAATGGGGGACTGTTTCGGTATGGTTTGAACACTAAAAGATGTGAAATAGATTTGGTATTGAATTTTGTGTCTTCTAGCCCCTTCACACCCTTGAACCCAGGGCTTATCTGTCCCTCTCACCCTATTGATGATTCTGATGGTCGTGTTAGCGGAAAATACAAACAATTGTATTGTGCAATACTGGCCTCTTTGGGTCGCAGAATTTTTTATCGGACCTGGCTCACGGAGGGTGACAGTCTGGAACTCAAACGCGATTTTGAAGGCAAATTCAAATCTTTCTTACACAAAGCTGTTAGATGTTTTGCCAAAAAATTTTTTCGAGTTAGGTAAATTGAATATTTATTTTTCAATTTTTTAATTCGAGTTACGTAAACTCGAAAACAAAATTTAAAAAAATAATTCGAGTTATATAAGAACAGTAAATAACTTTTTCGAGTTAAGAAGTCTCCTTATGACATCATAATTTGGGACTCGGGTTTTTGTAACTCGGGTTTTCAGGGCCTCCATTAGATAAACGTTGAAATAACGTTGTGTGCCAGCTGCTTTCGTTTCGGTAAACCAATTTCCTTTTCTTACCTTCGGGTTTCTTGAATTCTTTGCCTAGGGATGAACAAATTAAAATACAATTACACTTAACAGATCGCACAATAAGGGAACCAAGCTCAATTTGAAAAGTTTAAATTTTTGATTCTTGGCAGAACTAACTTTGCTTAAAAACAAGACATCTAGTCTCTTATCGAAGCTCATTTTTCAGTAGTTTAATGTATTTTCTGACATCACCTTACTAAATCATACCTTCATCTCTGGGTTCCAGACACCTTAATTGTAGATCTCAAAATCTAATCTCTTTATCAATATTCTAGAAATATTTAAAGTCTCCACAAGGCTCAATTTTCAGACTTGATCGCAAGTTTTGGCGCTATTTATAAGGGTCTGATACGAAACTATTTTCGGATATCCCTAGCTTCTATAACGGATGGAAAATCGATACTTTGCAGTGCTATTGAAATTGACCCTAGAAGTCCCGGAACATAATATATAATTTGAGAAAATCATCAAGCTTTAGTTGGTCCGGAAGCATAAATTTATACAGTGGAGTATCAGTAGGTTTTTACGAGGATCACAGTTTGTTCGTGTTAAGGTAATTTCGGTTTACAAAGTAAGAGTTAACAGGCATGATTGTTAACAGAAGGGACCATGACACTTGTTCGAGTTAAAGAGACAATCCGAGTTATAGAGGTTCGAGTTAAAGAGACTCTGTATTTTTTGTTGGAAAGGTTGTATTCACTTACTTTCATTAGTTGGGCAAACATCATTGGTGTAAGCACATTCTCCACTATCACCAAAGCTGCACGAAGCAAGAACGATATCACCGGAAGGACATTCGCCATCAGCAACCAATATGTTATCGATGGCAATATCAGATTTAGTTCCGTTACCAACAGTAGCTACCAAATCGATCTAAGATAAAAATGGTTTCAACATCTAATTCTGCGAACGACCATAGGCTAGACAGATATTACGTATCCTTTATCTTTAAAATTTAATGTATACAAATAACAGTTGGAAATTTAGCGCTGTCTTCACTTAATGTAATAAAAAAGCTTAAAAGGTTTTCTAAGAAAGTGTGACCAGTAAAAGAATAACAAAATTTGATTCGCTGTGTTATCAAATATTTGAAGACAAGGAATTTAAAGTCTAAACCATGCTTTTCATTTTTTCATCATTATATAAGTAAGAAATTATGACATGGATCTCCAGGCTAAGTATAAACTCTCCAAAGGCTAGAGAGAAATTTCAAGATTTGCGTTGCATTTAGAATGAAGGATTGAATCTAGCCCTATCTTTGTTTTCGCGCGACATATTTTCAAAAACAGCGATTAATATTACTCTAAATATTGCGTTTGTGTGAAAACCACGCAGGTGATTTGGGAGATAATAAGTGGTTTCATTTCCTATCCAAGAGTTCCGGAAAATTGAAATTAATGAGGCTCTCACTTACTTTGTAGTCTTTATTCTCTGGCAATGTGACAGCGTTGTCGAACCATTTGTAAGTTTTGCCTTGTTGATGGCCAACTTTGGAGAAGACTTTTTGTTTAGATCCATCTGTTGATTCAACGAAAGCCTCAACAGAACCCATTGTTTGACCATACATACTCAAAGCGAATTTCAGACATTTTTTACCAGTGCTTCGTAATAAGGGACTTTGTAATTTCAACGACTTCCTAGCGTATTGGGTGTGACGTGAGTCCAAGTATACGTAATGCCCTAAAAAGAATGGAATAACAAGACTTTATTAACGGCTTTATTACGGCTTTTTGTAATCACCTTACAAATTGTAAAGTAGCGTTGACTTTTATTAGCCTTTGTTGCCACCTGTTCGTCAACTTGAAATAAACTATTACATTACATTACATTACAACGATTTTTTAATCGAGCTTACAGGTAACATGGGTCCTGGATTAGATAGTGTAACTTTGAGGAGAAATATTCAAAGAAATTCTAGAAGAAAATATTTCAATATACCTCGAGTTCCGTGCGGATACGATCGGTAGCCGAAATAGGTGTCAGGTCCAGTCCGGCCTCGTTGGTGAGTTGACCATCCAGAGAAGGACGGTGGTACAGCTCCGGATACTTTCCATTCGCATGCATTTACGGAATCGAAAGAACAATCAGCATACTCTGTAAGAAAGAGATGAAATCACGTGATCATGTTGCAACTTTTTGTACCGCCCCTTCCGCCTTTCACCCACAGGCGGGCCGGTGAAAGAGTGTTCACTTCTACGGTCCCGAGGTTGAGAAGTAATTCATAGGTTAATGACTTTTGAGCTTTACGAAAAGAAAATTAAGGATTGAATGAGTCAAAATAGAATCTAAAAGACCTGTGTTGTGTTACGCAAAATGAGAATGAGAACAAAGGGTCTAAAAAAGGGAAACAGCCGAGCCTCAAATTTGCTGATTCTCATATTGTGGGTCGATTCGATTTGGAACCTCATTTCAAAGATCTTACCAGGTTTCTCAGGACCTCCCTCAGTTGGACAAGCACCAGTCGCCCATTTGATGTCATCAACAGCAATATAAGCATGTGTGTGAGACAACCCTTTTGAAACACGCCAAAATACCTGTCGAAAGATAAATAAATTATAATGTCAAAAAAAAAAAAGAATCAATTATTCTAAATTTTCTCACAATCGAAAACATTCGTAATTAGTGCTAAAGTAAGTGCTTAAAATGCATTGAATACTTTTTGGGTTTAAGAGCATTTCAAGATTGATATTTTTGAAAATCATTCCAAAGCATTCTTACGGTATTTTTAGGTTAGGACCCAAATCAACTTAAATTTGGTATGTTAAACATATCTGAAGCAAAAATGGCATTTTTTGTGAAAATTTGAGCCTTTCTGGGGGACAGTTGGCAATGTAAAGTTGAATATTCTAAAAATGACATTTTTAGGTTATCTTGCCTAATTCCATGATGATGACTTTTTTAATTTTTGTTATAAAATATATTCTCATAAAAAAACGTGTAGAAGAGAGTCAATGTCGTCTCAGAGACATCTTTTTAAGCCCAACCCTGATGTACCAAAGATGTCTCTAGCTGGTTCAAAAGTGAAACATTGAGAAAGACGTCTTTTTTGAGACCAGCTAGAACGTTTTTGAAACCTCACGAGCACCTCACTAAAAACCGGGATTTTTTCATCTCGTTTTTTAGTGAGCTCCACTTTGACGATTTTCAAAAAATAGAAGCCTTTCAAGTGCTTTGACGTAAATGCGATTTTTTTGCTACTGTAGGAGCTTCGAAAGTTAAAAGTAATGTCAAAAAATCGAATGTTTACAGCTCCAAAACCCGGGCTCAAAACATTCGAAAAAGTCGCAAAGTGGAATAGACGTTAATTGCGTAGAAAAAACGCAGGTGACGTCTAGTATAGGCTACCTTGCATTGTGTTCCCTTTGCTTTATTGACGTCAATTCGAACTCTCCGCCATTTTCGATCCTCGTAATTATTTCCACTTGTTCTGAAGAGCTCTGTAGGTTCGTTATCACCCTCACATTCCATGTAAACTAAGAAACGACTGATATCGCATTGCCATTGGTTACCATACATATAGTAATAAAACGAAGCACATGATTGGTTTTCTGGGACAGGGAAGCTACCGGTATTAAAATGAGCTTTCTCTGTCTTGTCTTTGAGCTGAAATTAAAAGAAAAAAGTGATCTTTTCTATCCGGAGATCCCATCAAAAAAATATCAAGCATTTTATGAAGTTATCTTTTACAAGAACATCTGTATAAATGCGAAGACCAAAATATTAAGGACATAATCAAGGCTTTGCTGATTTATAAAACACCTAATTATTTTTGAAATTTGGAAAACATTTTGAAATTATAAAAATACTCTCAAAATGGCACGGGGGGGGCGCTTAGGCAAAATGGGTGTCGGGTATGTGCGAGCCATAAGGAGTCCCATTTTTAAACCCTTGAAAGTCTCTTTTCGAATTTTGGTTCGGACATACCCGCCACCTCGCAAACCTAGCACCCCCTGGGCAATATGATAAAAAAATAGGAACAGATTAAGAAGATTTCAAACATAATACTTACAATGTAAAGAACATAAATAAATGATAACACTTACATATCTCAGTTCAGCAAACATGAACCCACTACCAGCATTTGCTCGGTCCATGATATGCCCATGGTGGATCTTTCGTTTCCATATAATGCTTTGTGTGTTCTTCACTTCAAAGTCGCTCATACAATCTCCGTCAAAGCTACAGTCTAGAAAAAAAGATAACAAGTTTAGGAGTAAATTGAAAGATTGAGTAAAAACAATAGATATTTTTAAAAATTTAATAAACGAACAAGAAAATCGAGAATAAAAATAATAAAAATCAAGAATGAAATAATAAAAATCTTCCTGCTGATTCTGAATACCATGCAGGCCCAATTTTTTTCATTGAGGGGGCATAAAAGTTGAAGTCGAAGTTCCTTTCTCAAACAAGTAAAAGTGAAGCCATTCAGGATTTTTAGATCAGGGGCTTTGAAACTAATGGGTGATATACAACTATCATGAAGAAGTGAAAGAGGTGTGTATGCAGCTAGAACTTGAAAAGTGAATCAGGGACGTATAAACAACTGAAGTAGTTTATAAAATTAATATGAAGGACTTTTAAATTATGGTTAAAATTCTGAGGCTTACGACCTAATAAAAAGGCCGACAGCTCTCGAACTATACTACTTACGATAGTCACCAGAACCTCCATTCTGACGTTTGGCGATTGTGCTCAAAGGTTCAAACTGTTCGATTGTGTTTGCTGCACTCTCATCGTCTGGGAAGGAGAAGGGAGATCAGATTTTTAAACGCTGTTTTTCAGTACTTTATCATTTCTTTAGTTAAAGGGACTGATAAGGAAACAGAGCTTTTTGATATTTAGTTTCATGAAAGATTTGTAGATATTACAAAAAAACTTACTTTTTCTTGATTCTTTTTCCAAAAGTGATTCAATATCATCTATAATTCAAAAATTTAGTTTTGAAATAGTATTTGGGTTGAAGAAAATATTAGAATTAGAAGTCACAGAGGTCAAATAGTTTTGTATTTTGCCATTTCTCTCAAGATGACACACGTTTATTACAAGGGAGCCCCTTATAAGAATATAACGCTTCGATTGCTACAATATTAGGGACAAGTTAAGAACATTCCAAGGTTTTACGAACTCCAAAACAGCCGATTTTTTAAGGAAATGGATAAAAATACTCCCACAATTGTGAAAATAAGAGCACGTTAAGAACATTTTTATTAGGCTTCAAAAATTTCAAATGTTCTTATTAAAAACGTGTAAACTCAAATTGACATCGTTTCGTTCGCCTTAGTTAATAAATTATACCTTGCAAAATGTCCAAATTGTCTTCGATCTTTTCAATCTTTGATGTCGACAAACCTAATGTTAAAAAATAAAAAGTTTAACTGACAAAACTGACCTTTAGTAACAGTAAAAGGATAAAAAATACAACCGCTTTTACGCTTTTTTTGCTAGGAATCTATAGCTGACAGCCCAAAACTGACACATGAATTTTCAACGCTAAAAAATCAATGCAGTTTCTTACTTTTACGTAGAAAATTAGGATTTAAAAACCTGTTTCAGGGTTTATTACTGGACCTAATTCCTAAGACAGCCCAAGAAAATAAAAGTGACCTATCGCTGCGCTGCCGTTTCAGGGCCAAAGGAGGTAAGTTACAAATTTTCAAAAAATCTTTTTTTTCAAAAATCATGGTTTTTTGACCTGCTCTATCAGATGGTGTTACTAATTTTCATTGAAAATGCCTATTTCAGACTTGCCAAAAGAGGTATGTTACAAAAATTCATAAATTTCTCATTTTAAATGATGAAAAAATGTTTTGAAAGTGAAAAATTGGAGGTAAGTTACAAAATCTGTTTAAATAAAAAGCTGTAAGTAACAAAGATTTTCTTAAATTTTGCTTAAAAAGATGTAAGTAACACATTTTTGAACAAAAAATGAATTAATCAAAATACTTTCAATAAGATCTGAATAAATTTTATGGAAATCGATTCTTTGCTAGATTCTTTATATTTAGTGTAAAAATTGGTACTAAATGGTCAAAATTGATCCTGCTGACACGTTTTTCTTGATTTATTCAAAATCCAGAATATTCAAAAATTGTTACATACCTCCTTTGGCTCTAAAACGGCAGTGCGGCTCTGAGCGTTTTCTGTCTTCCACAGACCCAATAGCTATGATTATGGTTGCAAGTGACGTTTTGACTGGCTTTACGTCACTTGCAACCAATCAGCTATTGGGTCCATGATGTAATATCAGAAGACATTGCAATGGCACATATCATGAATATAAAACCTTTTTTACTTTCCAGTGGGTACATTCACTAAACACGCTTAGGCGGTACTTAGATCTACTTAGACTTAAAAGCACTCAAACGTGCTTATAAAAACATTTTTGATATTTCGAAGCGACCCTCAAATTGTCAAATCAAAATATTTAGAATTTTGAAATTTGAAGAAAAAGGGAAATTTTTTTTATGCCCCACCCCCAGCAGTTTGCGTGAATGCATGAAAATTAAAAAAAAATTGTGTAAATGCGTGAATTGGAAAGCTCTGCGTGAACAAAAATTGCGTGAATTGAAGGTCCGCCCTTACGCTCACTTAAAGGCTTAAACGCATTTACGTGCAATTAAGCATACTTGCGCGCATTTAAATGCAATTTTTACACAAGCAAGTACTGGGTTTCGCCACCCCTCCACAGTAAATGCAAGAGAAACTCACTTCTGTATCTATTATTAGTCTATATTTCTTATTTTCAAGTAGGGTCGAACCATTAAACCAAGAAATATTATGTCGAATGATGTCAAATATTATAAAATTATATAGTTCAAATTTGGATGGGAATAAAAAAAGATTACCTGCGCTATAAGTCAGCAAAAGCAACGTTAAAAAGTTGCTCAGCAAAAATCTCATCTTTGTACGTGCAACAGTTTTCTTCTATTCTTTATACTTCGTCTTATGTGAACGTCTTTACTCTTTCGTTGGTAAGGTTGTTTTGATCAAAACCTCATACTCTCTAATCAATTTGAATCAAAAAATGGGGGGTGGTTGTAAAAAATTTAATTTCGCTTTTATGACACATTTTGTAACAATTTGTCACTACATAATAGATTAGAGTAATAAGGGTATTATGATATGTATGATACCAATAGAAAATTGATAAAACAGTTTAATAGCAGGCGGTCGTTCATAGCAAAAATCACGTAGGCGATTATTTTTTTGATTTTTAACGTGGTTATTGCCCACCGACAAGGGAATTACATTTTTTTGTCAAATAAGTAGAACGGAATAAAAGGAGTCAAAGAGAAATTGATTAAAATATCGTAGGTATAAATAAGATTACTTTTTTAATACATATGAAACAAAAGTCCCACGCTCAAACCAAAGTTAAAAAAGTCATAAACTTTTTTATACGAATATTAATTATAAGATGCTTCCGATGTTCTTATAATTAAGTCTTAAAATGTTCTAAAAACGATTTTTAATATTTAGTACTTTGCAAAAGTCTCCAAAGAACTGGCATACCTTTTGGTTCTAAAGATCCTACTCTTACAAGGCTTCAAAATTTCGGGTTCGAATTTTCTTTCAAAATCTAATAAAAGATGGGGGGGGGTCTGAAATTGTACCTCAGAAAACCCCAAACTAAGGTATATATAAGCTAAAACCAGCAATTTTAGCTTGTGATGGCTAAAAATATTTTTTTTTAAATTAAAAAACGTGAGGGAGGTCCTAATAAAAACGGGCGGTTCCAAAAATTTCTCGAAAATTAATAAGTAGAGGAGACGTTTATTCAGGAACTTAGAGTAAACCAAGCGATATACGTCCAAGTACAGTTTTTTAAATATTACACCCATGGTGGTAGTATTTCCCTCAGGATGGAGATGACATTTTTTATCGAAATGGAGAGGAAAGAATTCTATTGTTCTCAACACGGATATTGCAGTGGGTATGGGTTTCTAAGTGCAATTTTCTACATTGAATTTTATGTGGGGATCATCCCGGCGGTTTCTTGACACAGGGGTGTAATTGGCACCGCAGGGAGCCTAAAGCGACCGAGGATGGTATTCATAGCTTCACGCATAAGGAAGTTGGGAAAACATCTCATAATTTTGCGTTTGCGTTTGCGCGATTTTCAGTATTTTATTTCCGCTTAAGGGTAGCATTCTTATTTTACGGTCTCTCTATTGTTTTATCATCATCAAAAAGACTTTACCGGAGTCTTTTTGATCTGATTACTCATTTTGGAATCTCAGTTTGTCTTTTTCTTATCCCTTGAGAGTTAATGAATCTAAGGAAATTTCCCTGCGATGGCACCTTAATGAAAGTTATGGCTAGTATTATATACCCTTGCAGTGCAGCAGATTTCACTCTTTGGATAGATTCCATCTTTCATCACAACGACTCAATTGATCAATATTGATTATCACTATTAAGCAGATATTCACCAGAAAAATCGGATACCAAAAAATATTCAGTCGAGCATGATAGATATTCGACGAAGCGAAGCTGAGTTGATAGTTATTTACTTGGCATTTTAATAATACGAAAACTTCTTTTATCCTAAAAAAAAAGAGATACTCGCTATTGGATATCTAAAAATATCCGACATTGCATTTTGCTTAGAGGTGGACGATAAATTACAACTGTGAAAGATTATCTCCATACATGCAGATTAATGAACAGCACGTTGATAGCAATTTCATTCAAGGTAATCAGATTTAATAGGATAAATAAGATGTGGAATTTATATTTATTGTCATTTTTGTGAATGAATTGTAATTTAAAGCACAGCTCAACCCAGCTTGCATTCACAGTTGTTTCAACATATGAACATAAGACGGTCCTTTGATGAGACAAAAAAATGAGGCGTAAAAAAATCTTTACAGGGAACAAAGGGACAAATTTTATTATTGCAAGAGAGAAAATACGTTTTTTATGTGGATACATTTGAGGACATTCCAGGTTCAAGCAATAGATAAAGCATATTCCATAATGTATTACACCAGCTTCAATAATGAATAATAGTTCACCTTGTGATTGTCAGTCACACTGCTCCACATACCGGATCCATAGTCTTCAATATGGTTATCATGAGAGAACGAGTTCCATTTCGAGGCCTTCTCAGCCCCTCATCTTCATGGGGTGGCTTCAAAACCTCCTTGCAAACGCATGATCCCATGATCATCAAATAATTTCGTCAGCTTCGTGAAATGGGTTGAACAACAGCCGATATTCTGTTCAGCTCATATCCAAACCAGTTCAGCGGTATCTCGTTCTCCAGCAGTGTTCAATTCGTCGTGCATTGGTGACTCGTTGGTTATAATTCCATGATTTAACTTCACTTTGATTCTCAGGTTGTTGATGTAGCGTAAGACGTAAGCAGTTGTATTGATAAGTTTATTGTATGAGCTAAACTACTTTATAACTACTTTTATTTCTTCGATCGTAAGTGTATTTGTTGTGACGTTCTTGAACTTTTGCTTTGGGCTTCGAAGAGGACTTTTGCTTCCTTCGACCTGACCTTGAAATCAAACCAATCGTCACGACCTTTTTAGACACTATTCAAAACCTCAGGACCCAAACCATCAAAATCTTTCCCTTATAAAGGAAGGATAAAGGAAGGAGGCGCACTATTAATGCTGACAACGCAGAATCAATCTAACAAAAGAAAGAAGAAAAGGATTGCATCAACTTGTTATCCGCGTTGTTTATAGCAACTACAGAGTAGTTTACAGTGCTGAGGAGTTGGGTTTTCCATGATCCTTTTGTGAAATAATATTTCCCGTTCATTGCCCCGCAGGGGCTTTTGTTGTTTCACGTAGCGGACCTGCTCGCCAGAAAAATATTCATATTCATGTTTCGTCCGATTCTGAGCGGGCCGCGCGCGGTTAAAAAATGTTCGCGCGCGATATCTCTTTTGCTGCTACTTGTATTGATTTCCTAGCTATGCACGGACAGAGAAGGTAGCTTCCCGTCTGCACTGTCAGTCCACACAGCTAAAAGCTTTCACAAACGGTTGGCAGACGATATCATCCACCAGGATGCAAGTGAAATTTTTCAATCTACGGACCTAGACGGGGGTTCGGTTATTATCAGTTAGGGTTAGGGTTGGAGCTCGAGAGTCACAATATAAGGCCGAAGGCCTTCTTAGGGGCATCCGTACCCTGTGACCTAACTTAGGATCCCGTAGGGATCCTTGTAGGGGCACCGGTAGGGTTGGGAGCTTTCTTAATAAAGGTCTGTAAATTACACGCTATAAGTATTTGTGAATGACAGCATTCTGCCGTGTCTCGTTGGCGCTAGCGGTTAGGCATTGGGTTTGAAAACCAAGGTTGCTTGTATTTGGTGGTTCGAGCCGGGGTCGGAGACCTATTTCACCGGTACGGGCAAATTTCAGAAAAATACTTAGAAAACAGTTAGAAACACTAGAGAAAGTCAGAAAATCAGGATAGAAGATAGGAAAGTAGAAAATAGGGGGAAAATAAGAGAGGATGCATCCTGGTGGATGATATCGTTTGCCAACCTTCACGGTTTAACGTAGTTGCTCAACTTGATTTACTTGAGGGACATTGTTTGCTACTGAATGAATAACTATCAAACTACTGATATTAGATCAAACCTTATACAATTGTCAGAATGGACGATGGACATCTTCAATGACAGTGTGTTACACACACACAGACAGAGTGTTATGCGCTGCTCTACCGAAACCCTGCTGAAATTATAAAGGCATAGACAAAAGGGAAATTGACCGTTAATTCATATTGTTTACCTATATAGTGATTTCATTTTGAAGGAAATTAAATTGAAATTTTTGGTGGAAAGACAAAACCCAGAGTACCCTATAATTATATGGATATTGCATGCGCCGAAAGTAATTTTTCAAAGAGGAAGCCTTGCGCCAAAACGTGCCAAAAACTGGTACCAACATCGAGTTTCTTACAAAAGGTTTAGTGAGTGAGACATGCCAATGAGAATATACTATGACTAACATAAACTGATTCATTCTCGTGGACATTTTGAAGCACAGTGTTACAGGTTGTTACAGCAAAAAAAAAATGGTTGAGCATGGGAAGCAGCGAGCAGAAAAATGTAAACAGAAGCGGAACAAAAGCCGAAAACGATGGATTATGGAGTATTTGATGCTATTTTGTGAATAATTCTTTACGCCAATATTGAAGCTTAAGCAAACTTTGAAAATGCTGTTTATGTCACTGTGTCAGAACGGTACTTCGATATGTAATGTACGCCGAAGATTTTCAGCCTCATATTATGAACAGACTCGAACACTCTCTCTACTAATACCACCACGGCACACTGTACCGTATTGATGTTGAACGCAGGAGTATACTTTGCTCAAATCAAAACTGAACAAACATTTTGACTTTTTAGAACCAGACGTCCAATAAATTACAAACACAATGTTGTACCTTCCTGTGAAGTGAAAAGTTTTTAACCATTTGACGGTGGTTACAACAGGACACGGTATCTGAAATTCCCCTGGCAATTTTGAAAGCAACTATCAAATTCATATCTTTAGTAACCATGAAGAAATTTTATTCTAACTGAAAACTTTTTGCAGAAACACGTATAAAGATTGTTAAAGTTTTTCAGATAATTTTCAGTAACCTTTGATACAAATAAATTATATCTACAGTATGCCACCAGTCCAAAGTTACTTACTTTTTAAATTTCAAATCAAATGACTGAAATTGTATTCAATTTCATTTTCGAATTCACCTTTTAATCTGCATTATGTACCGTGAGATTGGGTAACTTGCATCAGTGGAGGCTAACATGCATAGCCCTCAAATGAAAGACCTAGCTGGTCATTAAAATACAAAGTTAAGTCAAAACAAAAATGGTAGACTAGAGCTGCGAGAGGAGCTGCGTAGTTGTATTTTAATGACCAGCCAGGTCTTTCATTTGAGGGCTATGCATGTTAGCCTCCACTGATGCAAGTTACCCAATCTCACGGTATTCTTTATGAAAGGGAAGTACTTTCAGTTTCACAGTACACATTCTCATGTTTGGGTTTTCAAAAGGAATTTTTATCTGGTGATTGAAGAAAATCAACTTTGATATCATTCTAGCTCTTAATATGTTGCGAAACCTGTAATGGTTTTAATTTAAGTCACTTTGCATCAGAAAGGGTAGATTAAACATGTTTTTTTTGGATTGACACTTTCGTTATGTATGGATCTTACTGAGAAAATTTTAACCGCATCGGCTCGTGTTTCTTAACTTTAAACAACTGTAGTAACATTGAGCACTTTTTATGAAGACTCATTTCACCAATTTATAGCCTGATTATGATTCCCTTGCTCTCTTCATGACTAAGTTCCTCTGGGCTAATATCTGCTATCGGCGGGGCATTCATAGCGACAGCTACTTGCTAGTTTTACGTTATTGATAATTCGCCTTTGTAGAACACGCTCTAGTGTAGTATAGTGTCTACAAAACTCTCGTGACGTGCAAGGTTATGATAGAAAAATCCAAATATACAAAATATGGTAGTTGTAGACTAAGAACTGGCTATTTAGAAAAAAAATAAAATCATTCTCTTTTGGCAGCTGAAAATATTTTCAAAGATTAATAAACGAGGAGGGTCCTAATAAGGTCCAGGGGTTGGAAAAAAATCAAAAAATTCACAAGCGACGGGGCCGTTTATTAGACACCTGAGAGTACTGGGAGCAAGATCTTGTGCCAAAAATAGCAAGTCCTGTTAAAAAGCCATTTGTGTTTTATTCTTTGAAACTCAGCAAAGAAACAGAAAGAAATAAACTGTCGTTTTCGGTGAAAATTTTCAATTCTCTCTCGGGACTAAGATTTTATCTATTGCCGCCATTTTTCTAGCTATTAGCAGAATACTATAAGGTAAGATGCAAATAGAAGTTGAAAAATGAGCGGAAAATGAGCTTCTAAAAGTTATATAGACAGTTTCCTCACGCAAGAACAACAGTTGAGCACACGATTTTCCGTTTAAAGGTTTCTCCATACCCGATCCACTAGTCTATGCAATAGACAGCTCCAGGCTTTTAGGCCTTAGTCCTTACGAAGAGAAGGAGCTCTATGTGCTCGAAACGAAGGAAGATATATGACGTAGCCTACGCCCCACACGTACGGTGGGTACACGATAGACTAGATACACGGCAGAGATAATAAGGGCGTTATGGGCGGATGTAAAACAAAAAGGAAGGCGGGTCTTGTTGTCCGATGTACCAGCATTGAAAATTTAAAAATTTTGTAGATGCACCGATATCCGGTACAGACAAGGAAACGAAACGAAAGGAGACGTTCACCATTCACGTTGGCCAGAAAAAACTGTCAAATCCATACCAGTTTTTCAAAGATCTTAAGTCAAAATGAGTTTTGTTAAGCCAAAAGGGGTGAGTAAAGATTCATTTTTGCATATATTGTGCCATTCAAGAATTTGTCTGTAACAGGGGGGACGGACGACACAGGATTTCTGAGGGCAAATAAAAGTTTTCACCAAAATTCAAATTTTGAAATTCAGCTTATTGAAAGATAATGGAAGTATCGAAAGTGCCAAGTATTTTTCTAAATTTGAAAATTTGAAGCAAAATCTTTGATACTTTCTTAAAGTTTAAATTTAGTAGTTTAAATTCTTCGCCACTGCATCAGGGTTTTCAGTAAATTTTAGGAAGGTAGGAGACTGAAGGTCAGAGGTCGGCTACTATTTTAGTGATGCAGCTATGTGAGAGTCAACTGAGGGCCCACCATGGTTGGTCCCGAAGTGCAAGAAAATTTTGAAAAATCAGGCAGTTTTAAGTACTGAAAAAGCGTTTTTTAGCAATAAAACTATAGAAAAATCTAAGCACACTTAGTACTTATAAAATGAATATGCTAGCAGACGTTAGGCATGTTTAAAAGTAAACAAAGAGAGTGAATGAGAAAATATTACACTACTGTAAAAGATAGCAATATACTTCAAGTGATGTTTTAAGCTTCTGCACTTCAAAGTTTGTTATAATCATGATTCTTTTAAATTTAAGAAGCCTGTGATTTTACTTGAAGAAACACTCAAGAGAATGATATAAATGAAGTCTTTCATTAACAAGAAGATATGATCACAAAAAATAAATTTTCAGAAACAAAATCATACATCAAGGATATCTTGAAAAGACTTTATGGCCGGCGACTTTGAGCTAATATTGGGCTTTGAGGTCGGCGAAAATCGCCGGTCGCCGGCCTCAAATAAAGCCCCTGCTGCATGACGTCAGAACTGCAAACTGGGGTACAAAACAGAACACTTTTAAAGATTAATTACGTGTGTTCAGTAAACATCAGGGATCGAATTAACGATTTAAAAGTGCATCGCACTTTTGTGCGAACGAAGCGAGCAAATTCTGCTCAAAATATTTTAGGTTTCACGATGCGTTTTTATCAATATACGATGCATTCTCCACTGTAAAGACCAATGGGCCATTCCAGTTTTTATTCGTTACCCCCCACAATGGACGACATGGAATTTCCGTAGAGCAAATTGCTTTCAAGAAAGTCCGTAATTTCCGTAACAAATTTCAGTATAGACCTAACTTTTCATACAAAAATTACGGGAAACGCGTGTTTGGACTTTGTACCCTATGCTGCACTCAAGCACTAGGACCAAAATCCCGCAAAGGCAGGACAAAAATCAGTTTTTTGAAGTTTGCAAAAAAACGCCACATAGAAGATCTTTCAAATTCAGTATGTGAATAGAGCAGTAAAAAATACAACTTTTCTATTTTTCCTTTTTTTTGCAAAAGTTCTAGTAATGAAAATAAAGGGATAATGATAATTGAATACTATCCTTTGATGATCCGCGGCACCATCGTAAAGCTAGAATCGCTTCGCGTACTCTTCGCTTGAGAAAATGATTGACAGATTGAAGTTTTTCATCCCCGTGGTGCGCGCCGCGCGGGAGCTCGGCTCAATCCTCGGACCGCGCTAAAATGGTAGACTGAGCTGCGATAGATCATTTCGATGGAAGTTGTTGGAATGTTTACAAGGCTCTTGACAGAAAATCGTTTGTTTTATTGTCAATGATGACAGTGCGGTTATTAATTTTGTTAGATCTGACAAATTGATGTTTGTAAGTGCACTTTATAGTTTTGATTCCCATTGAAGAATCATATTCTGGTTTTCATGTTATTAGATGGTGTTTTAGAGCTTTAGGTCTACACTGAATTTACAAAATACTTATCAAAACCTTGGAATTCCGTTACTGTAACCTAAAAAAATCATAGAATTCCAATACTTTAATGAAAAATTAAGTAAAATTCATGGAATTCCGATACTTTCTCTTTAAAGTTTGCCTGGAATTCCGTGCCAAATTTATTTAAAAAATTGATGTCATCCATTAAGGGGTAATGTTTTTTTCTGGAATGGCCCAATTTACAAGCCAAATAACCATCGTATTTGCTTGGAGGCTCAAAATGCTGTTAAATTCTTGATATGTTGTATCGCGATTTTGTTGAATTTCTGAATTTTTGCTTCGTACATTTCCAAAAACGCATCACGAATCGCGAAACACGATACGTTAGTTCGATCGAACCCTGAAACATACTCTCTTAGTGAGTTAAACCATAGTGTTTATTTTACCCTCAAAATTATTAAATCTTATTTGTTGAAAAAAATGTCAAGGCTCTGCTTTTGACTAAAACATTACCGTCAACTGCTCCAACTTGGGACGAGTGTACGCAACATGGGACTTGTTGATATCTGGCCTGTATTTTCACTTACTGTTAAATCTCTTTGACAACAAATTTGTTTTGATAACTCCACCAAGTTTATCTATCAATCATACTTTCTGTCATAACATGTCACGATAACTTTCACTAATAGCTCACCCTTTTTAACTTTTGTTTTCATTTAAAATGACTGGACGCCGAATGGAGGATTAGAGAACGCCCACCGCCTAACCGCCTACCCCCGATGAGATTAACAAATAGTGAGTGTGTAGCTTGCCACACGAGTGACGTCAAACGCTCACATTCGCGTATGTTTTCCACTACAGATTTTTTTCATATTTCGATTTAAAAGCCTACTCGGTGCGAAAGAGAAATCGTGTATTTTTTAATACGCAGTTCATTGAACTCAAATCAAATGACTTTGGAGGTTCGGTGAAATGGTGGTGGAATGGCCGTCCAATGTTGCGTAAGATAGTCCCAAGTTGGAGCAGTTGACGGTATCTATTAAATTATTTTAAGCAAATTGTGATAAGGATGCAACTTTTATAGGACAGTTTAGTTGAGGATAATCAATCATACCGTTAACTCTGCTTAAGGGGATTACTACAAGAACAAAGCGGGAACTCCCCCTAACATCCAGATACTTAATTAAATTCAAACATTTGATTTTCTAATTTTGATACAATGAAAAAAAGCATAAAAACTAAAGTTTGAAATCATCAATAATTGCTTTGGCACTTTTGATACAAGGACTTGTCGTCAAATTTGACAGAATTGCAAATTTAGGTGATCTTTCAATTTTCAAATTTTGAAATTCATGAAATTTCTTATTTTTTTAATTTCAAAATTTAGAAAAATACTTGGCACTTTCGATACTTCCATTAAAAGATAGATACTGAGAGATAGATAGATACCAAATTGAAAAATTTTGTGCTAGTAAAAACTCCCTTAATTAAAACCAGTCGCTGTTTCCTTGTGTAGATTAGAGTAATTAGTTCTGCAATAATAGACTGCAACATTCGCTTAAAGAGTATTTTCCCTTGTCATCCAAAACATTTCCAGTCATGTTGGAGCCAAAACAGCAAAACATTCTTTAGACCTGAACATTAATGTTTGAGGTAAAATTCCTCCAAAAACCTGACCCTAATACACCCTTGAACATGTGCCGCCGGGCCAAGTTTGGGTCATACTCATGTTTGAGACTTTTTCAACTTCAAAATTATCAATTGGCCGGAAAATCCCAAGCCATACCATGTAATAGAAGACAACCAATACACTGTGTCATAGATGACAACTCACAGCAGGGCCCAACTGAACAATCCTCGAACATGTTCTGGTCAAAATAGCAAAAAATTATATTTGCCTGATCATTGATCATTGACGTTCAGGCCAAGTTCGGGCAACAAAATTTTGAATTTCACCCCCAAAAACCTTGCCCAAACATGCCCCAAGCATGTGTGGGCCAGTTCTGGTTATGTTCAGGGCTTTTTTAAGCTCAAAATCTCTAAGTGGCCTGATAAAACTTCACCAGGCCAAACCCTAGGTATATACAGTAATTATAGACAGTGAGACAGTTTTTAACACAAGCACCGCATTGAAAGCAAAATTTTAAATATCTCATAAAAACAGCTTGTGTGGATACAACTCAAAATTTTAAAAGCCTCACCTTTTCGTATGGGAAAGATTGAAGGTGCTAAACAAACACTTTCTAGATGTTTTCCTCTCAAAAATAGTGAGATTTCGGCTAATTATTGTGAGATTAGATTATTTTATGATGATATCATTCTGTATTATATATATGCCAGATAGGCAATTGAGATTTTTATCATACAACTTACTGTAAGTAAGCTGTCTGACAGTCAAAAGCATTTTGACTTTGCTTGATTTCACCATCACCTTTGATCATTTTATTACGAGATAAAAATAGATTCAAAACAAGTTATATAATTTCTTTTTTTCCTGATTTTTAAAAATTGATCTTCATTTTTGATCAAATAAACGAACCAACAGAAATTCTGCTGTGAAGAGGCTAAGGGCCCTTGAACAACAATTTGCCCTTATCAGGAAATTTATATTGTCCAATTTTGAAGTTCCAATAACAAGACAAGATGTGAGAAACATGTGTCATTAAGATTTTGGGAGGGGATGAGGGAATATTGACTAAAGATTTTTGAAAATTCCAAAAAATTCATGACATGGAATGTTTCTCTTTATTTGTTGCAGCTTGAAACATTTCAGTGGGCTAACTGAAAAAATTGCAATGAAATATTTTTGAGGGGGATTATCTCATCTCAGTTTCTATATATTTTCAATACACTTTAAACTATACATGATGTGGGAGAAATTATATATTTGACAAAATTATGAAGCTCAAATTGATAAATCTGGAAAATCTCTTAATAAAAGCCAAGGAAAATCAGAAAATACTTAAACCTTGAAAAATCATTTTGATATCTCTGTATTGCTTTGAGTTTGAACAGAGCGGTACTTAAATCTCGGACATTATATGAGTACCAAAAAAGGGTTTTCAAGAAACTTTTTGCATGTCACCAAACTCGTATCCAGTCCCTTAGCTTGCTTTTTGATGATTCTGATAGCGCTCACAAAAGGCACTGGTAAACACCTATGAAAAAACAGGAGATTTTTTGTTTTTTAATTTATGGTGTTCAATATTTTTTTCACATGTCCAAAGCTATTTTCACGTCATATATTGACATAATAGTTGTTTAGGAGAATAATTGACCGTCGTGTTCTCCTAAAGGTCTATTAGTAACAAGTGTCAAATCAAATTGGGAAGAGTTACTTTATGTTTGCGTGATGTTTTGTCAATTGTCAATCAAATGCGAATGTCCTAATTAGATTATAGAAGATTTTAGTACTGAGATTCGAATGATACTTTAGTTCCAATAAATTTTAAAAATTAAAAAAAATGTATGACCAGCTTTTATCTCTATCTATGTTAGGGTCTATCATCAACACCAAAAGAAGGCTTGACCATCGAATACAAAGGAGGTGTCACAAATGCTGACGGCAGCAAAGGAAACTTGCTCAATCAACAAAACCTCGTCAAATCCTTTCAAAAAGTATACCAGGTAGGAAAATGGAGTTTTTTTGTGTTATTTGCTAAAAACCTTTAGAGTCTTATCTAATTTAATGCTACCCTAGTGGGTTACTTAAATTTATGAATTATTTGGGTGGTACTTTGAGGATAATCTCCCCAGGTTACTAATATAAGGGGTATGCGGAATCTTAAAACGCTGGTTAGGCAGATCTAAAAGTCGACTCAGTCAGATACACATCTTGAAAATGAGTTAATTTGGGACCCTGTCAGATATTCTCAGAGCCCAAAAAAGGGACCCTGACCAGCGGCACGTCCCTGTACCCGATTTTGCCTACTTAAGTACCTTCTCCCCCATTCCATCCGCACGTAGCAGGATGGATTGAATATTTGTTCAAAAAAACTGATAGACTGGGATGTTCATAGTGTGGCGAGGGGTCTGACCCCCCATTAATATTTGATCCCCCCCTATATATGCATCCCCCCTATTTCAAAAAATTTTCGAACCCGCACTAAGTTGTGAACCACTTTAATTGTACAATACTACATATTTTTACCAAAAGGTTGTTATCCCCCTATTTTTATTTAATACCCCCTAAAAACTCAAATCCCCCATTTTACTCGGAAAATCTCTTATCCCCCCCTATAAAGCCTTTCTTGAAAAGGGACCCCACTATGGTGTTGAGTAAGAATGTTCTGTTTTAAAATGGAATGAATTTTCACAAGGAGACATTTCTACTGTGATATCTTTATTTTTCATACAGTCTGGTGCAGAATTCGTCCATGTCAAGACTTCACGTGATCGAATGGTGGTCAATGGCGTGATGGTCGGTTCGTTAGTGAGTATTGCAATTAGTATGGCTGGTCTCTATAAGATGTCCCAACCGAAGAAAAACTAAAATAATTTATTTGTTTACACACAACAACAACAATGAAAAAAAAAACACAAAAAAATAGTAAAATGACTAAACAAAACAAAATGCAGCATATGAAACGTGAAATTGTACAGAATTTGTTTTTTTTTTATTTTGACTTTCCTGTTTAATAAAAAGTTTCAACAAAATTGAATTTATGTTTATATTTTTTCTCTACCAGTGGATACCCCTTAAAATCTACAACAAAAAAAGGTACCCTCTATATCCTGATAGAGAAAACAGTAAGGGCTGAAACTTTTTCTGATGCGTCTAGGCTACCTATGAATTTCTTCCTTGGGTATGACTTTTTGTAAAAGCTACTAAGGAAATTTTATTTTGCTTCGTGAAAAAATGCAAATTTAGCTATTTACACGTTTTTTTTATAAGAACAAACTATATGAGAACATAAGGCTTCGAGGCCCAAAAGTTTAAGAACATTCTAAGAACATACTAAGGCTTTGGAGACTTAAAAACATGCAATTTCTCAAGAAATTGCATCAAAATGCTCAAAAAATGCTGAAAATAAGAACATTTTAAGAACATTTTTAGGCTTCAAATCCAAAAAACTAAGAACATCCGAAGGCTTCGAAATTTTTTGACGTTCTTATAAAAGAAACGTCTACCCCTTAAAACCTACAAAATGATTTTCTTGAATAACTTTTTATAAAAAAGTCCTTTTGTTCTCAAATTTTGAGCAGTGATTCACTGCAAACCTACTAATGCTACAATTAGATCATTGGTACCTAAATATTTTCAAAACTGTACGTTAAAATCAAATTACACCTTAAAACCTACAAACATTGACCCCTTGCTCACAACTTACTGAAACTGTGAAATTGCAATTCAGGTGCTTAACTGTGATTCAATTAATCAAATACTAGCTAGAAATCTATTCCCAAAACAATATTTGTATTTTTCAGGATTTCATGCCCATAATGCAATTGCGCCTGGTTTTTGTCAAAAACGGCTTCGAAGGGTCAAAACTTTTATTCACTTCATTTTTAACGTATGTTACTAATGTTTTTCTGAATCTCAATCAAATTTGTGAAATTTTGGTACGCAATACAATTCTCAACTTCAGTTGAGCTACAATCTGACAATGTCTGTCTGTGTGTCTGTGTGTGTGTGTCTGTCTGTCACAAAAACTTTAGGGCAGCCTGGAGACTTCAAAAATGCTTGGATTTGGCTGAAATTTGGCACACTTGTTCCTTGGGTGAATATCTGGGGGTGTTTTTTCATTTTTTGAAAATTTTGATTTTTGGGGCCTGGGGACGAGTTTTTCGCCAAAACGAGGCTAAAACTTTGGGGCAGGCTGGAGACTTCAAAAATGGTCCGATTTGGCTGAAATTTTGCACACTTGATCCTTGGGCAAATCCCTGCGAGCACTTTTTTCATTTTTTCAAAATTTTAATTTTTGGGGCCTGGGGACCAGTTTTTCGCCAAAACGAGGCTAAAACTTTGGGGCAGGCTGGAGACTTCAAAAATGGTCCGATTGGGCTGAAATTTTGCACACTTGATCCTTGGGCAAATCCCTGGGGGCGCTTTTTTCATTTTTTCAAAATTTTAATTTTTGGGGCCTGGGGACGAGTTTTTTGCCAAAACGAGGCTAAAACCCAAAATGCTATAATTTTTCTTAAGCCATTAAGTTTACAATTGGGCCCACGAATGATTTCAAAGATACTGAAGTTGAGCCAGTGCGGTTAGCACGTTCGACAGTATGACCCTGTTTTGAGAATGTCGGTTTCCAGATTTTATTGACCACTTCCATAAATGAGCTTTAAAATAGCACTTTGAGGGCCTTACGATTCCTTTGGGGTCTAACCATGTAGAAGAAAACGAATTTTTCATACCTACTATAAGTATAGGTACCTAAAAACTATAGATTTTATGACCTTAAATTCAATTGTGTAATCTCTAAGTTCGAAAAAGTTGATTTTTTGAAGGGATTCCTAATAAAATTTTGAATAACTTCAAACTTTACGACACTTTGCGATAATCAAAATTCTTGAAATTAGGTATTTCATGAAAGTACCTATATAAGAGGTTGTAGAAAAGTGAATTATACAGTATTTAAGAGCCATTTTTTTAAGAGTCTTCAGGGTGTGATACCTCATCCTCTTGGATTTTGATGAAATTTTGACCAAATGATCCATCATACAAGAAAATAAGACCCTGAAAATTTCACCTTGATATCTCAAGCAGTTTTGAAGATACAGCGTCTCAAAGATAGGCTACTAAGCGGAAATTGACCCCTAAAAATCATGAACTCTGGTGGGGAGCAGATTTTGAAAGCCAATGAATTTTTATTCAAGTACATTAGAAAGCTGATTTACAGTGGATTCCAAGAACTTTTTGTAGGGAATCAGAAAAAATCAAATTGAGTCTCCAAAATTTTCCCCAAAAATCTCTAGCACCTCCTGTAGAGGGCTTCAAACTTTGTGTAATCTGGGTTTGGAAGCACTTTTAGCTGTCTGCTGATGGTCCTTGGAGACTTTTTTGAAGCAAACTTTTGACCTGGAGTGGTTTACTGGTGGGTTTTGGCCACAAAAATAACATTTTCAGGATTTCTATTTTTGCGTAACCGTCAAAAATGGCCGAAAAAATTGCTATTTTGGCAGATCTGGAGCAGAATTCAAGATGGCGTATCTTTTTGAACCCCCTACAAATTTTTTTGAAACTTTCAGTAATGCTTCCTTAGAAGGTCTAGTTTATAACCTCAAAAAATCTCAGTGGGGGCTTGAAGTCTCTTAAAGATATGATCAATTGAAAATTTGCTTAACTTCGTTGTTTTTTCCCTCCTAAAATGCTAAATCAGGCCCACTTAAGGGCTCTAAAGGTAAATTCTTGTCAAAATATTGGTTGATCTTCTCTAGCCAACTAATCATTGGCATTAAGGGAACAACTGTAAAAAAATTCAGGTCATTTCCATTAACAGATGACATTTTATGACTGTTTCTTTATTTTTAAGTATAGAATATGTAAAAAAATGGGACTGACATCTGGCCTTTCCTACCATTTCAGGAAAAGCCTCAACCTTTCACAGTTTGGTAAATATTATTCCTAAATATAAACAGGTTACTTCAACTAAATGGGTTTAACAGTACTTAATTCCTATTCAAAAACTTCTTAGACTCATTCAGAAATCCTACTTTGACAATAATTTGCGCTTTACCGCAAAATTTCTAAGTCCAAGTGTCGTGATTAACTTTAGACTGTCCAATATTTCTTGTCCAGAAGATTTAAACATCATTGTTTGCAGTATCTCATAAAATATCACCCTAGTAATGTTGCTTAGTTATTTAAGAATCAACAAGTAAGGCTGTCAGTGTACACAAATATAGAGATATTGGACAGTCTAAAGTGCACAATGCAACAAAATGGCGAAAACTTCTGAAAATCTTAACACGGAAATTTCATCAAAATATGGATCCTGCACCCCAAATAAATGCTTTATAAATGAAATAATACGGGATAACGATGTCTTGCAGTGTAGGAAGTGTCAAAGATTTGTTCATTATGCCTGTTCGGAGCTTCCAGCCTACCAAGTACAGATTTGCCTTCAGTACAAAGCAAGGAGATTCGAATGTGCGAAATGCATCACAGTCACGCCAATATTATTAGAGAAGTTCAAAACAAGTAAACAAAGAACGACCAATAACAAGGCAACAAATACTGGAGGTAAAGAGAAAGATCAAGATGAGCAATGTGTTTTCGCTAGACTGGATAGACTGGAGAAGAAGATCGACGATCTTGTAAACAAAGATGATGTCGTTAAAGGATCCAAACAACAACAGACATACGCCAGCATCGCTAAAGATGAGCTAAAGAAAAAAAACCACGATATAGAATCAAAGCAACAACAGACATACGCTAGCATTACTAAAGATGAGCTAAAGAAACAAGAGGTAACGATCAAGAATTTCATCAAAGAAGAGAAAGAAGAAGAACGATGGTTAAACTTAACAAAGTATAATATCATTGTTCACAACCTCGGAGAGAACAAACATGAAGACCTAGAAGAACAACGTGTAGGTGATAAGGATTATGTTGAAGAAGTTGTACAAAACCAAATGGGATTAAAGGTAAACATCGTCAGCGCAGAAAGAATAGGAGCTCGGAAGGACGAAATGTTTAAAACAAAAAGATGGCGACCCTTGAAAGTCGTGCTAAAGAACGAAGAAGAGAAACGTCATATTCTGGCATCAGTCCACAAATTAGAGAAAGACGAATTTAGAGTATCCGACGATTTTTCGAAGAAAGAACGCGAAACCATCAAAGAGTGGCATAGGAAGGCAAAGGAGAAAACAGAATTACAAAAGGATGGCAGCTGGATATATAAGGTTAGAGGAAGTCCTCGGACAAAACTCTACTTTAAGAAGATCTGTAACAAACCCGTTACTGAAAATGAAATATTGTAAAGACGACTGGTTAAGAGGCCCACCGTGCGCCTACAACTGTAAAATTGTAAAATATTAAGCATGATTATTTCATAGAGGTCGATAGACCTGAGAAATATATTACTGTAAATTAAAATTAAAAAATTAAAAAAAAAAAAAAAAAAAAATTAAAAATTAAATTAAAGTTAATCACGACACTTGGACTTAGAAATTTTGCGGTAAAGCGCAAATTATTGTCAAAGTAGGATTTCTGAATGAGTCTAAAAAGTTTTTGAATAGGAATTAAGTACTGTTAATCCCATTTAGTTGAAGTAACCTGCTTATATTTAAGAATAATATTCACCAAACTGTGAAAGGTTGAGGCTTTTCCTGAAAATATAGGCCCTGGAATGGTAGGAAAGGCCAGATGTCAGTCTCATTTTTTTACATATTCTATACTTAAAAATAAAGAAACAGTCATAAAATGTCATCTGTTAATGGAAATGACCTGAATTTTTTTACAGTTGTTCCCTTAATGCCAATGATTAGTTGGCTAGAGAAGATCAACCAATATTTTGACAAGAATTTACCTTTAGAGCCCTTAAGTGGGCCTGATTTAGCATTTTAGGAGGGAAAAAACAACGAAGTTAAGCAAATTTTCAATCGATCATATCTTTAAGAGACTTCAAGCCCCCACTGAGATTTTTTGAGGTTATAAACTAGACCTTCTAAGGAAGCATTACTGAAAGTTTCAAAAAAATTTGTAGGGGGTTCAAAAAGATACGCCATCTTGAATTCTGCTCCAGATCTGCCAAAATAGCAATTTTTTTCGGCCATTTTTGACGGTTACGCAAAAATAGAAATCCTGAAAATGTTATTTTTGTGGCCAAAACCCACCAGTAAACCCACTCCAGGTCAAAAGTTTGCTTCAAAAAAGTCTCCAAGGACCATCAGCAGACAGCTAAAAGTGCTTCCAAACCCAGATTACACAAAGTTTGAAGCCCTCTACAGGAGGTGCTAGAGATTTTCGGGGAAAATTTTGGAGACTCAAATTTGATTTTTTCTGATTCCCTACAAAAAGTTCTTGAAATCCACTGTAAATCAGCTTTCTAATGTACTTGAATAAAAATTCATTGGCTTTCAAAATCTGCTCCCCACCAGAGTTCATGATTTTTAGGGGTCAATTTCCGCTTAGTAGCCTATCTTTGAGACTCTGTATCTTCAAAACTACTTGAGATATCAAGGTGAAATTTTCATGGTCTTATTTTCTTGTGTGATGGATCATTTGGTCAAAATTTCATTAAAATCTAAGAGGGTGAGGTATCACACTTTCTTTATTGTGCAGATTTTTAAAAAAAATGGCTCTTAATTAAGTTTGGTGGTTAAGAGAGCCCGAACCCAACTTTGTAGGTTTTAAGGGGTATCCACTGGTATTTCTTATTACCCAAGTTTGAATTTCATTGTCTTAGTTAAAAGCAATAACCAAGCGTCTAAGAATTAAAAAGAATATTTCAACGAAGAAAAGTGAAAAAGTTATCGAGAAAATTTTCTTAAGAAGCCAAAATGTACCTTTTTTATAAGAAAAAGTTATAAAGGAACATAAACAACATAGAACATTTTCAGGTTTTGCCGACGTATGCAATTTCTTTGGAAAATATAATACCAAAATAAAATAAAATGCTTAAAAAGTTCTTAAAAGCATTTTCAGTCATGGAAGAACTTAACGGTTGAGAATGCTTCAAAGAATTGAACAAATTTGACAATGATTCAGCAAAATTTAAGTTTATCTTTCCTGTTTTCAATAGAATAAAAAATCTAGGTATCACTTTAATTTTAACATTCGTTAAAATAACTTTTTTTTTTCAAATTTTTTGAATATTAGTGACCGTAGAAAGATTAATTCAAACAATAAGTATTCTTGTATTGCATACCAGATGAAAATAAAATTTGTCCCAGTTTTCTGCCAACCTTGTTTATTAAGGCTTTTCAAAGCTTTGATGCTTAAAAGTTTTAATTTCGGAATTGGAGAAAAAAAGGTATTTCTAGGCAAATTTCATTTTTTATCCAATTTCGCGTAGTAGTTATACAATATTTAAATTATATAACAATATTATATATTACATTTATATATTATACTTGTGAAATACTTCACAGCTGATTCGCGAGCTACTTCCATCCGGTTGGTTATTTTGAAAATTGATTTGTACATTATTATTTGAAACTTGATATCTATGATTATATGATGGTCCTACACCCGGAGTCTCTTGGTAACTTTCCTCTTCCATATCGGGTGAACCATCCTGTTGTTCTGATTGGTAATATGGTATTTCAATTTCGATTGGACATTGAAAATAATTCAATTCTTGGTTACCATCTATTGGGCTATTATTGATAAGTGGTGGATGTTGGAAATAGTTTCCAGCGTTGACAGGATCTCTTGGCTCATCATTTAGATTGTTTTCCTGGAGATCTGCACAATCTATTGCTTTCGAGGACATCATCGCCATATGGAGATCATCTGATTCAGCTAAAGAAGAACGATGTGATTTACAGTTTGATGATAAATAAGTTGATTTTGTTGATTTTCGTCGACGCTCCATTCTTTCCTTTAGTATCTCTTCATAAGTCAGTTCATCCAATCCTTCTACGTTCAAATTGTTATTATTCAAACTGTTCCTGTAATGTCTCAATGAGCTTGTTCGCCGACGTTTACTGTAAGGGCTGCTTTCTCGACTAGCTATCGGTGTTAGATAATGTGGTTCTCCATGATCTAGAGTATTAAACGGGTTACTGTCTTGTTGTCTGGTTACACCCGTTGCTTCCTCTTGTAACCGACTTTGAAGGATGTCCTGAAAAGCTATAGCATTTTCTAAGTCTTCCTCGTGCGTTATAGATAGCTTAGCTTTACTCTCCTTGAAGCCTTGGATATTAAACGCACTCGGTTGATGTTCTGTCGCTACTTCCTGTAAACTTGCTAAATCATGTCTCAATATTGCATCTTGTAGACTTTTACATGATAAGGTGCTTAGACTTTTGTTTTGTAACCTCTTTCCAGATAAAGTGGACAAAGACTTTTGTAAGATGCGACGCTCTGGAAAATTAGCCGGTGTTAATATAGATTCGATACTTGGGTTTGCCGTATCAAACACAACACTTTTGTATACATCGCTTTGTTTTCTACGGTTAGATAATCTAGCTTTGGCGGCCGCACGGTGCCATCTGGATCTTGGGTTATCTCCTTGCCGTGCTTGTATTTTTCGATATTCATTTTGTAAGATCGCTTCGATAGTATTCATTGCTTTTAGTTCGTTGCCATGAGTAGTGGTCGTGTCATCAACGGCTTTGATTCTTATTCGATCAATAGCTCTTTGTATAGCTGCAAAAGATCCCATTGGGTTACCTTCATTAGCTGTTGCGGATGACGAAATACTGCTAACTCTAGATATACCCATTTTGCGGCGTGGTATTGCTCGAACAAGAGCTGGAGTCTCTCTCACACGTTTTTCTGGCTTATCCACAAGAGAGGATTGTCTTGCTAACTGGTGTATCATGTTTTTATAAATGGTTGCCAGAAGATTCAGAAAAATATATGTGAAGATGCTACCGATGATAATGACAAATAAATTCAGAAGACGATAAACTTCATGATGATTGTAATTAGAGGCTGTCTTAAAAGGCACATAATCTCCAAGTCCAACTGTCGTAAAAGACACAATAGTGAAATAAACACCTTCAAAATATGACCAATCTTCGATATATTTAAACATGGCTGCCGTACCAGCAACACTGCATATGAACATAATGAACACGAGTAAAAGTACGCCTCTGATATTGATTTCCACTGTATTGCTATTCTCTTTGGGGCGACTGTATTTGCTTCGGGAGACAATGTTTTTAAATGCTTTTGTCAGTGACGTCACACTGACTTCTAAGGCGGTATTGAGTAATAACATATTGAGTGGAATACTGGTCAATGCGTAAATGATGAATGATAAACGACCGTATGTTGTAGAAGGTGCTGTGTGACCGTACCCTAAAATGGAAATAGAGAAGTTTGGAATGTAAATAGACCTAAGTAACGCTCGATTCCCAGAGGAGTTTATAAGAAGTTGACTCTCTTTATAAAAGTAACTCATGAAGACTCTAAGGACATAAGATATGAAAAGACAATTGAAATCAAAATGAGAAAACGACAGCCCGGATATAGCGAGATAGAGATGTGGCCGTTTTAGTCAAATCCTGAGTTATTCACTGATGGCGTTAGTTGCACATAATTTTGTGAGCGAACTGCGAGAAAATTGGGCGAAACTTACGATTAAATTCTACCACACTTTTCCAAATTACACTCTAGAATCTTTACTGGAGGTTAAAGCTTACCTATAGTAGTCAGAACAGTGCCAGCAAAATAGAACGAACCAGCGAAGGACCATTTATCAGATGCTTGATTCATTAGACCAATACTACAAGCTTCTTTGTGAACTCGCATAATTTCCTTCATTAATGTTTTCGTCAAATTATAATTCCTTTTTAAATCCCGAAATAATTCGTAATACTTTTTTCGGAGTTCTTTTTCGTTATCGGATTCAAGAAGTTGGAATATCAATGCCCCGATTACCAAGTATGCAATAATGAATAAAATCAGGACGATCACAACAAATGTCCTTTCCTGCATAATTAACCACAATGAAATGTCTTCGACTTCTTCTTCTAATGTTTTGAAAGTCTTTTTAATGGTCTCCTTTTTCGTCTTTACAGCTTAACAACCAGAAATCCTCTGTAGTTTTAATGTTTTCTTCAAAAAAAGAATTTCAATGTATTCCTTTTTGGTATCTTGAAATCCGCTTCTTCCGTTACCTGTCTAATGTATATAATACAACAATCTACGATTTGTTGTCCCGATGTATCCGGTCTTGTGCTGGCTTTTCTCTCTTTTATCCGATTTCTTGTGTGAATTACTATGAAAACGCCTCGAGCGCTAATTCGTACGTATTTCCTACTACTACTACGTGCTTATGTGATGTTGTTATTTATCGTTTGTAAGTAAAGAAATAATTTCTTCTTTATTTCACAAGAGTTATCTACTGTCTCTATTCCTCTTTAGTATCGATATTTCTTCGAGATAATTTCTTCTTCTATTTTTCTTTGAAACTACTATTAATGTTTTTTTTTCAACGCTAATCACTAACTTTCCGAGATTGGTATCTAAAGTCGTTTTCAAAGTTCAAAAAAAAATGTTGAGGAGAAATATAGATGATACTCGTTATATCTCTTCTCTATGATCACAGCGTTATACACACAGAAAATGTAATGCTTAGGGCTCATATTTATATTAAAATATTGCCAAGCTAGGGTCTTTATTTACTCATCTGGGATCAAAAACTGTAAAGGAATTCCTCAATGCGGAAACGCTGAAAATGAGCCGGAATCTGCTACGAGTTACATTCCTCAAGTTTCGGCACTTGTAACAAATTCCGGTATTTTTAGCGTGTTTCCGTATAAAAGATAACGTCATAAATATCAAGAATATTTCATTCTGTTAAAATTTCCCGTATGGAGTTGTTTAATGCATCGAATATTATAATGACGATTAAGGTGTATGTAACAACTTTCTTAATAACCAATTACCTACAAGCCAGCCCACTTTTTTCTTATTTATTTGTTTTTAGTTAATTATTACATATATGCCTTATTTCAACCTGATTAAAAATATGCCGTACGAAATCGAAACTAAAAGATCGCGCCACCCACTTTCTTATTTTTCTTCTCATTTTATGTACCCCAACTACTGAGTCAGCCACTTAGCAATGAAAGCCCATGCTTTCGTTGACGTAAACATCCCCCCCCGCGTAACATCCCTAATCAAGGGCAAATCTGAGACTGAACAATAACTTAGCAACGCTATCTATGGAAAAGTATCCTTTTAAACCGACCCGATCACCTTTTAAACCAACCCGATCACTTGTAAACCACCGACCGTTGTGTAAGCTGGACATTTTTGATACGGATACCGCTCTATAGTAACTACACAAAGATATAAATGGATAAAATAGGCGGGAGACAACTATTTCACTGTTTATTGATAATATTTTCGGACATGCAAAATCACGCGGTCAGACGTTTCCCTCTTAATATCCCTAATCAAAGTTTTGGTTTGGTATATGCAAGCTGTCAGGTCGGGAAAAATTAGTTTCAAATCGAGATGATTTATTGGGCTATTCAGATAGAAGTGGGATGGAATATCGAAACAGAGGAAAGAACAGGCCAAGAAATTTTGGTTGATAAGGCATTGTTAACTAAAAGGACTAAAAAACTTGTTCGAGTCAGGGATATGTTATAGCGGAGCTGGATGAAGGACGAGAATTCCTTAGCGGATTGCTTCTTTGTCTTTTCTATTGTAAACTGTTGATAATAGAAATCCATCTCTGTCCCCTTGAGTGTTCTGTTTTTATAAGAAAAATGAAGCAGACAAAGTATTCATGCAGTACGTTTGCACATATTTTGCTATGATGTTCCCGCTTTTCATCAAAATAATGTTTGTAGAAGATACCCCAAAAGCTTCCTTGTAAATGAAATCTATTTTTATCAGCGTGTGTTATGAATTTGAGAAGCTTTCATGACTTCTCTTTAAAAATTTCGGATGTAAATATTTTGACAAATATTGTTTCAATTGACTTGAAATTTTTTCCATAATCAGACATACCGACTTGCTATCTGAAAATATCAGTTAGAAAGTGAGGTATCCCGCGGTGTAGCGCGGTATTTCAAATGAAAAAGTACTATTTATAATCTTACGGAAGAAACTTCTTATAACTTTACAATGAAAACAATGTTTTTCATTTTTTTAAATTGTCATTCACCAATGTTTTACTGACCCTCTTGATAATTAAAAGTTTTTAATCGTGAACGATAAATGCAGCAGCAGAATCATTGGCTTTTTTAAATGTGCGTTATCCAGCTCCGCTATAACATATCCCTGTTCGAGTTAAGGAGACATTAAGAAGGTTAAGCGTACAAGGATAATCACGACGACGGACGAAAAATGTAATAGGCTAGTGAAAATACGAAATTTGATTGGTTGAAACTCACTAGCCTGTTAAATTTTCGTTCGTCGTCGTGATTTTACCAATTTACTTAACCTCACTATTAAGACTCTCTAGAGATTCTGATAAACTTAGTATAGGCGTCACCACTACAATTCAAGTTAATGAAAGAGGGATACATACGGCGAATGTTGACTCTGCTTAGAACGGAATGCTCAGACAAAGGTGGCGAACAAAGTAAACCGTGATTGCAATAAATTAAAATTTTCAGACGAATAATAAAAATTTCAATTCACATTCAATAAACTTGCTAGGTACAAGTAAAGGTGTAAGATAGCGTTGTACTGTACCACAAAAAAATTATTCTCCCCATTCGTGTACGCAGAATTTGGCTCTCGTTACTGGTTCAGCTGGAATGCCTCTTTCCAAGTAACGACAACGATGTTCCCATATCCTTGGCATTGCTTCTTTAACATTATTGACACTCTTATCACTCCACAGACGTTCGGCAACTGCGAAACTTCTTCCAAATGATCGTTGTAGAATATTAGTAGAATCTACATATTCACCCCACATACATGCTGAACCACCAATAACTAAATCAGATTGTGCTTTCTGGTCTTGTACAGGACCTTGTGGATCCTCTTTATAAAAATTTGGCCAATCTAATCCATACGCGATATAATTCAAATACCAAGGGGATGATAAGATAGTTCGGAATCCTTTTGCAGTGACTTTTCCGATTTCTTCTTTCCAACTATTTCCTTGATCTTGTTTCCATACATTGACTATGGTGTTCTTTGGGTTGATTCGTACGTTATCGTCAAAGACCTCTTGCCATACAACATTTGTTTTGTTCAATTTTGTTGTGATTTCAACCAATTTGTTCAAGAAAAGTGTGTGTAAGTCCTGAACTTTCCTACCAGGTTTTTGTTCAAGCCATTCTTTGATCTTCTGGTTACTCTCCCAGCATGTAAAGTCGACCTCGTCCCCTCCAAGATGTATCATTGTGTCTGGAAAGACTTCCGATAACTGACATAAATAAAGTTAATATGATTTGATTGGTCAAGAGTGAAGCCGCGATTAAACTAGAGAAAATGAGCCTCAACTGCATTTTTATAAGCAAATGTCTGCCCCTATATCAGGCTCGCATTATGCTTAGCCCTCTATAGACCCCTTCTCACAGATCCACTAAGAACACTTCCCACAGGAAAAAATGGCTAAAATATTGTCCCCAGTGGAAAATTATACTCCAATTTTCGTCCCCCCGGGGGGGGGGGTACTTAGGCAAAAATAGGTGCTGGGTATGTGCGGACGGTAAGGGTCGGGTTTTTCACCTTTCAAAGTCTCTCTAAGGGTTACAAAAATCAGGAAATTTCAAAGCAGTCTCTCTAAGGGTGGGAAAAATCACGATTTTTAGAAAAAAAATTTGATTTTGAGAGAAAAAATTACAAAGTCTCACTAAGGGTAGGAAATTTTTGAAAATCAGAGAAAATTTTTCGAAAAAGTCTCTCTAAGGGTCACTTTTTCACTAAAATTTGGTCTCTCTAAGGGTCGGTTTTCGGAGGTCCCGTCCGCACATACCCCTCATACACCAACCCTAGTACCCCCCCGGGTTCGTCCCCAATATAAAATCAAATAAACCGGCAAAATGCTCTCTTTGCTTACCTAACTCCTACACTCATGTCCCAATTGAAACCACGCTAAACACTACAGCATGTTGTTAATAGTTCTACAGTTGACTCTCTCTAATTCGATCTTCAAGGACAAAAGATGTTTTTTGGAATAAGAAGATTCGAATTAGAGAGAGATTAGATTAATTAGAGAAAGTTGACTGTTTTATTTGCAAACATACCTCTTTGAAGAAATCTTTAAGGAATTCATAATTTGCTTGTAACGTTGGATCAATGGGACCTTTCAAATCTTTGAACATTTCTTCAACCTGTGATGTTGATTCACAATCTGTTAATAAACCTTTCTGACCGCTCCACGAATGTACGTGACCTGACGAAAACAAGAAGAAATACAAATTTATACAATAAGAATGCAACTTTTATATTACAACAGTTAGTCTCCATAACTCGAACCAACACGAACAACAAAAATTTGTTCGAGTTATGGAGTACATGTTTTTTACAAGCAAGTGTCTGTCCCTTTATCAGGCTCGCATTATGCTTAGCATTCTATTGTTCTAAAACAATAGAGCCATTGTTTAGGTACCAAAAAATGAACCTGTGTGTGGTTGTATACGTTATGCTTATAAAAGAAAAAAAGATATAGGTTTATAAGGCATTCTTAATCTTGAGGGACAAGAAAACTTATTCTAGCTAAAGGAAACATTCGAGTTAGAGAAACTATTAGGAATTTTGCGACGGAACAGCTTTAGTCTTTACGAAGCTTTACACGTTTTTTATAAGAACGAACTACCGTATACAAAAGCATCGATGGCCAAAAATTTTCAAGGCTTTGCGGACTCTAAATTACCCATTTTTTTTAGGAAAACAGGCAGGAATACTCACAAAATGAGAGCATGTTAAAAAATTTTTTAGGTTTAAAATCCAAAAGTTAAGAACACCTAAAGGCTTTTAGGATTATCTTATTGCTCTTATAAAAAACGCGTCTATATACCTGGTGTATCGAATTCCGGCATAACTCTAATTCCACGAAGTCTCGCATATTCGATGATATCCTGAACATCTTTAGGGCGGTAAACATGTTTCGGCGTAAAGGCGCCCTTTTTGTGAAGGTTTGGGAAGGTTTTGCTCTCGAATGGAAAGCTTGGATCATCGACAGCATGCCAGTGTAAAACATTGAACTTACTATAAGACATGGCGTCTAAAAAAGCAAATATGACTTTTTTCGGTATAAAATGTCGTGACGTATCAATTAGAAAGGCTCGGAATGAGAAACGCGGTTTGTCTTTGATGTAGTTCCGGTGAACTTTATAACAAGATCCGTTGATGTGTACTGTTTGAGAGAAAGTTTCTAACCCTCTTAGAGCGCCCCACACAGAATGAGATTTCAGCACAGACCCTTCAGCATCAATCTTTAGGGAATAACTTTCGTTCATTTTTTCACCGATCGGTTGCACGTAGTCTTGCACTTGGATGTTTAAATGGTTGATATAAGAATTTTCCTCGTCATCTTCAACCCTTTCTTGACAAGTGTTGGATTGTGGGAATGTTAATTGCCGGTACCGAGCAATAGCATTTTGTAAGATAGCTTTATGTTTCTGTGCATTCCCACCAGTGTTGTCTTCCCGTTCAATTATCTTGAATTGAAACTGCTGTGGTAATATATGATAAATAGTTGACGACCGGACCTCAGATTGTGGTTTTGGCCATATGGAGCCGCGAACATATTCTTTTCCAAGATCAGTAAATTCTGCATCTTTGCTATGCATTCGTTTATGGAGACCTAAAATGTCTTTTGGGTCTTCTAAAGTTCGCCTTGCCAAACAATAAATTGAAAGGTTGGCCAATGAAATCCATGCTATAAGAATGTAATGCATTCCAAATCAAAACTAAAATCTATAAAGGAATGATTCAGGTAGAAAATCAATGCCCGCCCGTGAAAATCTGGACTTTTCGATTTGATCTAAAAATTTTTAACGAATGATTTTAAAATTGTAATTTTTTACTGATATAGCCGAAAACTGTTGAAAACAACGTTTTATGTAATTATAAATGGCTTAAACAATGCTTAAGTGAGTAAAATTATCTGTTTTAACTAAGGAACAAATAAACTATAAAAAAGCTTGTTTGTGAGTTATAATTACAAACCTGAGATTCTGAAAACATTTTCCGGTATAAAAAAATTAGCAATCGAAAAATGCATCGATTTTTTATGTTTTATTAAAAATATTTTCAACCCGAACAATCACTATAAGAAAAATGAATCTATAAACACAGTAATTCAAAAACATTGATAAATTTGAAGTTATAAATAAAAACCAGTGAGAATTTATTCCACCTGAATTCACCAGAGCTGATGAGCACATCGGAATGATATAAAATCATGGACTAATTTTAACACGAACTAAAGTTGGCAAACTTTGCCACAACTCTTTTTAATTCGCTGTCAAAATTAAAGTTTTTTTTACAGTTAACCGATTTAGCCTATCCTTGGCCAAAATTAAAAATAATTACACCAATCACCAAAAAATTCTTGCCAAAATTATATTTTCAAGGATTTTTGCTGCACACCAAGGTAAAAGTCATTGCATATTTGTCATATTGTGTTATGAATTCTCTTCTGATGAATTTTGTTTTCCATTACTTATTGCGGAAAATCTTAGTTTTTCAAAAAAACTTCAAGTTATAGAAGAATCTGGCTTTTTATAGACTATGTTCTAGTCTATTTAGACTAGATTTAAGTCTATTTATAGACTAGAATTTAGTCAATTTCTATGTCGCATTCAGTATTTATGGAAAGGTCTTTCCGATTTCCATAGTTGTTCTAATTCTGCATCGTGTTCAAGATAACGTTCGATGTTTGATTGAATCATTCCACTGCATGTTGTCTCGTACTCCCTCAAACTCACATCTTTCTCGCCTATTGAGAAAAAACAACAAAAACTCTTGATAAAAAATTTTTTTAGCATTAGTGCTCAACCTTGAGGCCCCTTCAGTCTAGCCAAGACACAGAGAATTAGGAAGGTACACGTTTTTTATAAGAGCAAATTATATAAGAACATAAGGCTTCGATGGCCAAAATGTTAAGATCATGTTAAGAACATTTTAAGGCTTTGCGGACTCTAAAACACCAAGTTTCTTAGGAAAATGGAACAAAATACACACAAAATGGGGGAAATTAAGAACATGTTAAGAACATTCCTAGGCTTAAAACTCAAAAGACTGTTCCGATAAATCGACTACGGTATCTGTACTTTTTTAAACATTGCTCTTGAGGGAGAAAAATTCAATTTCATTTTTTTGGATTTTTTCAATTCTACTGAATTTTGAAATTTATAGAATATTCAACAATAAATCAGTCTGCTTAAAATTATCATTCCAACGAGGCATTACTTTCAGCTGTATCTTTTCCCCTCAAGTGATGCAATACCGAGTTTTATGTGTGCGTGGCGGAGACGGTAAGGTTCTAACTTGACTAGATCATGACCAGCTGAGGACGACGGTAAATCAGCACTTTTACCGTCCTCGATTTTACGGGTCAGAAGAACGGGTTCTTCCAAATCGCTTCAGTCACTTTACCGTCCTCAAAAGCGCAAATACATAAACTCGCTAATGTTTGAGAACGGACGGACGGTCAGTTCTTTAGTTATTTTTGGAAAAGACTTAAGAAGAGAAGCTCTACGCACCCACTCTGATACGCACACACGATACGCATCCCCTATATCAAAACATATCAGAAGGGTTGCGTGTAGTCTGGAAAAGATGTGACTTACCTGCCGTCGCAGCGGTGTTACACTGAATGAACAGTCGTCGTGGTTGTTTCCTCCTCAGCACCGTCACACGTTCTTTTAACATACGTTCACCGACTGTCGAATATTTCTTATACATCGCATGCCCCGCTTCGACATCTGCTGTTGCTTTATATAACTGTTAAAATAACATAAACGTAATAACGTAGTAAGAGATGTTCTCAAATCAAGGACACTTGTATAGCTATACAAGTGTCCTTGCTCAAATTGACAATTTTTGAGATGGATACACCCCTGTCTCGGAGACTCACTTGTGTTTAAAACCCACCGGGTGACTATAAAAAATGTAAAATTTCACCGGGTCTGATTTTCATGTCTCAAAAAATCTCAATGGAGTGAGAATTTCACCTAGGAAACATTTGAAAACTGAAATACGCTACACATTTTTTATAAGAACAAAATATATAAGAACATAAAGCTTCGATGGTCTCAATGTCAAGAACAAGTTAAGAACATTTTAAATTTAACAATTAAATCAACAATTAACAATTAAAAACTAACTCTAAAACAGCCGGTTTCTTAGCAAAATGGGCAAAAATGCTCAAAAAATGGTGAAAATAAGAACATGTTAAGAACATTTTTAGGCTTCATACTAAACAAGTGATACTTTCATGGACCTACCTGGTTATGCATTTAACACATATATTATTGATATCTACGTGAGCATATGAACGTTAAACAATCATTCAGAACACAAATAGTGACGATTTATTAAAATTAGTCGTTTGTTTCTTATAAAAAAACGTTTAGAAACCAAATTTCATGCTCTTGAAATATTCTTTCATATTCAAGACTTCGTTAGCAAAAAACATCTATCTCATCAAAAAATTGAGTAATTTGGCTAAGAATATTGATGTATGCTTATTAATGGTGATTCTTATAGATAAAGATGCGTTTTTTGAGCTGAAAAGTTCTTTTTTTACAAAAATCTGCTTGACACATCTTTTACCTACTTTCATGCAAAATATCAGAACAAAATAACGATCCAATATTTCAAAAAGTCCAAAAAACCCTTTTTTTAGCCGTTTTTTGGCCCATATTTGCCCAAAAACATTTTTTTCGAAAATCGGGCTCCGTCACATTCGAGGGTTTATAGTTATGCATCTTTGTGCAAAAAATCATAAAGAATGAAAGAGCCAATCTCGAGAAAAGCTAATACCTAAGTAATTGATAATGTGCTTATAAAAAAATATCGAATTTGGCCAGTTTTTCTATAAAAACACGCCAAGCAACCAAAATTTCATGTCTAAACACACAATTTCTTCAAAAGTAAGCTCTCATGAGAAAAAAAACATCTGTCTCATAAAAAAATTGAGTAATTTGACTAAGAACATTAATGTATGCTTATTAATAGTGATTCTTATAGATAAACATACGTTTTTTGAGCCAACAAATCTTTTTTGCAAAAATCTCCCAGAGCCATCTTTTACCTATGATGGTACCCTACTTTCATGCAAAAAATCAGAAAAAATCAATGATCCAATTTTTCACAAAGTCCAAAAAACCCGTTGTTTAGCCGTTTTTCGGCCCAAATTTGTCCTAAAACATTTTTTTTTCAAAGATTGGGCTCCGTCACATTCGAGGGTTTATAGTTATGCATCTTTGTGCAAAAAGTCATAAAGAATGAAAGAGCCAATCTCGAGAAAAGCTAACGTACCTAAGTAATTGATAATGTGCTTATAAAAAAATATCGAATTTAGCCAGTTTTTCTATAAAAACATGCAAAGCAACCAACATTTCATGGCTAACACACATATTCTTTAATAGTAAGCCCTCGTGAGCAAAAAAAACATATATCTCATAAAAAAAATTGAGTAATTTGACTAAAATCATTGATGTATGCTTATTAATAGTGATTCTTATAGATTAAAAGATTAAATTTTTTTGCAAAAATCTGCTTCAGCCATCTTTTACCTATGATGATACCCTACTTTCATGTAAAAAATTAGAAAAAATTAATGATCCAATTTTTCACAAAGTCCAAAAAACCGTTTTTTAGCCGTTTTTTGGCCCAAATTTGCCCAAAAATTTTTTTTTTCGAAAATCGGGCTCCGTCACATTTTGGCCATCACCATTTTGCACCTTTGTACCAAAAATCAGATGATTCCTATGATTCAATCTCGAGAAAAGCTGGTAACGAACGAACGAACGAACGAACGAACGAACGAACGAACGAACGAACGAACGAACGAACGAACGAACGAACGAACGAACGAACGAACGAACGAACGAACGAACGAACGAACGAACGAACGAACGAACGAACGAACGAACGAACGAACGAACGAACGAACGAACGAACGAACGAACGAACGAACGAACGAACGAACGAACGAACGAACGGACGGACGGACGGACGAACGGACAGAGGTGAATTTATATACCCACCGGGGTAGGTCCAAAAAGTTAAGAGCATCCGAAGCTTCAAAAACTTTGGTTGTTCTTATAAATAAACGTGGAGTGGCCCCACCTCAAATGACGAAAAAAAAACAGTATACAAATGGGTTTCTGAAACAAAAAACGTGTTAACGAAAATTCATCAAATGTTTTTGTCTAGACAGAAACAGTTGCAGAAAACTTGAAAACTGAAACTTTTATTTTTGATGAAATTTGTTTCAAGTGGCCCCCAAACCTTTATGTTAAGGATAGGTGGACAAAAAATGAAGGGGAATGCTTGAACTAGTTGATGACTGGGGTATGACCATTTCCGAATTCTGCACTAGGTGGAAGATTTTGATTAATTTTGAATGGGTTCCCTCATTATCTGGGGCTTTAAATTAGGCCATATATTTGGCTATTTTTTTTCACCGGGTTATCGACCGGGGAGGATTTGACCAGGGCATTGATACAGAGGTGTATCAAATCTCTCATTAGAGAACAGTTTAGTTCCTAATAATGTCAAAAAGGAAAACTATTACAAGCACGTCTTTTTGAGACAATTTTCCCCGGATTCAGACAAGACTTTTCTTGGCTTTCTGTAAAAAACACAATCAAAATTTATAAATTTATAAAATCTGCATCCAATGGGTTTGCTCTGGAGCCGATAGAATCGAATGAGGACACATATTTGCGTGAACGCGCAGAAAAATAAGGACATTTCGTCCGAATCCCTCTGATGCCTTAAGATTGGTAGGTAATTTACCTGTAGTCTCATCAAAAAGTTTGCGATGGCTTCTTTTCCGGTTGTCTTGATTTTTTCTCGGTTCATTTTGATCAACAAGTCAGGTTCACCATCCTCTCCTGTAACATTCTCAATACTGACCAGTGAACTGTCAGCTTCCATTAATACTTGTAAGATCACGTACCGTGCATTCATATGGGCCTGTAAAGAAAATCAAAAGGACAATCAGGCAATGTACACATGATGATGTGTGTATCAAAGGGTATCACATAATTTTTTACAAGGTTTTTCGACCCAATCGTAGCAAATTTATTGAATCTTTAATTTTGGGCCCAAAATAGGGCTTTTTTTAAGGATTTTGAATTTGACTTTGATCCAAATTGTTGGATACCAGTGGATAGCCCTTAAAACCTACAAAAAGTATAGGTATTCTCTATCTAAAAATTTAGATGGAAGTTGAGGCTGACTTTTTGTGTTGAAAGTACGCCGTCTATGGTTTTCTTCCCTAGCAGTGATGTTTTGTAGAACCCAGTTTTCAGAATTTGAAGAGGAAGTGAAAAATACCCTTTTAGCTATTTTATTTTTTCATACCTACCATAAGTATAGGTTTTCAAGGTTGGAGGGTTTATTTACAAGTTTTTTTTTGAGGTCCCGTAGACACCATGTATAAGAAAAATAAGGTCTTGGTGTCATTGACTTCCAAGCCCGAAGGGCTAGACTCAAAACTCCTGGATGGGAAATGAAGCCACTTATTTTCAAAACACGTGACCCGCGTGGTTTCCATAGAAACGTTAGATTGAAAGTAAAACATATCGCCGGATTTCGAAAAATGCGCCGCGTGAAAACAAAGAAAGTGCTAGATGCAGTCCGTCATTCTAATTGCGGCGCAAATCATAAGGCTTCACTTTTTTTTTGCTTGAGAAAAGTTGAAGATTAATTTCTAGCCCCTTCTGGGCTTTAAACTCAATGTTTGGTGTGTATTGAACGCTAATGTCTAATATATATCCAATAACAGAGGAGAGTATATTGAATATGTTTATAACTGATTATGTTAGATAGTCCCCTTTGGAATGTTTTTGGACATAACAAACGTCAGTTGACGGAAGCTGTCAAAGAAAATTAATCAATCACTGTTATCCTCTCAACCTGGTTTTCGAGAAAAGCCTTAAAAGCGTTTTTAATCTAGATTGTTTACGAATAATGAGCTAGATAATTGTTCTGTGTACTTTCACAGTCGTCAAATTTCTTTTTTTAGAGCGTGGTTTTAACAAGACATAATAGCGAGTTTATGTATTCGAGATAAAGTGAGGGGGACGATATAAAACAAAGTTGACATGTCTCCAAAATCACCGTCCACTTTGCTCGACGACGGCAAAAAAACACAAAAATACCGTCGTCTGTTTAGGTGATATAGAGCCGTATATCAACTATCAACTTTGTTTTGTATCGATCTCACTTACTGTCGGCCTCAATATCCTCCGATACATAAACTCGGCAATTATTCGGCGACTGTGATGCTCCGTTTCGACGACCGGATACTCATTCCGGTTCAACGGCCGGATGCTTATTGCGACGGCCGGATGGATGGTCGTTCCGGATGTATTATCGATTCGACGATTTTGAGCCCCCCCTGATATATAATTATCCAGACAAAGTCCAACTCAGATTCAGAAAACATTCATTAAATGATGCTTACGTACATCTCACCACTTTGCATTCCTTAATTCTTTTTATGTTTCTATTTAAATATCAATAAAGGTTGGTCAATAGTCTATTGTCTGCAGAGACTATCAAAGTACACGTTTTTTTTTTTATAAGAACAAACTATATAAGAACATAAGGCTTCGAGGCCCAAAAATTTAAGAACATTCTAAGAACATTCTAAGGCTTTGGAGACTTAAAAACATGCATTTTCTTAAGAAATTACATCAAAATGCTCAAAAAATGCTGAAAATAAGAACATTTTAAGAACATTTTTAGGCTTCAAATCCAAAAAACTAAGAACATCCGAAGGCTTCAAAAATTTTTGACGTTCTTATAAAAAAAAAACGTGTAAACGTAATTACAGATCACAAGAACATAAACTCGGCAATTATAACAAAGTCGATATAAAATGAGATGAGCTTTTAACAGAGTTCAGTACCAAACTGATTGAGAGAAAGTAAAGTAGGACAAGAAAATCAAAAAAATACAAAAAACACCAAGATGACAGAGGTAGCGGGTACAAGAATGCCAGCAGAGTATGAGCCTCATTTAGGAGTCATATTGCATTATCCACACATACCTGCTGTTTGGAGAGGACAAAATGGAGATTGTCGATATGCCAGATTTGCTTTTCGCGAGGTGGGTACATCATTTATAGTACAGTTTCACCTAGATGAAGTTCACAGAATTTTCAAAGGTTAAAAAAATGTTATTTGATTTGAGGCTTTTCAAACAAACTGTGCACTGAGAGCTTGAACCACACACGCATAATCACTTTCCCCCCTAAATTCTTCAATAATTGGAGACAAACCGTGGTGAGGTCACACAGTCTTAATGAAAAATTGTTCTTGTGCTCATTTAGTCTATCTATGGGAGTTCGGCTCTGCTGATTGAAAATTGACATGATGAATAAAATTAATCTGAATCGCAGACCTCTTTACAGATATACTTCTTTTCGCTAAAGGATGAGCAGAAGACTAGAATGAATTGCATTATGTCTGTAAGTGTCAATAACATTTAAAATCTTTTATGATAGGTAGCAAGAGCTATTTCCCGTCACGGCAAAGAAGACGTTCACATGTTTTGTAACGATGAAGCAGACGCCGCCAAGCTCAGAATTGACATCAAAGAAAAAGGCGAAGTACAAGGTATCTTCATCCACGTTGCTCCATCAAACGATTCTTGGGCACGCGACACTGGACCGACCTTCGCCTTCAAAGTGGACCAAACTTCTAGTGCCGGAAAACCTATTTTGAAAGGAGTCGACTGGGACTTTAACGCGTACGGAGGACCTGACTCCGGCGCTTATTGGCCGTGCGAAGAAGATAAGGTCCTGGCAACAAAAATGGTGGAAAAATTGGCGCCACAATATGGGGACCAAGTAGATATGGGGGTTATGGAGAGAAAGCAACTCGTCATGGAAGGTGGCAGCTTTCACGCAGATGGCGAAGACACAATCTTAACAACAGAAGAATGTCTTTTGAATAAGAACCGGAACCCGGAAATGACAAAACACGAGATCGAAACCATTCTAAAGGAAACATTGGGTGCTTCAAAAGTCATCTGGATGACCAAAGGATTATATAAAGACCTTGACACAAACGGTCACGTTGACAACATTGCATGCTTTGTGAAACCAGGTCACGTGTTGCTAGCATGGTCAAATGACATATCAGATCCGCAATATGATATCAGTCGACAATGTGAAGCTGAATTGCTGGCACAAAAAGATGCTCAAGGACGCTCCTTAACAGTTCACAAAATCCTTTGTCCGCAACCGCCCTTATTTTACACCCAAGAAGAAGTGGACACCCTAACGCCAATGGAGGGTTATGTTGGACGTGACGTGGGCGAACGCATGGCGGCATCTTACGTCAATTTCTACATTGCAAATGACGCAATCATCTTGCCAGGGTTTGACAGACCAGAAACGGATCGCCAAGCAAGAGAGGTGATACAAGGTCTTTTCCCAGATAAAAAAGTGGTCCAATTGTACACGAGAGAAATTATACTGGGCGGTGGTAACATCCATTGCATCACACAACAAATACCAAGCCCTGCTATTGAAACTACAAAATGAGTATTCAGTTTCGCAACTGGAAATTATCACAAAATGTTTTACAAACAGTTTACAAACACTATTATATCAGGAAATTTATAGCATTTAAAGTATCTAGTTTGAAATTTTTGTTTAGAGCTTGACCAATAATTAACACAAACACAAGACCCTAAGTCCCAATAAAATCATATAGAGAGAACATTTATTCAAGATCAAGAAAATCGTTCAAATAGCCACTGAGATTTGTAGACTCGTCAGTTAACTGTGATTCCCACTGTCTGAATAGGGGGGGGGGGGGTTAGGGGGGGGGGGTTCAGGGGGTACCCGATTCCGCAATTCCGCCAATTTTTTCTCCAATTTACGTCAAACCGTCTTAAATTGAACCAAAATTCCGTCACCGAAAATTCCTTTGAAATTCAATATTTTTGTCGAAAATTCCGCAAATTTTGAATATCTTTTACCAATTCCGAAATTCCGCAAATTTTTTTGCTAAATTCCGTTTTTCCGCACTAAAATTGTCTAATTTTCCGTCTCCGTCAGAGAACCCAATTTCCGTAATTCCGTCTAAATTTTCGCCAAATTCCGCCACTCCGTCCGAAAAAAGAGCCGATTCCGCTCCTCCGCCAACCATGAAACCCCCCCCCTGAATAGACCTTTACATAAATTACATAAAGAACAACTGCCTTATCTTGAAACAATTACCAAGGTGATCATCTCCCTTGAGACCTCCAATATTTTTTACAATGAAAATAGTTAAGAGAAGGCCCCTTATTTGCTCTAATCAGCCAGATTTTAGCCTATATTTACCTTGTTTTTGGGTTTTCAGAAGTACAATTTCCAACCCCTCTGACAATAAGTACCCCCTGTCAATTAGGTACCCCCCCCTTGGAACCTAACATAGTTTCAGCCAGGTTTCTAGCTCCCCCAAACAAAGTATGGGGACCTTCTAGCTCCCCCCAAAAAATTGCCTTGTACTAGGTCCCCTAACACTTGGGGAAAAACAAAATTGTTCATTGTCCTCCTGTCCCCGTAGAGAGAAGTCAATAAAAAGTATATATGCGAGTAGAGTACTGATAAATGAAAACTAAATTTTACTTGTATTAATATTTATGTTTACAAATCTTTTGCTTTTTATATTTGATTTAATATAGTAGGATAAGAGATCTTTTAAAATTAGCTGAACAGCCCCCAGAGTCTCAGTCAGATCATCTAGGCTCCCCCCAACAATCTAGCCCCCCCCCAAATATTTTGGAGCTATCCTACCTTCAGCAGATTTTTTTTTGCAAGAGTAATTTTCATTTTTTTGGTGGGGGAGGGGGCGGTGTACCGCGAAAATTACTTTTCCGATTAAATCTTTTGTTGAAAATTTAAATTGAAAAATTTTGCCAACAATTACTTAGGTGTCAACTGTAAAAATTGGTTCCGTTTTTATACCCTAAACCACAACTGTCAAACGTGCTAACCGCACTGGGCTCAACTTCAGTGAAGTTTTTTTAAGTCTCCACACTGCCCAAAAGTTTTCGGACAGACATACTACATTACATACAAACAGACATAGTCAGATTTTAGCTCAACTGAAGTCGTAAGTAATTCTAACCTGTTTCCAGGATTCAGTTTCGGGCGAATAGAATTGTAATCCCAGGAGACCAGCTCGAACCATATTCAACCAGTTAACATAAATGATATCCTCAGCCACTTCGTCTTTGTGACCAAATATACTGAAAAAGAGGAGAATAAAAAGGGGAAAGTTTATTAAGAACTTTCTGAAACCTTAATGTTTGCGTGTAAATTTCTTTTCCGAGTTTAGAACAAAATATTTTCGCGCCGATTAAAGTTTGTGAATTAACCGTTTTTTCGGCTAATTTTTTTCATTCTTCTTGGAGTTTTGGCCAAAATTCGGGTTTAAGATTCTTCGCTCGGACTGATATTCACTAAAACAAAAGCCTCCTTAATTCGAACCAATTTGCGTTATAAAACTCTTCAGTGATTGCCTTCCCATTATTAAGACTTCACAGGCAAGAAACAACAAAAATTTAATTATTTATTGATAAATAAATTGCGTGGAACTCCGCTGTATTAACAACCAATATTTCTTGTCTCGTTAAAGAAGGTTTACAACACTCCTTTGTCGGCCGAAAAAAAGTCAGAGACGAATCAGGAGGGCAAAATCTGTAAAAAGCTGTTCACAAATTTTTGAAAAATTGCTTCGAGATCTTCGAATATCGAACGTCAAAAATTGGGGTTTTTAAAGCGCCCTTAACACTTAACCGTCTGTGAGTTTAAAGGGAGGGGGATATAAATGAACTGTCACTAACCTAAGAACAGTGTTATTCAAACATAACAAAAGACCAACGCATTCTGCACGACATTCTTCGTAAGACGAGGCCAATGATCCAAACTTTGTATCCCATGTCTCCCCTGGGTGGTACCAATTCTTCACCTGGATAACAAGAAAGAAAAATTAATTCGCTACCTTAATTCAAAAGGGGCATTTAACCGTTCAAACCCGGCAGACGTGTATACACAGTTTGAATTCGCCAATATACCGAGTCCCAGACTTAAGATTATAACTCCTCACCATCTGATTTAAAAGGGCATATGTACCTTTTCCTACTCTCAAGTTACAAGCTTTTATGGCAAATTAAGATTTTGGGTTTAATAAAAATAATTTAATAAATCTTATGTTATTTATGTTATTTTAAAAGAAAATGAGGCTACAATTGACCTCGTTGTTGGATTATTTTCTTCGAATTAGAGACTATTTTGTACCATTTTCCAACTTAAGGGATGGATTTAGTTCGAATTGCAGAGGTTCGAATAAGGGAGAGTAAACTGTAAATAACTATTGAACCTGCGACCGTAGCCGTAGTATGCTCTACATTAGCACTACGGTACACGATGTGATTGTCGGTTACAGTGATAGTAAAGGCGTGAAAATATGGCGTTATTGCGGTACGGAAAAAAATCGGCGGGAGAGTTTCGAAGAAGACTGGCAAACCCCTTTTTAAAGGGTGCATTTAACTCTATTTGTGATTGTCCGTCCACACCACTTTCTCTATTGTGTTCTATATTCATGCACCCAAAGAAGGAGAGCTCACCTTTCCAACAAGGTATCAATCAGTTTACAAGTGCATTACAGTGGAGTCTACGTAACTCGAGTTTCCGTAACTCGAACCCGTCGGGACTGGTCGGGAACACATATTTGTTCAAGTGAAGGAAATTTCGAGTTACGGAGCAAAGGTTAAGTCATTGTAAACTAAAGGGACCATAAAACTTGTTCGAGATAAGGAGACATTCGACTTATAGAGGTTCGAGTTAAAGAGACTGTTTGTACCTTTTCCTTAGTTTCCAAGTGAAGGACATTTTCTGCATCGAAATTGAATGAACCATCTTTATTCTGAAAGAGAGAAAAAAAAAATTGTCAACATTCGAATCTGTATGCTTGAAATTCAGGAATTTTCCCCAAATAGTATTTTCATATCCATTCACTTCTTACATGATAGGTTTAGAAGCGAAAGTTTAAAAATACATTTTTTTTTGTAGGATAGTATTTGCAATGATCAAGGCCAATAACAAGGCAACAAATACTGAAGGTAAAGAGAAAGATCAAGATGAGCAATGTGTTTTCGCTAGACTGGATAGACTGGAGAAGAAGATCGACGATCTTGTAAACAAAGATGATGACGTTAAAGGATCCAAACACAACAGACATACGCTAGCATCGCTAAAGATGAGCTAAAGAAAAAAGACTACGATATAGAATCAAAGCAACAACAGACATACGCTAGCATTACTAAAGATGAGCTAAAGAAACAAGAGGTAACGATCAAGAATTTCATCAAAGAAGAGAAAGAAGAAGAACGATGGTTAAACTTAACAAAGTACAATATCATTGTTCGCAACCTCGGAGAGAACAAACATGAAGACCTAGAAGAGCAACGTGTAGGTGATAAGGATTATGTTGAAGAAGTTGTACAAAACCAAATGGGATTAAAGGTAAACATCGTCAACGCAGAAAGAATAGGAGCTCGGAAGGACGAAATGTTCAAAACAAAAAGATGGCGACCCTTGAAAGTCGTGCTAAGACGAAAACGAAGAGAACGAGAGAACAACGTCAGACTCTGGCATCAGTCCACAAATTAGAGAAAGACGAATTTAGAGTAACCGACGATTTCTCGAAGAAAGAACGCGAAACTATTAAAGAATGGCATAGAAAGGCTAAGGAGAAAACAAAATTACAAAAGAATGGCAGCTGGATATATAAGGTTAGAGGAAGTCCTCGGACAAAACTCTACTTTAAGAAGATCTGTAACAAACCTGTTACTGAAAATGAAATATTGTAAAGACGACTGGTTAAGAAGCCCACTGTGCGCCTACAACTGTAAAATTGTATGTTAAGCATGATTATTTCATAGAGGTCGATAGACCTGAGAAATATATTACTGTAAATTAAATCAAAATGATAAAAAGATCTAAAAATAGTACAACGTAATTTTGCTAATATTGATGATAAAGTAAAAATCTTTCCTAAACTAAAAAACATTTGCAGGAGTAAGAAGAAAACATTACTGTCTTTTCACCTAACCGCATTCGAGTTTACATAACTAGAAGACGCACGAGGAACACAAATTTGCTCGAATTATGGAGTTTCGAGATATAGTGATCGGTTAATAAGACATTGTTATTGAAAGGACAAGAAAATTTGTTCCAGTTAAGGAGACAATCGAGTTAAAGGTGGCGAAATGACCTTTTTTTTGCTTCAACTTTATTTGAGTTTGAAATTTTGCTGAATCAGCGTTTTCAAGGTTTTCGGCCATTTTCTGCTGAATCAACCAAATAAGACAAATGACTCTATTTTTGGAGATCTACTTTTCAAGCTCTATCAGATGGTACAACCGGATTACCCTTGTCTCCCGAATAGACGTCCCTCCCCCCGCTAATTGTTAAGAAAAAAAAATCCAACCCCCCGCTCTTATTAAGACCCCCCCCCCACTAATAAAATTCAAATAATTCAATATTTTATTACAGTGTAGATAGACCTTAAGCTTTGTTAAAATTGTCCTTTTTGTCAGTATTGGTTCTTATTTTACGTGTTCATCTGTTAAAGTTTCTTTTTTGTTGTTGAAATTGATATCAATTTAAAAAAATTTGTCCCGCCCCCCGCTTATTAGAATTTAGAAAATTTTCCAACCCCCCCCCCTGCTTATTCGGACCCCCACGTCTATTCGGGAGACAAGAGTAAGTCAATAAGGAACTTCAAAAATTGACTTTCCACGGGTCCCTAGGCCAAAATTATCTTAACCCCTTCATGGCTCCATAGAAAATTTTTCCCAGCTTTTCCAGCTTGGCAAAAACTGGTTTTGAAGTCCCAAGGGGCCATATAGAGTGAAAGGAAAATGAAAACCCATATACTACATGTCAGGGTCAACCGCTACTGGACACCAGTTGCAATTAGAAATTTACTATTTATTATCTTAATCAGCTATCGTTCCAGTTGTTTTTCTGTTAACCCTATTCGGCCTAGGGGGGGGGGCTCTTTCTGTTCGGAGGTCAAACTATTGCTAATAGCTCCTGAAATAATAGAGATTTTGCCGTGAAATTTTCTGTAAATTCCCAACTTTTATTTAGCTTCAAAATAAAAAATAATTTGACACCTAAATATTTTCACACCTTGAGCATGATGACATTTCTGACAGTAAGGTGTCACAAAAATTGACACTTTTCCAATACAAAATTATTTTCATTGTCAAATATATCGTTTAAACCGTAATTTATTGTATATTTAGGATAAAATAAGCATTTTAAATTCAGGCAACTTTTTTCTAAAGCTTTCGTTAGAATACAATAGCTATTTATAAGAACAAAGGAAATTTTCGGTTTTTGCTCACTTTGGGCATGATGAGTGACGTCATCAAAAATTTTTTTTTGTCAAAAGTTACCTTACGTCACAAGGATCTTGTGTGCCAAATTTCATCCAAAAAGACCCACTAGATCAAAAGTTAAGGGGTGGTACAGGAAAAGCCCCCCCCCCCCCCTAGTTCTGAACCGCCCCTAAAAGCCTAGGTTGAATAGGGTTAAAGTGGCCCCTGGGGGAGACAATGGCCAGCCACTAAAAATGTTATTTATTATTACTATTATTACTATTATGTAAAAAAAAACAAAAAACAAACAAACCTGCTGAAAAAGCTTTCCACTGCCATGCCCAAGTAATTCATGAAGTCCAACTTGCACTTCGAATGAAGGTCCTTTGTATTTCGTGTACAACTCCTGTAAAGAATCATCGAAGTTTAAATTTCTTGTTTTTGCGAATTATTTCGCCTTTTTCGCGAAAATTAATCTCGCTTAGACTACGGCATAGTCTAAGACAAGTTTCATCTAAGAGGAACAAACGTAAAGACGGGAATTTTTTTCGGAGGTAGCTGTTGTAAACACAGACTCTATTTTCCACCGCGCAACATATTACGTTTTATAATATACAAACTATGTTATATCGTGATAATATATTATAGTATACGGACGATAGCATCGTCTAGCCTAATCTTTGCATAGTGAAGTAGGCCTGTAAAGAATTATCGGAGAAAAGGATACAAACTAAAATACAGCTACACAGAGTTTAAAAAACGTCAAAGCTTACTCGTAGCAAAATTTAAAGTCAGCGGACTAAAGTAAAACACTTTAACTGGACCAATTTTCGCGAGTTCAAATTGCATATTTTTCGCCCTTTTTCGCGAAATTTAACATCGTTAAATCGCAAAATCAAATCCCATTGAAAGTTTTGAGATAATACTTGCGGTGTAAAATACTCTGGGAATCTGATTTTCTTGATAATAATTGATGTTTTCAGGGTGATTTAAGTGCTGATTAGTTCGGTAAAATCAAGACACCGAAATGAATACACCTTTTTAGTAAGGCCTTGCCAATTTAATGGCATCAAGCTCCGTCACTTTAATTAAATTTTCGAATACTTTACTCCAACTGTGTCTGATGGTCCCAGCGAGTCGTTTGAAGTAAAAGGACCAAAAATTTAGTAGAAGCATTTTTTCCGACGTACATACGGAGGGATTGGGGCAGGTATTAGGCCCCCTTCATCACTTTCAGAGGTCCAAAACCTGCTTTAGCTGATTAGATAGCGTTCGATGGTGTTAAGAAGTTGAAGAAATGAAAAATGATCTTCGACGCCCAACCATAGTGAGCGACAATCGCCCCAACCCCTCTGTATGTATGTGCGTCGCAAAAAATGCTTCTATTATAAACTAAAGAGCATATATAATAAAACTGATACTTCATACCTCGTCTTCTTGAGAAAGGAAAGTGATTTTGACGCCGGAAGGATTAGCTGCCAAAACGTTACCCAGTGACACGTTCTTGAATCCAAAATCTTGGCGAATATCATCATCTGAAGATGAGAAATGTTTTGTTGATTAACTACACGCTTTTATTATAAAAACCAGTAAATTTTTAATTCTCAGGCTTCAATGTTGTTGAAATTATAATATGACTTTCGAACATTTCATTCATTTTGAACCTCTTATGTTCTTAAATCTTTAAATTTCAGTCATTATCCCCCCTACAGAACTACTCGAAAGGCAGGAATAATCACACTCCTTTAGAAGAAATTTCTTAAATTAAATTTTCGTCGTAGAAGTAAAGCTGACATTATCAGGTTCTGTTTAGTATGTCTACATTGGAATACAACTTATACTTAATCTCTGACATAAAAGGATTTTACAACAGTGATTATTCGCATATTCTTTAGGCTTACGGCGTAAAAAGGACAAATTTTTTGTAATTTAAGAGCAGTATTAATTTACCCGTTTTTTCACTCAAAAAGAAGAAAAAACTTAATCCATTTCAAACTTTTCAAAAAGCTTTCACCTTCAGCCAATATAATTGATGCAGAATTCAGTTCATCTTATTTTTTTGAAGCCTATCTAAGGATTTTGGGCGTTTACAAGTCTGAAGATTAAAGTCGGTGCAGAAGAGGCCAGCGTTAAAAGGGACAATAAAGATACAAAAATATCTGCATATCGAATGAGGTTTATATTTTCAAGGAGGAAAATATACTCAAGCGTGTCTAACTTTTTTGTCTTTTCGCTTTGAACGATTTACTGAGCTTGCAAAAACATTACAGCTGTTAAAACGAATCATCAAAACAGAATGGTGCGCGTTAATTCAGTATATTGTTCTAATACACCTTTCCCGAGTTTATTTTTTCCAACATGAAAAAGAGGCCGAATAGGACAAAAATGTAAACATTGAAAATCTATGCGGGTGATATAGGGAAAGCTGTGAGAACTCTCATGTTTTATACCTCTGCTCTTGGCTATTAATTTGTGAATATATATGAAATGAAACAAATGGTCTATATTTTCTTTGCTTCAAGTAAATATTTTTCATTGCTTTTGATGTAATGTATTCATGGTATGCATCATTATTGCAATGTCTTCTGACATTTACATCATGGACCCAATAGCTGATTGGTTGCTAGTGACGTAATATCACTCAATACGTCACATTCAACCAATCAGTTTTAATACCCTGAAAAGGCAGAACCGACTCTAAATCACCCTAAGGTAAGAAATTTTGGCGGATTGCTGAAAAAGTATTTTCAGACAGAACTTAATTTGGCGAATGGTTAAAAAAATTAAATTTGGCGAGAATTTTATTTTGATGGGTGAAGGATAATTTTGGTCAAAAAACCTCTTTAAAGGCCTGAAATAGCAGGAATCAAGGGAACGAATAAAAATATTTAAATTTGGCGGGAATTCAATTTGGCGGTCGAAGGAAAAAAATTAATTCTAGCAGGAACCTATTTTGCAGATTTTGGCTAATTCTGCCAAATCTGCAAAATTTCTTCCCTTAAGGTACTGACACACTGTAAACGATGACGAACTTACAATTGGGAATATTAATTCCAGCAGGGATTCCACTTCCAGCAAAGGTCACCACATCCAATGAAGTGAAGTCTGGCCTCAAAAATTTGTCTTTCTCATACTCTTTGGGCCATGGAAGAAAAGCAAGCAGTTGTTCAGCTTGTTCAACTAATGTTCCGAATTTTCGACTCATCTCTTTATCAACGATAGAGACGAAACCTGTAAAAAAAAGAAGAAAATCAGAATCATCTCACATGAAAAAGAATAGAATTGGCTCTCTCCAATTCGATTTTCAAGGGACCGAGAATTTGATTTGAATAAGAGAAAGATTCGAATTACAGAGAGTATTTCGAACGGCTTTCCAGCTGAGGGGACAAATATTTTAATTCGAATTACACTGAGAGATTCGAATAATAGATGTTCGAATTAGAGAGAGTTGACCGAGTTACCGTTTAAATTCCATGCATCCTTGTTTTTATGTAACGGAGACGGTCAGCTTCTGGTTTGTCTAGATTCTAATCGCCTCAGTCACTCGCTATTGCGTTCTTAGCATTATTGTATTGCTTCAACGGCAGTTTGTAATTTACAAAGTTGTAGATATTGTTGTAGCCTGTTAGACGAAAACCGCTTTTTTATCGCGTTTTAACAGATAGTCGAACGTGCGCCACGCACTGGGCTCAACTTCAGTGGCTTCAAATTTTTCATAGGCCCAATTGTAGCCCCCCAGATATTCACCCAAGGAACAAGTGTGCAAAATTTCAGCCAGATCGAACAATTTTTTAAGTCTCCAGGCTGCCCCAAAATTTTAGCCTCGTTTTGGCGAAAAACTCGTCCCCAGGCCCCAAAAATCAGAATTTTTGAAAAATGAAAAAAACACCCCCAGATATTCACCCAAGGAACAAGTGTGCAAAATTTCAGCCAAATCGAACAATTTTTGAAGTCTCCAGGCTGCCCCAAAGTTTTAGCCTCGTTTTGGCGAAAACTCGTCCCCAGGCCCCAAAAATCAAAAATTTTGAAAAATGAAAAAAACACCCCCAGATATTCACCCAAGGAACAAGTGTGCCAAATTTCAGCCAAATCGAACAATTTTTGAAGTCTCCAGGCTGCCCCAAAGTTTTGGGACATACACACACACAGACAGACAGACACACACACATTCTCAGATTCTAACTCAACTGAAGTTGAGAATAAAAATTGGTTTGTGAGAAGGTACTGGCTAGTTTTGTTTCGGTAGGGCAAAAATTAAAAGAAAAACGAAAGAAAATCCCTTCTTCCCCTATGTTGACTGACCTAAAAAAACTACCTGAAGTCCTAGATTACTGGGTTATACACGTAAACTATCAACTCTATCTATAACACTATAAGCAAGAGATAATATATTCATATTCAGTCAACTCACACTAATTCGAAATCGAACGAACGAAAAGTCTAATTTGTTCGAATTACAGAGAGATTCGAATTATAGAAAGCATTTTACGCGGGGTTTGCTTTGACGGGAACTGAGAATGAATTCGAAATATAGAAGGATTTGAATAATAGAAGTTCGAACTATTTTAAGGGGAGAAACTTTCGCGGGCAGAAACTTTCGCGTTTTTCGCGATTTTGATTCTTTTTCGCGAAAGTTTCTGCCTTGTAAAAAAATTAACGAAAAATAAACTTTCCTACACTCGATTTTGCACTGTTTGCTATTTTTTTGCGTGTTTTATGAGTTTTTGTTACCAAAAAAAGGTAAATCTTATATGAATTCGCGAAAGTTCTATCTGTGAAACTTAAATTTGCTAAATTTCGCGACTTTTTGACTTCAGAATAAAAACATACTGGTTTAAAATATTTCGCTCTCTCTTAGAGCATCTTCAGTTTTTTTGACTTTTTGACTTCGCGAAACTTTCTACCCTTAAAGGGTACCCACTATTCAATATGATGCGTTATTCGATATCGACTTACCTTCGTATTCTCCACGGACTCCAGAAGGGTCTCTGTAACTTTCGATGAACCCTAAGTAACTGAAATAAGAATTAAAAAGAAAAAATGACGGTAAATACAGTACAGTTCTAAGAATGCTTCATAACCGAAATAAAGAAATGAAAAAGCACATTTCGGTAACGGGGTTTAATATGGGGGAGTTTTTGTTTAGGATCTAAATGTGGCAAATTAAGAAATAATAGAATGTAGAATGGCATATGTGAAAATTCACTGTCAAGTAGACTCATCATAAAATAAAGAATGACAAGTAGGAAGACGGTCACCTAAGCTAACTATTTTCCTTACGTTTACCAGAAAAACCCTTTGTTTTTATGATACAAAAGCTTTTAAGTATCTAGCCCTCACTAGGCAGGAACGAAGGGCTAGATGTCATGCTTTAAGCCATCGTAGGCAAAAAAAAGTTAATATCTCAAAATATATTGCTGCTATAATTTTCGAAAATCCGCACAGCTTCTGATTGGTCAAGCGCTGAAAATCTATTATGTAATGTCACGTGACTTAGGTAGGATTTCCTACCTAACCACGACACACTTTACAGCAAAAGCACGACATCTAGCCATCCCGGCTTTTATAAATATATAGGCCAGAACACCGGTCAGCACTAGGTCCTTTATCGGCCGCCTATGCTAACTATTTTTCTTACGTTTCAACAATGGGTCCTTTATCTTTCACCCAAAACTTGGAACCTTCTTTATGCGCTTCGATACTTCCATAAGTGAAACACTTAATGTAATTCTCCAACATTTGAGCTTCCATATCATTTGCTGCGTACTCCTAATATTGGTGAAAATGTAAATAATAATCCTCTAATTTTTCATCAGAGAACATGCTTTCAAACTTTTCTTAGAAACTGGAATTCAGATTAAATATGGCATTTTTCTCTCTTGGGAAATTTGGTGGTAAGTCCTTGTAGGGCGGTTGAACCCATTGAAGTTAACTCTATCTTTTGCATAAAACCTATTTCGATAAAAATTCCCCTTGTTTTTTAAAGGGGTAGTAATATTGTTTGTAATATTGTTAAATATTGTTATTAAATCAATATTTAGATTACCTCAAACGGATGAGCAAACCGTAATTTCAAACAAATATTCTCTGACTATATATACAGCAGACACTCGTTTATTCAAACTTCTATTATTCGAATATTTCTATAATTCGAAATAATTCCCAGGCGCCCTCCCTGTAATTCGAACAAAAAAGATTTCTTGTTCAAGTTCGAATTAGCGAAAGTCAGCTGTATGGTCATTCAAAACATACTTTAGCTTTTCGGAGTTCTTCGACAGATCTACGAAGTAATGCTGAGTAATCACCACGAATAATTTGAATGGATTTCTCTTTGAACAAATGTCTTTTCCCGATCATTGGATGTATCTTGTCTAAATCATCGTATTTTTCTATCCAATGCAAAAAAAAAATAGTTTCAACGTTTATTATATCGGGCGATGCCAATCAAACGGGTTCGAACATAACTACAAATTCGAATCAAAATGCGATCGCGGTCGACAATTAAAATTCGATTTACAGAATTAATTCTCTTAACTCGAACAAATTTGTGTTCCCCGTGCATGTTTGAGTTAAGGTGACTCCACTTTATCATCATATACTTGACCACTGTATGTGGTCTGTATATGTTAATGAACATTAAAGTATGTGCTGATACCTTCAGTGGCAATGGATGCTAATCGAAGTTGAAAAGATCCGTCGTCATTCTTGAACAATCTTGTGTTGTATGGATCGGTCATGCCCTATGAAATTTAAAGCCAATCTATACATATACATTTTTCTTTGGCGCACAGTGTCGAATTTGTGGGCAATATGGAAAAGAAACTTTTGTGGGACAATTTTAGACATGGCTACGTCACTTTTCTACTTTTAACTAACTCCGATTTAAAAAAATAGCCAAAAAACAAGCTAAGAAACTGAGCCACACAAGGTCAACCAACTGTGTACAATTGTACAGTAGCTTTTATCTGTGAAAGTGAAAGCACTTCATCGCAGAGGTCTTCGTACGATCGAATTTTCAGCTTACAGACAAAAACAACAAACTGTACTACCGGGTGCGCCACAAAAAAGTTTCTCTCTTTAAAACAAATTTTCTTAAAATCTAAAAATTTTAAAAGAACCATTCCCATTTCATCAGAAAGAAGAAAAAAAAACTTAAATTTTGATGGGTGACTTTAAATTCGATTCATTAGATCAAAAGTTGTGCTCAAATGAATAAAAAAGTTACTTTCTGAAATTGTTAAAAAACGTTAAAAATTGACCTATCAAATTAAACAGAAGCATAATTACATGATACATCAGTATTTTCGTTTCTGTCATTAAAAATGATAACATGCTCGGTAGCTTTTTCAAAGCGATACAGATCTCACTTTTCATTTTAGTTTTAGGCTAATTAACGGCCCAATATGATAAGAAGTTTGAAGCGAAAGCATTTATATAGTGACATAATACTCGAACTACTACAACTGCAATGTCTTCCCAGCTCAAGTAAGAAAATACAACGAAGGGGATACCTGGTCTTTCATGAATTCCTGTACGAATGCGATATCTTCTTCTGTGATATTACTTGAGTAGTATGTTGAAACTCCCTGGAAAGTGAATGTTTAAATTTTTTAAATTAGAAGGGTTACATTCATTGTCATTAATTTTAAAGTTGCAAGAATTGTCACAGTTTATAGTGAGGAGGGAATGTAATATCAAAAAAAATTAGCAACTCTCTCAATAGTTAACTATCCTAATTACTTTCTATAGATTTTCTAATCTTTTTAGGGTAACACAAAGACTCTTTGGGTAATAATCAGATCGAAAAGGTGTATCTGAAGCAAAAAAAAGTAAATCATATACCTTTTGCGCGATACCCAGTTCTCTGCGTCGACTTTGCAGATCATACATGTCATCACTGCATGCAGACCACACTTCATCAAACCAAGCTTTGTTAGATTGGTAAGCTGTACTGACTTTCATCACCTTTTCAAAGGATTCCTGTGCAAAGTTTAGAAAGAAAATTTATCATAACGATTCCTCCAAGAGTACTAAGAAAAAGCTCCAAATATTGCTGGTTTTCAAAGTCGAGATAGCAGTTAGCTGTAGTTTGTAATTTATAACAGCATTGTGTGGGGTGGCCTTCTTTAAATTTCGATGTTTATAATTCTCAGGAATATTTGGTAGCCTCTAGTAAGACGAATCATTGAGCAGAATCTTTATCAAACAATCCATGGCTTTGAAAGATTCATTATATTTCATGAGAAGTGCAAAAAAATCACTAAAATAATCTTAATGACTTGACACAAACCTGTGGTATATCTGGAACGATTTTGGTATCGCCAAACGATTTGTAGTTTCCCATGTTGCAATAGAAGCCGGCTGCAAACGCCAATAATGCCTGAAATTCAAAAGATATTTTCGTGGCTACTTTAAAGCAAAAAAACAGAGATATCGACAGAATATTTATCATCAACCATAACATTTTTGAAGAAAATTAAACAGTTTCTATCCGAATATCCTCTATTAGGAGATTGAGTTGCAGAGGCAGAAGTGGCTTAAGAAGTGAGAGACATTAGGTGTTGAATAAAAGTAAATATGTTTAAATAAATAAAATATGTTTTCAGAAATGCAAACAAAGAAAAAGTCACCTTGAAATCGTATTCGCTAACACCTGCATCTAAAGATTTGGTTTGTAAAGATTCCACTGTCTCGTTATGAAATATCTTCTGGAGAAGCAAAAATACTGGGACCGATTCAGGAGATGTTTGCAACAACACAATCAAACCACCTTGTTCACAAGCTTTGGATAGGTAATGGCAGTACAATTTCTCTTTGTTTTCCAGTGCATTGAAAGCTTTTGAACATTGTAGTAAACAGACTGGAACATCATTGGGAATGACATATTGTGATTTGTCAACTTCACCCATTTTTTTGTGTTATTGTTGTATTGTTAGGTTATTCTTAGTAGCAAAAAAAAAGGAAACATTTGTTAGCCATGTATTTGGAAGACTGTAACAAAATAACAAAAAGAAAAGACATTTTTACCAAAAAACATCATAAATTAAAATTTTTCAAATGACGATACATGAAAAAGAAAGTAATCAAGCTGAGCAGTCTAATTGTGCTAAATGTTATAAAAATTTGTGCACAAAAGTGTAAAAGTATAAAACCCTGCACAATGATTCTTCTTGCAATTCAAAACAAAAATAAATTTTGGTTGGTCATGGAATTTTTGCTGAGGTCAAGAATTATATAATTTTTCAGACAACCACACCCTGCTAATTTTGTTGGCTTCGCTTTCAGATATAGGTTGTGAAGTTTTTCTGAATCAGCATTTGATATACTTTGGAGGGAAAAATCTTCATTTTAGCCTGGAAACCCACTTTGGTCTGTAGAATACACCAGCAGGTGCCAATTATTTTGAACTTTGAACTTTAAATTAGCAACATGCAAAGTTTCATGATTTTACATCTTTGTGCACAATTTTTACACAACTAGACTGTACCTTACAAAGAAAACCTTTTTTCATGACATTCTTAATAATTGGTTGCTGTAATCTCAAAGGCGATATTTAAAATTTCAATTTAAATGGAGAAGTTTAACGGTACATTAAAATTTTAAAAGAGAAAGGATAAAATTATATCTACAAAAAACATTATTCATAAATAAAAATAAAGTAACAACAATGATAGAATTCAAGCCTCAATAAAATTCCTGTTTCCACATATTCATGTTACAATTCTTATTATAAAAAATTTACTTTGAAATTATTGGGAGAGTAAATTGGGTGAGGTAGAGCTTTACAAAATAAACAAATTGAAAAATTCGAAGAAATTTTTCATTGTTCTCGTTTTTGCAATAGTAAACATCTTTGATTGATAAAGCAAATTTCCCAGTATCTGATTTCAAAAATGAAATGAAAATAGGCAAAAGAAAATGATGTTACTAAGATATCAATTATTTCTTTTTGGCAAACAAAGAAGGGTCAAGATCTTTCAGAGATTTTTTTCCTTTGGTAAGGAATAATCTTTGAGCACGTTGTTGTAATGTGCCACCACATTTCATACCATGAAACATTAAAGCTGATTTTAAACGTTCCAAACCAACTGATTGCAATTCCTCAGCATCTTTGTACTCATCAAGACATAAATATTCAGGACCCTGTAATGAAGAAATAAACAAAGCAATTAAAATAAATTGTTTTTGTTATTATATAAAAAGTTCATCCTTAACAGAATAAATTGAGCTGTTAGTGTGAAGAGGGGCTTATACCCATCTCTTTATAAATCAGCCTACTCCAAGAGAAGATAGTCATTTTACAGTGTCTTCACAAAGACAAATTCTGGATTATGTTGGTCAAATTAAATTGTAATTATTACTTGCTTATGGTACATTATCACTAAATATAATTGAAAATCTGAAATCCCTACCCTATTATAAGGTCATTTTCCCTTCTTATTCCAATTTCTTTATTTAAGTAGTTTTAGGGGTTTTCCAATGATTTTAAGGTAACAAAAAAACCCTTGTGATTAACTTACCGTAGCTTTCTTTTGTACTTCTTCATTTTGTTTTGGCGAAGATTCCTCTTTATTTTCTACATATTTTTTCTCTTCAGGCACCTTGTCCTTATCAGATTCAATTGCAGTTGTTACTGGATCTCCGGAGGATTCTTCTTGCTTTTTAGTCTGTTGATCTGTCTTCGGTTCTTTGGCAAGTTTGTTAGTGATTTCACCATCTTCTGGGTCACTTTCCGAAACCTCAGAATCTACATCAGAGTCTAATTCATCAAGACCCAACCACATTTTGGATTTTTTACTATTAGAAACTTGCTCTGTGGTTTTACGCTTTTCACCTGGTTTATTTTTGTTTACGGTAGTTGCAATTTTGACAGCTTCATTGACTTTGTCAACATTGCCTTGTATACTTTTGGTGTAGTCCTTATCCTCATATCTCATTTTGGGATTTAGTGTTCGCTCTATTCTGTCGTTATGTTTCTGGATTCTTTCCTTCTCCTTGGTATCTTGCTCCTGCAGCCATTCTGTTATCCTAATATAATAAAAATAAAAATATAGATTATAATGATCCTTTCTGAAAGCTTCTAACATTTGATGCAAAATTAATTAAGTGCAATTTTTGATACACACCGTTTTTTAAGATGAAATGCAAATGATAAAGCAGAGCAATTTATTTTAAAACTACATTTTTTTACATGTGGCATTCAAGACTTCCCTTCAGAAAGAATACAATAGGGACATGTCTCTATAAAATAATCTCTTGGAGAAACTGATAGAACTAGCTAGCTTAAAACACAGATCACAGGTCCACAGGTCACAGGTCAGTATTAACAAGTCTGCTTTAATTACTGCAAAACACAATGAAAATAGTTGAAAAATACTTGTAATTGTTAAAAAATATAGTAATTAGGTTTTTACTACATGCTGTATATATAACACCTGGTCTATTGTAATATTTTTATCATTATATTACAATGTGGTAACAAAAATTATCTTTGTCATTTTAAATCTTATAAATAGCATATTCTGTGTTAACGTTGCATATTTTCATAAATTTATGCTACAATGTATAGCAATGTGCCCTCCCGGTTATTACCATAACTTTATGGCAACTCCTGAACTTGGGCACAGGATGTACGGTTTTAATTTATACTATGAAATATAATGTCACGAGTGTGTTAAGAATTTTTTGGTTTGTAGTCTGCATGACATAATGACCTGTGACCTTCATTTTGAGCTAGCCCTAATAAAACAAACTTTTTTTCATTATTGACATCTCTCATTCTTCTGCCATTCAAATCTCTACATGCTTCATGATTGGTTGTTTTTTCAATTCTTGCACCAATGGCTCTCAGCATTGATCCAAAACCTCCTTTTCCACCCACAAGCCTTGGGTGAATTCTAATTGTGCCCATATTATTGGGGGTCTCATCACCTTGAAGTATTCTCCCATTGCAAGTTATGTAATAATCCATAGTAATGTACTGAAAAAATAGTTGGTTTTGGGTTGATTTTTCAATCCAATAAAGTTTCTAAGTCCAAATTTGGTTCATAGTGTCCTGGATAAGGGTCTCCTTCTCCCAAGGGCCTACCCTGGACGAAAAAAACAGCTCCTCTTCCTTAGGAAATCAAGGTTGTATCATGATATTTAACTGTCAATTGTGAGCAGTCTAGGCTTCCATTCCAAAGAAACATTTTTTTGCAAACAGAAATTTAGACCTTGGTATTTTAGTTTTAATTTCAAGCTAATATCTTAGCAGTTCGAAATTTTGTTAAAAATGTAAAAATTTAGCCTTTAATACAGCCTAGTGGGAAAGTATACTAGTATAGGCTAGTCATCATTTGTAACTTTCAGGGAATGTGTAGAATTTACATGAGAATCGTATCCTTTTTACAAAATTAAAAAATGATTAAGCCGTTTCTGAGATATTTGATCGAAAAGTTCAAAATTTTGTTTAATGGGATGTGAAAATTTAGTTTTTAATTCAGTCTAGCATAAAAAGTACACAGGCTAGACTTCTCGAATTTTCAGGGCATGTGTAGAATTTATACCTGCCAGAATCACATGCTATTTACAGATTAAAAAAATCTCAAGCCGTTTCCGAGATTCCGTCAACTGCTCTAACTTGGGACTATCTGACAAAACATGGGACGGCAATTCGGCCACCATTTCATCGAACCTCCAAAGTCATTTGATTTGAGTTAGTGAACGGTGTATTAAAAAATACACGATTTCTCTTTCGCACCAAGAAGGTGTGAAATTTACATGAAAATCGTGTGCTTTCATTAGAATTCAAAAAGCTTGTTTGTATGTTGAGATATGACATATTTAGTAAAGGTAGGTAATTTTTTTGCATTTCCGCAAACGGGCGTGATGTTGATGGATGATGCTGATGGATGATGCCCGAGATTTTTCAAAATGTTGGTGAATGTTTGGAAATGCAAGTCTCCCTTGCAATGCAGGAGAGTTGACAGCTATGCACACAAACACCAGGCAGTTTTGTCCGGGGAATTTAATAGATAATACTTTTCCTCTACCAGACAAAAATACTAAAAAGGCGAGGGGAATTTGATGTTCTGTTTAGCATTGACTGCCTGCATGCTCTTGTGCCCCCGCTCAAAAAAGTTCATTATTTCTTAAAAATTCATTATTTTCTTTTTTTCCTGTGCCAAGCTATCCAAAACACTCAAAGTGAATCAAAAATAACATCTTCGCTAACAAAATGTGCGCCTCAAGTAAAAAGTATGGTTCCAATCATGTCCGCAAATGGGGCAGGCATTTTTTTAAGCAGTGGGTGGCTACAAAGGCGTTTTAGAAATTCGAGTTTTGGACGCGTCTCGAACGCGTTTGAATTTTCGTGTATGTCATTTTTATTCCGAAAGTGAAGGCAGTTCGATTTCATGGTGGAATTTCAACGTTGGAAATGAGAAGCACCAGGTAGGAATAATGAATAATGAATAATGAAATTTTGCTGCATCAAATATTTTTTGCAACGGGACGGTAAACAGAACAGATTGCATTCAAAAATAGAACCCCAAAAAGTGAGGTTTTCAATCACAATAACTTTTTAGCCCACAGCATTGACATTCTTGTGGCTGCTGTGTAGTACAAAATTCCATAAAATAAGGAAATTGATGAGCTTTCCAAAAATATGGCCCTCTTTGAAGTTGAGTGATTCAGTCTTGAAATATAAGATGGCAAAGTGAGGGCAGGTTTTGTGGCTGTATGTCACTGTGGCTCACTCAACGGGTTGGCTTATATGTGCTGTCCTGCTTTAAAACTTCAATATTTTTTAACCATTTTTTATGAAATTGGTAGTTTAAGGTCTGATAAAGATACTTATGGGTTTAATTTGTGGCTGCAGGGTTTTCAATTGGATTAAAATGTGGCTTCAATCATACTTAAATCACTAATTTATCAATTTACACATTCCAGGTTGGGTTTTGCTTTCGAAAAATGAATATTTGCAAAGGCTAATACAAAACAAACACAATCTGACACAATACAGTGTTATTTTAAGAAAGAGTGTACATTTTGTGGCTGCAAATACCATTTTTTGTAACTATAACCTTCTGAGCTGTTACATATAAGTATTAGTTGGCATTTTTAGGGTTGGCTTGTGTGCTGTCCTGCTTTAAGACTTCAATATTTTTTAACCGCTTTTCTTGAAATTGGTAGTTTAAGGTCTTAAGATACTTGTGGGTTTAATTTGTCGCTGCAGGGTTTTCAATGGGCTTAAAATATGGCTTCAATCAAAGCATATATGAAAAAAATTGCCAACTTTGAGCCGCAATTTTAGCCCAATGACCCAATAATTGGGCCATTCCAGAAAAAAAAACATTACCCCCTAATGGATGACATCAATTTTTGAAATAAATTTTGGCACGGAATTCCAGGCAAACTTTAAAGAGAAAGTATCGGAATTCCATGAATTTTACTTAATTTTGCTTTATAGTATTGGAATTCCATGATTTTTTTAGGTTACAGTAACAGAATTCCACGGTTTTGATAGGTATTTTGTAAATCTTTTAAGGAAATTCCTGACTTTCTTGAAAGCAATTTGCTACCGAAATTCCATGTCGTCCATTGGGGGGGGGGGGTAACGAATAAAAACTGGAATGGCCCATTTTGGTTCCATTTTTGATATTTTGTGGATAAACCCTTTTGCTACGAGTTTCATCTGAAAAAAATGATTTTTACTCATTGAACAAATTTGTGGCTGCTGTTTTATCAACATAGTGTTTTTCTTGATTTGTGCCGCAATTTTGGCCCATTTTACAAAATTTTTATTTTCAACCTACTTCAACTTACTTTAGAACCAATATTGTGAAGTTTCGTTTGAAAAGACTAATTTTTAAAAAGGATATATATTCAAATTTCTTTTTTTTTTTGCTGTTTTTGAAAACCTCGCACAATTTTTGAATGCCATTAACATCAAATAGACCTTTTTTCAAAGAGGACATTCTGTTGAATAATTATGTAGTCTCCAGCCATAAACAATAAAGAAAATGATAGGGCCATGCATAATTACTGTATCATGCATATTGTAATAATTATGCATGGTTTTATCATTGTTTTTCTGCTAGACTATATAATTATTCACAAGGTGGCCTCTTTGAAAAAAGGTCTATTCCCCTCGCCAAAATACTGGACTATTTACAATATCGCCTAAATTAAATATTAATCAATGGAATCCAACCTTTTGTATTGATTTATCAAGGATTAAGTGTCAATTAAATGTGTGACTAACATCTATTAACCATTTGATTAATGTTCATGAAAAATATCTATGATCTGTGTCTTTCAATCCATTCAATGAAATCTTACTATACTAAACGAGTTTATGAAAAATGTCTGTAACGCTAGCCCAGTAACATATGTTAAGGTTTCTAAAATTTGAACGCCGCGGCTGCAAAACCTATCCACCTTCGATACAAAAAGTCTCGCGCTAAGTTTGACAAGCGTAGAAAACTCGGATTAGAGAAGACTCTACACTGCTATTTGTAAACGAAAAAAGTTCTGACGTCAATTTCATGAAAAAGTACTGCGACGTCACAAAGTTTCAAATAAAAAGGTGCTGCATTTTTGTTGCACGATTTCGAATTATTTCATATCAAAACACGCAACAAAATCCAACATTGTTGTTTGATGATTAAACTTTGTCTAACATTATTTAAAAAGGTTTCAATGTTGGTTGCATTGCATATGCACCGGTCTTAAGCTGTCCGCATGTGAAGCCAACAAACGGGAAAACCTTCAGTGCTCAATCGCAAAGCGCGATCCTCTCCTTCACAACTAAGGCTTTTTCTTTCCTAGAAGCAACCCTCTCAACACCTCAGACACCTTTGGGCGTCTGCAACGACGGGTACCCTCGATAATTTTGACAGGGTCACAATGGCATTTCATTGAACAGAAACTTCCGTTATCTTAAAAAGACATATCATCGAGGCTTACAGACACAAAATTTTGACTAATGTAGAAAGTTTAGAAGTATAATTTTTATTATTGTATTCGGCATTTTAAGCCAAAACGATGTCAGGAATTAACCCACATTGTAGTATTTTAAAGGCTTTTGATGTGCAAGCAAAACCGTTAACCGGCGTTTGCGACGACGGGAACCGTCTAGTACAGTCTGTATCTTTTAACAAAAAGATGCATGCTATATCTCCAAACCTATTATAGAAAAGCTACATCAATGGAGCTTTCCAAAAATAATAATTCCTTTTTAGATTACTATTCAAACAGAAACATCAATCGAAAACGTGTCGTTATACCAATAAAAATAAAATGTAAAATGACAAAAAAATTCTTCTCGAAGCTCACAAAATTTCGAACTTTCGAAAGTACCTACCGTACCCACTGATATTTTATATAAAACAGTAGATTATCTTTTCCGAGCCAAGGGACTTATTTTATAAAGAAAGAAAAGCTCTATCTAGTGTTTTATATAAAATATCTGTGTCCGTACCCACATTGGTTCTCTAACATGGCGGCCTAAACGTGTGAACCTATCAACGTGTGTCGAAAGACGTTTCCCGATACAATCAATCAAGAGACGCTTTTCAAGATTTCGTAAACTTCTCCTGTCGTGAATTGATTTTCGACGTCGCTTGATTTGAAAACGTCTTTTGTTTAAAAGCAACTCTTTCACTCTATCCAAAAGATAAAATAACATCATTTTTCAAAGATGGGGACAATTATTAAAATTTTCAGAGACATACCAAAGCTAAATCATTTAGCAAGAATATCAACTTCTGTTATTACACGAACAACAGTAAAAAATGAGGTACCTTTATAGTTTTTTTTGTTGAGTTTCAACCTTTCTATCCTATTTCATTCCTATCATAGTATCTCTGAAATGGAATTAGATGACATTAGACCAATTTACGGTATCTCGTCTAATGCTGAAACCCTTCTTATAGATAGGATTAAAAGGTTGGTCAGTCGGAATCACTGATTGAAAAAGATTTTTTCCTCCCTCTAATCGTCAATTAGTGACCGTGAATCGTGAATTAGGCGGATCTCTAAAAATTGTTTGGTTCCCGTCATCCGACCGACCCTGATTCTTACTCTGAAGTTAGAGTCAGAGAGTCGGAGACCCCTTTTGCCACTTCTGGATTCCTAATAGACCTTTTCGCCTTTGCGTCCGCCATATTGAATTGTATGCAAAAATTATGGTTGAATGCCGAATTGCCGTGGTGAAATTCCCTTAGAAAGTATGCAAAACATATGCAAAAAGAAAGTATTAAATAAAAACTTAGATGCATAATTGGCATTATATTAAAGTGTAATCTTGTAGAAGAAAGATTAAATTTGCTTCTCTTGAAAACTAAAAACAATTATATTCACTCATCTCTTAGAACAAGCACTTCAAAAGACCATAACATTAGACAGAATCTCAAACTGAAAAATCACCCGCGAAGGTAAAAAACAATCCTTATTCGGCTGACAAATTATTCTCCTGGGAATAGAGCCGCCAAATGATCAAATCAAAACATTGATAAAGTGTGACGTCATAATTACTGCTTTCAGTTTGCGTGTTTTGAAAGTTTGATGTGTGTACTCCGTCTTCGTGGAATTTCTTAATGGCATGAAAACAGAATATGCAATGTCTTTAAGAACAAATTCCTAAAAGGCTTTTGTTGTTCTGTAAATATTTCCTTTTGGATTAAGAAATTCCATCTTTTATTGTTCTAATGATTATAATATTTATTTATAAGATGCTTTGTTGTCTTTTTAATCTTTGTGTAAACTTGCATATGTTTTGCATACATTCCAACTAAATCCAACCACGGCATTTTCGTTCCTGTATTTTTGCATACAATTCAATATGGCGGACGCAAAGGCGAAAAGGTCTATTGTCAACCTCTGCGCGCTCAGTGTTTACAAGTTTTCAAATCGAAATAGCGAGCGGCGCGTCAGCGGGTCAGCGGAAAGTAAATTTTTAAAGATCCGCCTTAGTGATTTTCAAAGGGCTCTTTTCAATAAAGTATAAGCCTGTGCTGAAGGACTAGTAAGCAAATCTCCTTGGTTGGATTTTAAGCCAACTAATCCTACCAAAGTTTTTACAAAAATGGGAGATTGAAACTAAAATTTACCACCCAATTTTGGAAAAGTATATCACTCAAAAACAAAGGAATTGCTAGATTTACTATACTGTAATCCAATCAATTCACTTCTGAAAATTGACTGAGGTAAATTTTCGAAAATCTCAGACTCCTCGCCCTCGCCCTAAGTAAGGCTTAGTTATAAAATTATAGGATGTTGTTTTTTCATTCTTTCTATATCTCTTCAGGTCAAAAGGCCACCCTCTCCCTTCGCATTGTTTTTCCAAGAGAAATGGCAAAATTTAAAAACGGACAACCCAGAAATGAATCAAAATGATTTGATGAAATTAGCATCTAATATGTGGAAAAATTCTGGCTCGTATGAACAACAAAGATACAGAGACATCTTTGATGATAAAATGTCAACATATAAACAGTCTGTCAAGGTAATTATTTTAATTGAGTTATAAGTGATTGATTCCACTTTCTAATAATAGGCCTTAAAATTTAAATTATATTGACGGCAACCACTGAAAAAATCTCATATTTTTTGAATATTTTTTAAACATTTTTTTAGATTTTTAGATCTTTCTAAAAATTTATCCCATTATAAAGTATATCAAAACATATCAGAAGGGATGTCTGCAGCAGCCTAAGCATAGTGGGACTCTCTCGGTGTCATTGTTGCAATTCCCTCCCAAAAAAGTAAAAAATGACCCTGAATCATATTTATAATATTTATAGACACCCCCAAAACGTCCCATCAACTCCTACATTCGATTTTACATGGACAATTTGGATTCGCTAAGTGTTATATATCCAAACGTGACTGATCGTTCGAAAAAGACTGCAGAAATGTGGAAAAATCTTTCCGATTTTGAGAAAGCGAAATATAAGCGTGAGTATGAACGAGATTTGGGTGAATTTATTCAAAACCTAACGGATGAAGATAAAGAGCTTATACAAAACAGACGACAAAGCTTGAATGACCAACGAGAGCGACGTGCCATTAAGAAATACGGTAAAGCAGCATGGAACGAAAAACCCAAAGTCGGTGCACCGAATTCTTACATCGCTTACATTCGTGAACACTCGGCATTGGTACCGAAAGGCGAGAATTCGTTCGTTTATTTGAGCAAATCGTGGAAAGAATTAAGCGATTCTGAAAAAAGTGTTTACCAAGAGAAAGCTGATCAGTTATTCGAACTTGAACAACAAAAACTCTCCGAATGGGAAGCTAAAAACGTAAAGGTCTGATTTGAGACTTAATTTGCTCATTGCTATGTGATGAGGAAGATTAGGAGACCACTTAGCTTCGACATAGCTTAGCAACTCTGCTTTACAAAACGCCCTAAAAGGACTTTAGGATTCTGGAGGTCATCATTGCGTAGTTTTTTTACATAGACATCTTTCTTGTTAGCTTTACTGGCGTCAAGAAGATATAAGCTTTTGTAGATATAAGCTTTTGTAGATATTTTTTATAAAAAAAGAATCATTTTATTCGTAAGATGGACAGATTCAAAATAGAAAACTAGAAATGGAAAAATGTTCACGTTATTGCTTTTCTTATTTACAAAGTTATTAAATTTACATTATTTACATTGAATTTCGGGATGACTTCACGCCCAGCTGACACACAACGTCGTTTCAGCGTTCATCTAATGTTCACAACGTCCATATAACGTTAGATGAACGTTGTAACAACGTTGTGTGCCAGCTGAGCGTGTGCCTTTACAATGAAAATATTTTTCCTTATTAAAATCAATGACCAGACGCCCGAATACGTTGTGAATGTTGCATTATTGCCAGGCGACCCTAGTATTGAATGTTGCATTATTGCCCTAGCGACCGTAGTACAGTGGTAGAGCATCCGGCTACGGTTCGCAAGGTTGTGGGTTCAACCCCCAGCCGGGTCATACCAAAGATTCCCAAAATGGTACTTGATGCCTCTCTGCTTGATGCTCAGCAACTAAGAGAAGGATCAAGGGTAAGTGGAGAAATCCAGGGAGAAAGAGTGGCGCCCTCCCCTACCTTCGGGTAGATAGCTATCGAAAGAGGAGCCTTCGGGTCGCCTCCGACTGCGGTCGCAGACTTACTACTATTGCCAGGCAGTCTTGAGATGAACTTTGTAAACTACATGGAATCAAGTGTAAAGAGTATCCATAACATACTAGAAAACAAATATAAAAAAGACATAGCTTAGCCTGTTATATTTTGTATTAATCAAAATGTTGAATTTTATTACAGATCCGGTGGGACCGCATCAACCACCTGGAAATTTGCAGATTCCCCAATTACATTTTTAAGCTCAAGAGGAAGCATCCTAGCGATTTTGATGGAATTTATCAAAGAGAAATCACATCCTTAAAATACTTTAGCATACCTCATCTATGGATAAAGGTTTTCCACTGTGGCTGATGAAGGCTTCTGCAAAAAAAAAGAAGAAGAATTTCTTTAAAATAATCTCACTTTCTTGAATATTTTCGACTTGTATATCTATAAATATTGCGTTGGAGTTGAATAATTTAGGTGTTTTCCTGAGAAAAAAAACGTTGATAGGGTTTGTATTGAACAAGGGTATCAATGAAAAACATGACCATTGGCTGAGTATGTCTAAACGATCAATTTTATTGCCTATGTGTCGTTTTGATGCCAGGGGTATTACAAGTGTATCCAGGGGGTGAAAAATCGAAATGTCCAGGGCTCATGTCGTCCATCTTAATCTAGATGCCAGATCATTTAAAATAATAGTACTCTTCCAATCTCAATGAACTACTGTAGTTTTTTCTAGAAAAGCCAAAAAAAAGGAAAAAAAATGTGGTATAAAAAACTCACCAAATGACGTCTTCACACGACAACAAATCTGTATGAAATCATCTAAGTCGACTTTCCCGTCACGGTTCGCGAAACGTGCTGAGCAAATGTTCAATACCCGGTCACTCAAATCAAAACCAACTCTTGAAAGAGCTTTCCCTAACTCCTCTATACACATGTCTCCACTTTTATCTACGTCCTGCTTAGAAAATGATTCTTTATATCTTCGTAAGTGTAACCAGAGATGTTGAAATTCTTCATAATCAATGGTTCCGTTGCGTTGTCCGCGGTCAGTCATGGCTGACATGCTTCGACAAGCTTCCAAACTGAAAGATTTTCCATTCAATTCTAAGGAGAGAATTTAGTAAGTCAGGTTTCAATTTTCATGTATGTACTGCTTCAAAGTTGCTTTTTCACAACCACGCTCACATGTTCTATGTTTTACTCTTTTCGTTTTTTTCCGATGTATTTTTCCGTTACTTTATTCCAGTTACAGAAAAAACTCGGAACCCGTAAAATATTTCTCGAATTTCACTCAAACTTGCACGATAACTGGTACGTAGGGTGTGAAAAGCAACCAGCTTTATACTTCAAGGTTTTCAACGGGCTAATAAAAGTCTTCTATTCAAACTGGCTACTGTATATTTTGGATTTAGTATCGGACCAATCAAAGTACAATATATTGAAAATTTAAGCATGTTTGGGACTATTCAATAACACCTTACCTTTTGAAAAAGCTGCGTTGAACAATTCTTGTAGCTCGAATGAATCAATCTCTCCGTCCTGAAAAGGCGAAATTAACTGAGTATACGTTATCACATATTCTTCTAAATCCTTCCATAAAGAACCCACTGACCAAAAAGCAGATTAAAGTTTTCATGCAATTTTTCTCGCTATTGTTATCGAAGTTTTTTTTTTTTAAGGAATCTTTATAAAAAGTAAACTTACTTCTCCTGCAATTTTGTCAAAAAATAATTTAAATTTTTCATCAACTTCGTGTTTTTCACTTTCCAATAACTGAAAAAAAAAATTTAAATACTATTTATCATTTGTGTCCAGGGTGACCTCTTCGAGATTTTTAAGACTAACAGTTCTCAATGCTGGCCAGTGTAAAAAGGGTCAGGACAGCTCCGTCAATCACTCCACTAGAATGATGTTGTTGATGGAATTGACCCCATTGAAAATATTGAAACCATAAAGAGATTCTTAAATATCCCAGCAATACTTTCTTTTAGTCAATACACTTGAATTTTAGAAAATATTTTCAGATGCATTTTTCATTAAAAAGCTAAAGTTAATTTTTGAGATTTTGACTTTCCACAGTTTAATCAATAGTTATGACTCTATCGATGGACTGTTTAGCATGTCTTGCAAAATTGGTAGTTGTCTCAAGATACACCCCTGTCTCACAATCCGGTGGAATTTCTTACCACGCACATGGGAAAAAATTTATATCAAAATCCCAATAAAGATAGAAATTCTATTGGTCCCAGGTAAAAAATCTAGTGGGATGGTTTTGGGATGAAAACAAAGTGAATTTTCCTGTGCAGTGAGGCGAAAATTTCAAGGTATTTTCCCCGCTAGGGGGAATTTAGCCAAATCTTCCAGCTGGTAGGGGTCTGTTGACACAGGGGTGTTAAAATTGGTAGTGTTTGGTACTTACCTCTCGTTCATCCAAATCAACAATGTGAGACATTTTGTGTGCTTGTATGAAAAACAGTTTTTGGTGCTGTATTGTGGTTTTATTTACCAAATATACTGAAGTTTATCTTGAGTTGTTCTCAACTTTACCCGAACACTTGTTATGACACATGGCTTTTTATACTTATAGGGGAATGGGGAATGTAGTACCATTGGCATTCTATTAACTCCAAAGAACAGTTATTGGTTGACTATTTCTGTTTCAACAGGGACATATTGCGAAAGATGTTGCAATATTTTGAATATTGTACTAATGATGAATATTTCGTATTATAAATATTTTTTTCTCAATAAGATTACTCAATAGGAATGTAAAAGCGCAGTGAATTACGAAAACCTTTGCTAACCCATCATAATGGAAAACGAAATAGTTATAAACCAGCATCGATGGAGATACAAAATCTCTGTTGGAACAGAGTATAAGCTGAAGAATCATTTTAAAAGTAATTTAAATGTCGTAACATTTATGTTGGAATAACGTTTATGCCTACTGAGAGGAATTACGTGAAAAAATGTATTTCTCTTATAGTATATACCCCTGTGTAACAGACTCGGTGGGACCCTGCCCCATTAGAAAATTCTGCCAAAATTTCGTCCCTGATCGGAAAAACACCATTTTAGCCTCATTGGGAAATTGACTTCCATTGTATCGCCATTTGAAATTCAATGTAAAAAGTTGCACCACTTCAAAACCATCTCTACTGCGAATTTTTTTATCTTTGAACAATGGAATTTTTATTCCCTAGTTCCGCCGGAGCTGAGAGACAGGGGCTATAATTTCATCTCTTGCAATAAAATCATTCAACAAATTACGTTACGAGCAACACGTTACCTCGTTTTGAAATTATTGCCATGGTGATTGATTCCCAGAGGAGTTCATAAGAAGTTGAGTCGTTATAAATTTATAAACCTCAAACCCTACTGAGGACATTTACATGGGGGTTTCAAGGGGTACCCGATTCCGCAATTCCGCCAATTTTTTCTCCAATTTCCTTCAAACCGTCTAAAAATGAACCAAAATTCCGCCACTGAAAATTATTTTGAATTTCAAGGTTTTTGTCAAAAATTCCGTTTTTCCACACTAAAATTGTCTAATTGTCAGCACTTTTTTTTCGATTTTAACATTGTTATATCTTTAGAGGTCATATCTCGGAACCACATGGTCCAAATTTCAAATGTGACCTCATTTTCTTTATCTAATGGGCTCTCCCAGAAAAAATCCGTTCATGGGGGGTGGAGGATGAATTGTCCAGGGGTAGTGAAAAAATACCAAAAAATTGCAATGTCCAGGGGTAATTTTTTGTGTCCACGGGGTTGATTTGATGTTTGTCCAGGGCGTTAAAAATCAAAATGTCCAGGGGTAATTCATGAAAAAATAATATATCCTCCACCCCCCATGAACGGATTTTTTCTGGAAGAGCCAAATCATCGAGAGGAATCTCCCTGTCTAGTTATTTTTGACGTTTGAAAACCATTAAAAATCAGTTATCAACGGTCCCCCCTTGATTAATTGTACTGTAGAAAAAAGTACCATGTCCGCCATTATGGATTTGAGGGTGTTCCCATCTTCCTAGGGGTGGGGCTTTTTTTAGTGATTCCTGACATATTCCTGGACCTCTGTGCAAAATTTTTGTCCCGGTTTTGGCGGTTTATGACCTAATTCTACCTGACTACCATTAACAAAGCATCCTTTAATCAAATTTCGCTATTACGCCAAAAATTTGGATTTGCGTCATCACAAAAAACGCTGGGGGCCTCTAGAAAGAAATGCTATTGAGAATGTAACTTTAGTTAGAGTTGTCTTTTAATATATTTTCCAAGAAAATTAATAAAATTCCAAAAAAATAGAATCCCTAAAACACACTTAATTTCATTCATTGTCTTGACATAAAAAAATATGCAATGAATAAAATAGTATATATGTTGCAAAAAAAACAAAAAGATCTAAAGATTTTGTACACACTTTTGACAAATCAAACACACAAACAAACAAACAAACATTAGTTTAAAATAAACAAAAAAGGTTAGTAGTAACAAAAATATATAAGTCGTGAGAAAAAAATTAGTGAAAACAGAAAAAAAGATTTTTTTTGGAGTGGTTAAATATTAAACTTTGAATAAAAGGTGTGGAAAATGTAAATGATAAAATGAGTAAGCTAGTATAATAGGCCCATATTTCTTTTATCTCGATTCCAGAAGCAAGAAACAGGGCTTCCTAGCTGTGGTGACAATATGTATGTGGAAATATTCTAATTGTACACAAAAAACATAAATATAAAATGTCTACATTATTATGAAAAAGAGGCATGATAAAAAAACTCAAAAGATTAGTAGTTTCAGGACTTTGTTGGTCAAATTTTTGATGATGTGATGTAACCGAGTTGGTTAAGATGTATGAAGATTTGATTGTTAGTTCATGACTGTTTGAGTTACATCCTTCACCAATGGGCTTTGATTTTTTTTTTGAAATATGGTATGAAGCATTTAAGTGTAGACGGCTGACATGATGTACTGAAATGAGAGAGAGAAGAGTTTGAGTGGAATTATTATTTTATTACATTTTTGTTTTTCATAATTCAGGAGGTCTGGGCATTTCGACCATCAATCCATAACTTTACTGGTACATGGAGGATTGCAAATACTGAAAAAAAATATGAGGAGGGATAGACATTATTGGAAGAAATAGATTTAAAATCTGTCGGACTTTTCTACAAAAATGAGCCTCGTCTGGGGTACCTTAATTCAATTGAGTAAACCTTTTCGCTGGGTAAATTTCACTTTTGAGAAAATCTAAGTTACAACTGAAATCGACCAGAAAGGTTATTCGACAGAAAAACAAAAAATTTCGTCACTTTTCCCCGACAAATTCCCCCCTTTAAGATAATTCGAGGCGAATTTAATTCTCTGAATTTACCTTCCTCTGCCCCTTGGAAACAAGGATATATTATCGTTATTTCAGTCGTTTGGTATGAATTTAATACCAGAAGGGCTTTTAGATGGGAACCAGAGAAGATTCAGGTAAATAAATCACTGGGTAATATATGGTAGATTTAGAGCGCCATACCCCTGTTCGATAGGAGTAAGAAATGATAGGATAGGATAAAATAAAATTATTGCCGCTGATAACAAGGAAAAAATGGTACTTACATCGTCTAATGAGAATGATTTTCCTTGATAGCTCAAGTAAGACTCTGTTGAAAAGAAACGAAAAAAAGAAACACATTAAATCACTGCAGGACTTTAAACTTGGATATACGCTAAGAAATTTTTATTCGAGTTATTGAAAGATTCGAATTACAGAGAGAATTTAACACTATCTTCAAGTTGAAGGGGTCAAATACTTTAGTTTGAATTGCAAAAAGATTTATTGCAGATTATTGAAGTTCGAAATAAACAGTTGACTTAAAAAAGATTAAAAATTTCGAAATGAATCTTCTTAATGAGTTGACAACAAAAGAATTGAGATTAAAAAAGTTAATACACTGGTCAATAAATTCCCATCAAATAAAAAATTAGGCAAAGCAAAGTTCTTAACGAAAAGCTTTCCTTACCAAAGGAAGATTTGACTCGGCAACAGATTTGCAAGTAGTCATCAATATTCACTTGACCCTTCTTGTTGGCATATCTAAGTGTCAACGAAGATAAGACTGGCGTACTGAGCTTGAATCCGAGCTTAGCTAGCGCATCTAAAAAATGAAAGAGAAATAAAAGGTGATTCTCAAATAAACAAGAATAAAGCTTCAACTCAGAGATTCAAAGTGCCCACTTAACTACCCGTAGGCTATTAACTGGCTAAAGTGTCAAAGGAGATAACAACCTTGGTAGTCATTTCAAAACGGGCGGTTTCCGTTTCAGACGTACAGTAAAGTAGCCTTTAATTTTTAGAAGTGACAATTACCCTTAGGAACTTATTTTCGCGGTGTAAGGGTATAAAGTGAAGTTGTTTTTGGGAAGCTTTTTTTGACGGCGACACCTACTTTCTGCTAAAATTCCTAAGGGTTCTTAAGGGTTTTAAAAGACTTTTAGGTGAAAAGTTGTACTTTGCTGAACTAATTTTCCCCGTAGATAGCCTAAACCGCAAAAATTAGTTGCCGTAAATAATATACTTTTAATACCTCTCAACTCCGTTGCACTCATATCACCACTCTGGTCTTTATCGTATTGTGCGAAGTTGGCCTTGTACCGCATTACGGTTGTCCACATGGTACGGAACTCCTCATAGTCCAGTTTCCCGTTACGGTCACGGTCCACCATAGCTACCATGCTACGGCATGCTTCCAAACTGAAACTTTTCCCGTTCATTTCTTTCTTGAATGCAGAATTGAGGACAGCTTGTAATTCGAACGCGTCAATTTCACCATCCTGTAATACAGTGTTAGAATTGGAAAAAAAAGGATTAAAAGCATAGTTATAAAAACCGTTGACCACCCCACTTGGTGCCTGGTACGAAGTTGTTTTTGACTTGCCAATTTTGACCACCCAGTGGTCCCTACAACTTAGCACAAATCCCCTGTTAAAAGAAGAACTTTTCAAACTCCATAGTGAATTCCATCCTATTATGTATAAGCTTCAATATTGCATCCAATCCCGCCCTTGATTTCAGCATCCCTTCCTTGGAAAAAAGTCTCAATAGAGAAGATCGAAAAATGAGACGAGTCAATAATCTACTATAATTTAGTGGTAGTTGGAAAACGACCTCAATGAATCGAAGAAAGAAGGCTATTTTGCAGCTTTTTATCAGCAGAATTAATAGATCGAAATTCAAAGTTATCAAGGAATCGATGACGTCATCTAGAGAAATCCGGAGTAAACATCCTGCTGAGATTGCCCAGGTTGCGACCACAGTTTTCTTATTTTAGAATAAAATGAGGAATGGCCATCGTTTGGAATTGCGAAATAATTAACCAAACTTGAATAATATGACTTACGTTCCCAGCAACCTTCTCGAAGAATGGTTTGAATTTTGAATCGAACGAGTCTTTTTCTGATTGAGACAACTAAAAGAAGAAAAAAAATGAGAAGATTGGCAACAATGAATTACTAAATAGCTGAACCCAATTTTTATAGTGGTTTCTTTCAGCCCGCATTTTCCCAGTGCCTCCTTATTCTCTCTACTGAAAAGCAGTGAAACGAATCCCAAAAGATAAACACATTAATTGTGACAAGATTTTGTTTTTAATTTTCGTGAGTTCGACAGAAAATATCTCAAAAATGAATTATCATTCTCCTCAGCCAAACACTCAGATTATTTTACAAAATAACGATAAAGGGCGATGAAAGTTAATAGATTGTCTGAGTAAAGCAAGAGAAGACCATCCCAGGGGTAATAGAAAGGCTGATTTAGATATAGATGGAGTCAGTGTTAGCTGGACTTACAACTTTAGGTTTGTATTCGATTTGTGTTTTCGTATCCATAGATCTGCGATGAGAAAAAAAAAGATATTGAAAACATTTGAAACCTTCTTTGCCAATCAACTTTTAAAAATTGAGAATCTTTTTCATTACTATCTTTGAAATTAAGATCAAATTTTTCTTCAAAAAAGGTCATTTATTGGGTACAACAATCCATGGTATGCACCATTGCAATGTCTTCCACGGACTCAACAGCTGATTGGTTGTAAGCGACATAAAATCAGTCAATACGTCACTTTCAACCAATAGTAGAGGGCATTTTGTAAAATCGCTCGATTGTTTTGATATTGAGCTTCAAAAAGCGCAAAAACTGGACAAAATAGCTGTTTCTGGCTGAAAAACACGGTTTTCAAGGGTTAATATCTCGAGTTAGGTACAGAAATCACCTATACTTTCAATATATCTTTAATCTTAATTTTTTGGGAGCTTCCCAAAAATATACAACAGGTCTTCGTTTTCTCGAGCTAAAATTTTCATTAATTTTTAACCCTATGATTTTTGCCTGAGACCGTCATATTTGTCCGAAAAATACACCATTGTGTCCTAAAAAAAATTGGAAACATAGTAATTTCGATTCCCCTACCCCTTAGCTTTCCAAAAATGTATAACAAGTGCTTCTAACAAAACAGTCGAGCGATTCCAAAAAATCGAACAAAATTCCCCCTACTACAATCAGCTGTTGGGTCCGTGGACGACTTGCAATGGTGCATATCATGAATTAAGATCTTTGCCACGAGTACCGAGAATTCAATTGAAGCAAAATTAAACAAAGTTGTAGCCGTTTTTGAAGTTGCTCATAATCGTGTTCTTTCTCTTCTGAGAAAAGAGATTAACACTGAATAGTTACGACTACCTTTCGAAAAAGTCATCGTGTGTTTCAGCCCTTTCACGTAATGGGCATGTATCTTTTAACCGCCCTCCATTCACAGCATTAGTGGGCGCAGTAGCCGCCCTTGGCCTACTGGCCACATATTGACGGTACGAATCTCCAGCAGCATTTCGTTTGAGCCGTTTTTCGCGGTGTGGATTGTTTTCATGCTCGTGCGAATTATGTGCACCCATTACGTGAAACGCATTAGACAAAAATACATATCCAATTTTTAAGTTTTAAACGAATTTGTCAAATATAAATATCTATGTTTTGCAAAAAGATCTCTGAAGAGTATGTTACGTCATATAAACAATCCCATTTTTCACTGTGTTTGACACTTTCACCCAAAACCTTTTAAATGGCCAACTGAATCAGTTTTATTACATCCAGATTTTTGCTTTTCGATTCAAAGGTTATACCCTTGCAAAGTATTTTTTTTCCGTCAAAATATGGTTTTGATTATTCATTCAAAAAACGAAAACTTTTATTTTGACTTGAATCAATTGTGAATTGAGATTTTGATTCAAGAAGGATCGATTATCCATTTACTATTCATTTAAACGTTTTAAATGCATGGAAAGTATCACGTTTTAAAATCAAAACTTTGCGAAACCTGACAAACATTTGCGCTTGACAGGGGCCATATGCGTATAAGTTTCTTTATTTTAAATTATTCAGTGTGTTTTCAATGAGATTTTTCTAACGTCAGAATAAATAGAAGAATACCCTATGATAAACACCAAGCCGTTGCAAAGATACGAAACTTGCTGAATTCGGCATTTTCAAAGAAACAGTGAAAAACATATATCAATGGTCCATAGCAAGGTCCTTGTCAAAAGGCCATGACATATTTAGGCACCCGCTGAAAACAACTTTGAGAGCATTCAAAAGATCAAAAAGGAATCTAAACCCGTCAGAAAAGACATTCTGAGGCTCAGAGGATTCAATAATTACTTAACATGTTTTTTTAATAAGAACAACCAAAATTTTTGAAGCCTATTTTTTGAATGAGTTTTAAGGCTAAAATTGTTGTTAAAATGTTCTTATTTTATCATTTTGAAAGCAATTTTGTGCAATTTCCAATGAAATTCCATAAAACCTTAAAATGTTCTTAACTTGTTCTTAACATTTCAGCCATCGAAGCCTTATGTTCTTATATTTTTTTTTCCTTAAAGGGGAACTCTAAAAATGAGAAAGAAAGTATATAGGTTCGATCTCTCAAATATAAATCATGAAAAATCTCTCTTAACTTCAGTTTAAAATGGCATACCGGATAAGTGGGATGGGGGAACCCGGGAACCTAAAGTGGGAACCTAAATGAACACCTGAAAAGTGGGATGGGGGAACCTAAGTGGGAACCTAAATAAACACCTGAAAAGTGGGATGGGGGAACCTAAGTGGGAACCTAAATAAACACCTGAAAAGTGGGATGGGGGAACCTAAGTGGGAACCTAAATGAACACCTGAAAAGTGGGATGGGGGAACCTAAGTGGGAACCTAAATGAACACCGGAAAAGTGGGATGGGGGAACCTAAAGTGGGAACCTAAATTTTTATTTTTATTATTTTTTTTTTTTTTATTGTTTTTTTTTTTTTATAGCAATATATTTCGCAGGTCTATTGACCTCTATGAAACAGAACTTTTGATTTTACATTTTATAAAGTTTTTCTCCCCTTTCTTTTATCAAACGCTCTTTGAAGACTTGTAAGGATGGTGCTTCAACCAACAATATCTTCTTCTAGATCATTCCAAGGTTTCACACTTCTGTGAAAAAGAGAGTTGCTTTGGTAGCCTCTCATACCGTCATTAGCAAAGTTCCTTTGAAGCTCGTAATCATGCTGACGTCGTGGTCGTGTTCGAGGAGTAAATTTCTCTGATCTTATAGACTCGTCATAAATGTGGAGGTTCTTGAAAACTTCCACCATATCACCAACTTGCCGCCTGGTCTTTAGGCTAGGTAGATTGATGAGTCGTAGCCGATCTTCGTATGAGTAGTTTCTATAGCAACTAACTAGCCTTGTAGCTCTTCGTTGGACGCCCTCAATTGCTTTGATATGTTTGATTAGCCTTGGAGACCATACTACATGTGCATATTCCAAATGGGGTCTGACAAATGCAATGAAAAGCGTTCGAAACATCTGGTGAGAGAAATTCGAAGCTCCTGCTAATCAAGCCAAGGATAGAGTTAGCTTTCTTGATTTTACTGAATATATGGGCTTCAAAGGTCAGGTCACTATCGATTATCACTCCTAGATCTTTTTCTTGGTCAACATGTTCTAGAACAGATCCTGCTATGGTATAGGGATGGACATTATTTGATGTTCCAAAATTTACCCAGTGTTAAAACATGACACTTGTTCGGATGAAATTCTAAAAGCCAGTCCTTTGACCAAATTTTAAACCCTTAGAGTGAACTTATTCTCATTTTTGCTCATTTCCACCCTTACAGTGTACTTTGGGAAGCTTGGAAAAAAGGGCCGCACGTACGGTAGGTCGTTTACCTTGAGTGCCCCCCCCCCCCCGTGGATCTATGCCTATGTGTATTGAAACGTGGCAAGCCGTGCAATGTGTTCTATTTTACTATCAAACATTTTTAATTAATGAAGTGTATTCACACGCTGTACTGTTTGGTTGGTACAGAAAGAAAAACGAGCTAGAATCCGTTAAATGCTAAGCGACCACAGCCCTGACCCGAAAATTGGAGCTGCTAATAAAAAACAATGTGTATTGCATCAAGAGTGAACAAAAACTAGATCGTAAATAATGTTTTACTAGATTCTGTATTCAACCAAATTAGATCCGTGCAAAAGAAAGAAGAGGCTCTAAGTTATCCATCGAGCTATGAACGAACTTCTAATTCCTTCTAGATTTGAAGATATGACGGTTTAAAGTTTAAAGTTTAAAGTCAATTAATTCAATTAAGTCAATTTACTAAAAAGAACCTTTCAAAAAAATGCACTATAAAACTGCTGATAAATAAGCATGCTTTTTTGAGCTAATTGAATAAATAAATTCCCTTTGTTTTATTTTCAACATTATTGTTTGCGAACCGTATAGTAATGTAAAAAGTAAATAACTGGTGTTCTTGGGAGTTTCTAAACATCGACCAGAAATGGCGACCACGACCAGCGACCACGACCGGCGACCAGATAAATTTGGGTTATCGAGTTTATCTGCTCTCTCCACCGTAGAGAACATCCATCGAGTCCTGGTGTGGCTTTCAAATGAACCACTGAGCACATGGCTGAGAATTACTCTAGCTTTAAACTTAAAATACTAAAAGTGACCTTTGACGTTACCAGTCATTTTCTAGACAAAGTGACACTTTTTGACAAAAATATCGACAGGGCAATTAAGTATGATGCCTGTAAACTTTATTACACCAAATATTTTAATTATGCTGAATGAGATGCCTTTAGTATGAATAGATAGAAATTGTCAGTAGGCAAAAGCTGGGAAGGGCAGTTTTAGAGATATCAATCTCATCAATTATTCTATTGTCCTTACATTGTCAAAATGACTTATTTTGACAAAATAATGATCTGATGATCAAATATAAAGCTTCTTAAATGAATTTCAGCAAAAAATTTGCCACTAATCAATTTGATGCTGAAAATACAAAAGGATAGAAATTGACACCCCATTTAAGCTCCAAGAGCGTTGAAATGGCTGTTCTACACGTTTTGCACGTGGCTTTATAATTACTGTAGGTGAGACAGGGGTGAACTTTACTCTTCAATTCGATAAATAAATGATCATAGGAGAAAGACTCTAAGGTGGAGAAAGAGGAAAAACTCGATAACCCAAACTTATCTGGTCGCCGGTCGTGGTCGCTGGTCGTGGTCGCCATTTCTGGTCGATGTTTAGAAACTCCCGGTGTTCTTATTATGATAAAAGGTTTTTTCTTTCATTGCATATAATATCTTTCTTATCTTTATGTATTTGTTTTTAAAGAAAAATATTTCAATTCTATTAATAATTAAACAACTTAGGTTCCCACTTAGGTTCCCCCATCCCACTTTTCCGGTGTTCATTTAGGTTCCCACTTAGGTTCCCCCATCCCACTTTTCAGGTGTTCATTTAGGTTCCCACTTAGGTTCCCCCATCCCACTTTTCAGGTGTTCATTTAGGTTCCCACTTAGGTTCCCCCATCCCACTTTTCAGGTGTTCATTTAGGTTCCCACTTTAGGTTCCCCCATCCCACTTTTCAGGTGTTCATTTAGGTTCCCACTTTAGGTTCCCCCATCCCACTTTTCAGGTGTTCATTTAGGTTCCCACTTTAGGTTCCCAGGTTCCCCCATCCCACTTATCCGGTATGCCGTTTAAAATATGTTCAAAAAATCACCCCCTTTCTTTTTAAAAAAGATCGACTTCTCTTTGGATTATGACGTCACTGTATTCAGAAAAAAAGAACAAATTCAGTTATGACTACAGTATGTTTTCAGAGTTCTGTTTTAAATAAGAAATAAATACATAGAAAAGTATTCCTGGTAAATTGTGGGTGATTTAGCTGAATAACAATAAAAAATCCAACAAGAAACACAAAAATTTAGTCAAAAACCCTCTACTGAAGGGCCTGTCTTCACTGATTTTTAGCCTGAGAAGATAAGCATCTTCCTCTTTCTGAATGCGGCTACGTCATAAAACAGCTGAAAGTGCGTCTTTTTTATTTGATAAACAATTTCATTTTAGTAGAGGGGAGCCTCTTTTTAAAAGCTCATTAAACAAATTTTATGAGTGAAAGGAGAGTTGCAACCTTGAAATTTTGAAATTTATCGTTGAAACAAACCATTTCAGGATAGAAACAAAAAAATCCAAAATTTGTTGAGTTCCCCTTTAAAAGAAAACGTGTAGTAAAGATTCCTATTTCACAGCCACAATTTTACTTAAAAATCTTTTCCCGGTGGGAAAATACCCGTCAATTGAAAATGAACTTTGTTTTGATTCTTATTTGAAATCCAATGGAAAAAAATTGCACTTCAAAATCACCCCCACTGGATTCTTAAACCTGAGAACAATAGAATCTCTATCCCCATTGGGATTTCGAGAGAAATTTTTATCTTAATTTGAAGATTATACCGCAAACCAATGAAAGATTTCATAAAGTTTACCAAAGTCTAAGAACACAAACTCACCCTCCAGCATGTGCTTTTTCAGAGAACATTCTCATGATAAAATCACCTTCTTCGTTTGCTTTGAAAGTGGAAGGAATGATCACATACTCTCCTGGTTCAAACGAAAAGCGACCGGTAACTTCACGGGAGTTGACAAAGTTGTGTGAGCGAGCGTGTGATTTGTGGTACAAGAAAAAGTCTTTGCTTAAACGATCATCTTGCATATATTCGTCCTTGTCATCATCAAGCTGTCGATGAAAATGAAACCAAAAAAATTAAGAGATCTTCGTTAAAAATCTATTTTGAAAAACTTTATTTCAATATATAAATAAATGCATTTGCAAAGTAAATAGTTCTCATAATGCCATGCGAAGGCATATAAAAATGAAAATAAATAAATAACAAAGATGTTTTGCCTAGTAACATTTGCTAAAATTTTGAAAAGTTTTTGTAAGTGCTGATTGAAAGAAGATTTTGTTCCAGTCAGATCTCAAATTTCTCCAAGAACAACAAAATAAAGACGATTGTATTTATTAAAGATTAACGTAGGTTATCATAGAAAGGTCAATCCGTCATTTATATTAGGGACGGGAGACGCTGACAGATATATTTAGTTTTTGACTCCTGGTACCATAGATATCTTATATAAAACACTGGATTGAGCTACTCTATATTTCCCAAGCAACGGTATGTGAAGCAAAGCAATGCGCTGCTGCCATCTTTGCTGAAAGTAGGTCACAGTTCGGTACCGGCGTGGGTTTTCTGATTTGTATTCTTTTCTGATATTTTATAATGATAATATTTGGCGTCAACAGTGTTTCGGAGCCGTTTCGTTTTGAACCGTAATGTCCGAACACAGTCTAAATTAAAAACTCTTTTTACCTTATAGACTGAGAATCCAATGGTAAGATTTTGTGCACCGACACGTTTTTGTTTTCGTCGACCTTTTTGGATGAGCCCGATAACGATGGTACAATTGTCGTCATCATCGTCGCCGTCTTCAAGTTTCACGCTGAAAAGAAAGGAAAGGAAATTATAAAACTACCTCATTGGAACTAACTTTCGCAGTAAAATTTTGACAGTTAAAAACCGCGAAAATTAATTCCCGCGAAATACAATTTTTTCCAATTTTATGAAAATTTTTGAAAAATCCCTAGGAAAATGAAAGAAATTTGTCCAAAAAAGGGTAAAACCGCGAAAATCAAACTCCTTTTTTCTCGAATATGAATTGATTTTTTAGACCAAAAAGAGTTTCTTGCACATATTTTGGAGAATCCAAGCTATTCTAGATTAGAACTGAAATGGAAAAAGCTCTTGAAAGGTTCGTTCTAACTTGTTGCAGACAACGTGAATGAAAAGGCCAAGCCCTTATTAATCTCTTATTAATGATAACAGCTTGTGCGTTGTAGCATGACAACTCTTTTAGAATACAATTCATGAAATAATAGCTTAATTATGTCCTTTAATCTTATACTAGCTATTAAACAAGTATGTGTAATTGCTAGGTATTAGACAAAGAGGAAAAAAACCTATATATACAACATTTATGTCATTTGTGAAGTGTGCTATAAAAACATCCACTGTATGTTTGAGAACAAAACATTTAAAGATAAACAACGCCTACTTGGCAACTACTTTGTCAAAATACAAAATAAAAGAGGAAAACTATTACACCCTAATTTCTTATAAGAGCCAGTAAAGTTTTGCTAAGGCTCGGCTGTTCTCAAAATCCTCACAAATTGTTCTTATCCTGTTCTTATCTATTGGGTGTATAATGTGGTATTTTAGGCTTTTACCCAATTTTTACTACTTTGACCTCTAAATTGTTCGAGATTGAGTAATTTCAGGCTCAGCATTGTTCGTAAATCATTCTTATTTTTATGCGATTTTGAGCCTCATCGTTCTTATAAAAAAGTGTATCTTTACATGTATTGTGGGTTCAAATGGAAAGAATCCGGGAAGTTTCTACAACCACCAGCAGAGACGTGTTGTTGCCATGTTCCCTGGTTGATTTGCATCTCCCATCGTTTCTTGTCAGATTCACCAGCTGAATCAGGACTCAACATGCACACTTCAACTTTGGTGTAGTTAGCGCAAAAATCTTGGAAGGACATCCTAAAATATAATAAAGGAAACTTAATAAACTTACTTACCAGGAATTATTGAGGATACAAAGACAGGACATGCAAGCTAAGTACCCATATGAAATAGAAATAATCAAGGAGAAATGACGCTTACCAAAATTCACCATCATCGTCATACGAAATGCCCAATTCTTTCTTTTCACTGTCACTTAACATTTTCCATTCATTTGATCTAACAGAAATTTTAAAAAAATTAACTTTTAAAACAAAGAGAATGTTGCAAGTGCTTCGAAATGGGAAATAAACTATAAATTTAAATTGCATCAAATAATGATAATACTTGAAGGTACAAACTTGATATATTAAAAATCAGTCTTACCCGTCACTCCAGGCACCAGTCCATTCTCGTTCATTACCCCATGGATTACGGATACGGATCAATTCAATTTCTTGTCCTCTAACATGAGCTTTTTGCACACTTGTAATTGTGTAAGCATGTCCCTTTATAAGCCCATTGTTTAATTTAGCTTCAATTTCATTAGGCTTTGCTTCAATTGAGCAACACATTAATGATTGACGTTCTTGAGCTTTCATCAACAGACTGTAAAATTTGGCTGGTGGTTTAGCTGTATTGAAGGTTTCTGTGACACCACCAGTGAAATCTTCCATAGCTTCACTTGTCTGTCCACCCTTTAATGATTCATATGATCCACAAAGTCTAAACAAAAGGACATAACATAGAATTATACTGGCTTTTTAGTTTTAAAGCTACCAAGCTTTGCTAATAATGTTAAACATGAAAAAGTAGTAACAATTATGAAACAAAATATGAAGAGGACTTCTAAGACACTGAACCTTTGATTAAAAACAACTCACTTAGCGTAGGCTTTTTCCAAAAGAGCTGACCAGAATTCGTTGTTTTGAGCAGAGTGAAGGAAAACAAGTTTATTGTTGTAAGTTGGGAGTCGATCATCTACAACAACTTCTTCCCATCGTCCATATTGCCAGAAGCGAAATCGAACAATACCACAATAATCAGATGAGGAAAAGCTTTGGTCTGGTGGCACAACTTGATATAGAAGTCCTTCATATTGACAGAGTGCAGCAACAGCAGCCAATAGCCAACAATCACCAAGCATACCTTGGGTAATATCAAACCGACTGGCACCACCAACAAACATTTTTGGGTCGCTAACAAGTTCCTACAAAATGATATATCATAAAAGTTACAGCAGGTTTCTTTACTAAAAGAAAGTTCACATTACGGTAGTAAAAGAAGCAAGGAAAAACTAGCTCTCTACATAAAAAGGTACAACAGGATAGTTAATTTAAAGTGTCTGCAGGTGTCTGTATTCAAAGGGTGGAAATTTATAAAGCTGCATTACAAAAAATTGTAAAGAATGAAAGGAAAATTCTAGATTTATTACCTTTGGTCGTTTCCATACAAATGGACGTGGGGGTTTTCGGGAGAAAAACATCGACTGGTCGACAGCAGGAAAATCTGGATCCTCAAACAGAACTCCTTGTTTCAGACAATGTTTCTTGAGGTCATCATAAGAGACTCCATTGTGTGGTACAGAATCTGATGGTTTAGCATTTGCACTGATATCTTTGTGTGCTCCACCAAGATGGTAGCTGCTTTTCCCTTGTGAGGAATAGACCTTTCTTGTTGACATTTTTCACAGTTAACTAAAATGAGAGTTGTGAAAGTTTTCAAAAAAGCCAAACACCACAACTCAACCTATCTTATCACAAAGAAAGAGAAAGAAGAAATGAGAAGCTTTTAGAAATTTGATGGTCTTTTCAAAGTTTACAAAGGCAGGAGATATATTTTCATAATTGATGACCTGCAGAAATTTCTATTTTAAAGATAAAAATAGAGCTCAAGATTTGCAGATGTGTGAAATAGAGAGGTGTTACTGCTTTCTTCAAAGGTGATTTTCTTTAAATCAAAATATGAATATTTTAATTTTGTGTGAAAATTATTAGATTAACAACATTTTCAAAAAAGCTCGATTGGTGATATATACCTTGCAAAATTCAACTGGCTAAAATATTATACTCTATAATATATACTCAGCAATCTTAAATACATCTCCCCTTAAAATATAAGAGTTTTTCAGGCCAAAGATCCAGAGAAGGAAAATAGACATATGTGTGTCAATCTGAAGACTGCCTTTCCACAGTAGAAAAGGAAATCAATAACAAAGTTTTCCTTTATATAAGCCCTGGGAAAAATTAATGTGGGGTTTATATTTCCTTGCACAAGAAATATTAGTTGCTTCCTTTTTTGTGCTTTGAAAGTATGGTATATATACTTCATGTTTATGGAATTATCAAATCGCACAAAAACAATTTAATCTGCAAAGAACAAATTTCTAAAACACTTGGTTGTATGGGAGATGCAAATCAAGTTCCAATTTTAAGCACGCAATTTTTTCTATAGCATGTTTTTTTATGGTGTGATCCCTTCTAGAAATTTTCATTTTTTTCTGATCCATCAACCGAGTGACAACCTTTACTGTTGGGTGAAAAACTTATTTGTTATTACCAAGCCACATTTGGTGCTTTAGTTGAACTTCTCATTTTTTGCTTTCCATTCAACCATGGTCGGACTTAGCGAAAAACTTCTCACTCGGAAAAACTTTCTTTGAAATATTGAGTTTGACCACAGAACTTGTCGTTTGCGATTGAACAAATTCCCACCATACAATTGTACGCTGGGAATAATTTGATTTCTGGTGGGAAAATGTACAATGTTTTCGAACCTAATCCAAAATTCCCACCGGACATCTAGATCCCAGCCCCACTGTACCATCAACTGCTCTAACTTGGGACGATTGGTCGAAACATAGGACTGTTGATATCTGGCCTGTATTTCCAGTTACTGTTAAATCTCTTTGACAACAAATTTGTTTTGATAATTCCACCAAGTTTATCAATCATACTTTCTGTCATAACATACCACAATAACTTTCACTGATAGCACGCCCTTTTTAACTTTTTGTTTTTCAGATAGTCCCAAATTTGAGCAGTTGATGGTACACCACTGTGCAATGTACGGCAGTGTCCAGCAGGGTCGTGTAAATTCTTCATACTATCAATCAGTTAGTCACACTAGCGTCCCGCCAAAATGTGTATCAAAGATTAATGCTGCGAAAGCGCTATATCGTTTACTTGACTCTCGAGCAAAAAAATGCGCCGCAAAACTTCTAAAGGGATTCGTGAAAAAATAACCCGGGCGCTTTTTAATGAAATTAATATTTTCAAAAACTTTGAGAAATTGCCTAAAATTTGAGCCATAGATGAAAAAATTTGAGCCAAGCCAACCTTGAAAACTCAATGGAAGCAGGGGGGGGCACGCAGTTACTACAAGACATGATGTGTAGTAAGTGCTTTTTCAACACTTTTTTCAGGACCACCACCCTTTGCAGTTACTACACCTTGGTAGTAACTGTTTTCAGAAAAGATTTCCAGGTACCACCCCTATTTTTGAGTGATATCATCAAATACATGCTCAAAATTACCCTAAATTGCGATTATTTTTCAACCTAAAGCCATTTTTGTGCTAGATTTTTATTTAATTTACTTGGTTAACAGCTGTTGAGAACATTTTAATGATAATTAGGGAAAGCATAATTTCAAAGTTGGGTCTGAGAAAAATTTCAAATTTTTTTTCGTCCATTTATAACAAAAATATTTTTTTTAACAAAGAATTTTTTCACAAAAAAATTTCATTTTTTGTGAAAATTTTTGAAAGTTCTTTAAAAAGAATCAAAATATAAGCACTTACTACACCAAAAGTGCTAAGTTTTAGTGTTTGGCACCACCCCAAACAGCAGTTACTACACTGTGTAGTAACTGTTTTCATAACTTCTGAATACAGTACCACCACGGTAGTAAGTGTCATACTGTCTTGTAGTAACTGCGTGCCCCCCCTGATGGAAGATCAACTTCCCAAGAAAAAGATCTACGAGGGAGACGGAGGGTCGTGGCTTCTTCGTAAAGACGAAAGACAGATCTGGACTTATTTCGTACTTTCCAGTCTCTTGTTCGTAGTTTTTCTGACTTTCTGGTTCTGTGTGAGTTATTTACTATGTTTTCTAACTTGCTGAATGACTTACCGACAGATCGCCACCGGTGGGAATTCGAACCCACTAAATGGGAAGTTCCAATGTTTTGAAAGTCAATGCCTTATCCACTGCGCTACGGATTCATGCCAAAAGACATTTGTGACGGCCATTTATATTGTACAAACTACAGACCAGACTGTTTTAAGAGAAAATCACAAAAGAGTGCTTTTTTCGAGCTCAAACCCTAACCCTAGCTGATAATAACCAAATTCCTAGCCAATCTGATACGTAACCACACCCATACCCAACCCTATCAGGTCGCCTGCAGGTCCTGACACTATTCCTGCATGCCGAATCCGAAAAATAGATACATGTCTTTCGCTTTTACAAAGAAGCCTTCACCTGAGACGGAGGAACCCACCTAGATCTCCCGGAAATTTTGCCAGACCTCAAACAATGACCCATTTACATGTGCGGAATTGTTTTTACTTTAGCGTATAAACAACGCCTTAAAAATCGAAGCGCTGTCTCAGGAATTGAATGACAAATTTTGGTTGGTTGATTTTGGCTGTTGCACGTTTTATTTTGTTTCCAACTTTCAAGTTTTAATTAATATTGTCTTGCGAACTTGATCCAGGTAACTCTCATCCTTGTTGTTGAAATGTATCCTGTAGATGACTGATGTTGTTTTTTCTGAAAGCTTAATAATTTCCTAGTGTGACTAACTGTCAATGCACAGCAATGGTGTTGCCCCGTCCCTTCTTTACTTTTGGCACTTCTGAAATCATTACACAGGCTCTGTGTATTCTTATATACACAATCAAAATGTTTTTACTTTTCTGGCAAAAAATGTCTTTAAAAAAAACACAACAAAACCTGAACAATTTACACATAAAATTTCAGCAGGAGCAATCAAAACAGCAGAAATATACTCTATAAAATGATTTAAAAGGTGAAGTAATTGAGCTGCAGTCGACATGTAACATGTGCAAACTGTAGGCTGTAGCAACCAAAATATTTGATTTACTATGCAACCAACCAAATGGAAAATATACCAGATTTTAAACAAATTTCATGAATATTTCATGAGCAAAGATTTCGGCATGCCAAAGATTTCATATTCTGATTGATTGACTAATACTAATTTTTGCACTCAACTTCACTATAACTTATATCATGCAGATATCAAATCTTTGAAGTCAATGTGGTGGATGAGCTTTCCAAACAAAAAGTTTTTGATAGTGCAGTAACTTTTGTTTGTGCAGTGATGAGATGGGATTTGCTTTGAGCAGACACACCTCGGTGCTTTGTTTTGATTGCTAACCAGAGCAAAGTATTAGGGAGATAACGAAATATTACGGGGAAACCCTTTGTCAGGCGGCGTGCTCAGGGCGCAAATCGGATAGGGCGGGTTAAAAAAGTGATATTTTGTGCGCAATCTTCCGCCCTTTTCGTTTCAGTCTATTTTCATCGTCATCTTTTACCACTTCTCCACAGATTAAAACTGTGTTATCTTATCGATACCTTCATAATGCGGAGGAAAACTATTCTCTAGATTGAGAAATTTTCGTAAAGAAAACCATGTGAAGTCACATAGAGCAGTTACACATCAGGAATAGTTTCTTAATGGTATTATTATCGCTCTTATGATCGACAAAAGGCAGGTTTTTTCGTTTTTTTTTGTCGTTTTTTACTACTTTATAGAGTCAACCAGCAATAAATTTTGTTTGATATCTTTTGATTGAATGAATATTTTTGAAAAAATTTTTGACAGTGATGATGATCTAAGATTGAAGAATCACTCCTGTGAAAATGATAATTATACCACATTTCTACAAGAAGTTGATTTTTTTCTTCTTCATTTTTCATTTTCATTTTCTTTTTTTTTCTCAATTTTTTTACTTGATAATATTTCGCTCACGAATATCTTTTTAACGAGCACAAAACCGCAACTTGATTCGAATTCTATCAAAAGTTACAGTCATTTTTTTCTCCAGCTGCAAATTATTTCGAGACAGACTTTAAAACTAAATTTATATTCATAAGAAATCAGACCATCAGAGAAACAGAAAACCGCGAGGAGTATCGTAGAGAAGCGTTTATAGAAGAAATCTGTCGAAAGTAGCCAATCAACTTAAATCTTCATAACACTCTTTAACCGAAACCATAAAATGATAAGATGAGATAAGACTAAGAAACAAATGATATAATACGACGTAACTCAATCTGCAAAACTTAAGGTTTCGAATAACCACAACACCAGATAAAACTTACACTTCGCTTATTATTCAAGATATGTAGCTTTCAAATTCAAATTAAAACCGGTGCAAAAATACTGTATAATATAAATGTTCCCGTTTCATATCAGACACATATCTTATATCAGGACGGTATCTGCCTATTGTTATATTATGCTGATATAAGCAAAAGATGTTATTTTTTCCTCTTTCTGACCAATCCTGCTCCACATCCGTGTCAATCCAATGTGAAAAAGCTTGTGAATTAAGATGAGTAAGCAAACGATATCACTCTTACGAGCCCCATATTCTCAACGTTATTCATTTTACGGGCACAATTTTCCTGTACTTTTGTGCCTCGTAGCTATACGGTCTTCTCGTAAAATTTGAGACAGAAAAAAGGAAGATTTTATATTTCAAGGTCATTCCTTTATGGCAAGATGAAACGCGATCTCTAGCAAATATAAGCATCATAACATGACAACCATCAATATCAAAATTTACCCCTTGAAATAACAAATGCGATAAAAAAGATGTTTTTGTTTTGAAGAAATAGTTTAATTATTTTGAATTACCCGAGGTGTGAAATATAGTTGGCTTGAGATTTGTTTTTTAATTTGGCCAAAATTTGCATGTAGTCTTTCAAAAAACGGTGGTAAAAGGACACGAACTGGTAAACAGAGAATTGTAGTTGGTTAAACCGAACCGAAAAATAAATTCGTAAAATTAGTAGTAGTAAAAATAACATTTCAAAAAAAAATAATTAAACAAAAAAATTTATAATATTCAAAGAAATCTATACACAAAAGGGTGATGACAAGAAAAAATAATCTCTAAATTCTGCATTATTACATTCAATTATAATAATAAGACACAAAAAAATCGAACAATAAAATAAGACAAAAAAACCTAAATTGTAATTATTAAACAACAAACAAAAAATAAATATAAAAATGAGTGTGTTGTTGTTATTATTATTATTATTACTAAATGCTTTGATATATTTTTTTTCTAAAATATTTTCTAAATCGACAACTATAGAAAATAAACCTTTGAAAAAAGAAAAGGATTCGTGAACTCTACGATCAATACAATAACCGGCCAATCAATAAACGGCCACTAAATCAATAACTTATGAATCTTAATTTTTAGTCCTTTTCAGTTCAGCAATTTATCGTTCAGAGATTTTATTGCATTTAGATAGAGGCCTTCATTTCCCATCCAACAGTCTCATCTTTGGGCCCGTCGAAACTTAATTTACCGATTCCAATACAACCCTCTGTAAATTCTCTCTTAAAAAATGAATACTTCTAATTCAATTAGAGACACCTCCCCTCCCCCCCTTCTCACAGACTCACTGGGAACCCCTGCCACTGGAAAAATTGTCCAAAATATCGTCCCCGGTGGGAAGTCATCCTCCAGTTTTTGTCCTCACTGATAATAATCAAATAAACCAATCCTCACTACAAAATATTATGTTATTTTTCAATCCCCACTGAATTTTCTGACCTGAAAACAAAAGGATTGAAATCCCCAGCCATAAAAAAATATAGGAATATCAATCCCCATCGAGTTTAAGTCCGTTATTTTTATTCCCACTGGCTGAAAAAATCCTAGCAGGTCTGTGAGAAGGGGGTGTTTAGAGGGCGCCATAAATTTTCTTAGAAGCAGTCAAAATTATTCCCAAAGCCCCGTACATCTACAAAATTTCAGCTATTTGGAAAACATCAAAGTATAAAACCATATTTCCAATAATAATTTTAGATCCCTCTTTTTTCCTTCAGAAAAACAATAACTGTCACTCTCGAAGAAGTCAATCCGTTTAAGCCAATACTATAAAGATCAAAATAGTTTCAGGTTACATATTACAAGGTCGAGACATAAATGACAAATTGATGCTATTTTGTTGTCATTTACTATCAAATTAAAATTTTGTTGTCTCGTTTCATTGAAATAAACCACAAGTTCCGTCAAGACTGAATTTTAAAATGTATAGTGTAGGTTTTCATACATTGGGCTCTTCCAGAAAATGTCCGTACATGGGAGTGGAGGATATATTATCCGGGGGTAGCGAAAAATCATCAAAATTTGCCTTGTCCGGAGGTAAATTTCGTCTATCCGGGGGTAATTTGGGTTGTCCGGGGGTTAAATCACTGAAAATTGTTATATCCTCCATCCCCCATATTTCAATTTATTTCTGGAAAACCCCATTGTTAGTGACTAGATTTCCTACTCTAGCTCAAACCCTCAATTGCTTTAAAAGTGTCAATTGGCAAGGACAAAAAAGTAAAATACACATTCATAAAAGAAAAAAAAAACTCTTTAAAATTTAAAATTCAAGTGATGTTAATAAAATTCTGTAAAAGTCCACTCCTCTAAAGATAATCTCTCGTTAAACTCTCTTAAACTCTTTTGTACCGAGTGTGCAAAGGTAATGCTTTTTTTATTATAATTCTGTAAAAGTTCCCTATCAATAGAAAATATAACATTTTAATTTTTTGATTCATCTGTTCGTTGACTAAAGTATGTCTTAATGAAAAACATTTTCTTTTGCCAACTTTATATACCGTTAAAGTAGCCCTTTCTAGAGGCGAGATTCTCTCTATTATGTCACGTTACCCTATTGATCCATTGGGAAGACACTTTGTAAACTGCATCATAGAATGAAACCGGTATAAACGGGTTTACCGATACGATCTATTGTAAGACGTCGTATCGATTCTGTTTCATCAATCTTGAACGGGTAGGATTCGTTGTCTAAAGCAGGGTATTGCAACACGTGATCCTGGATGATCCAGATCTGTTTGAACATTAGGTGCAAACCATATGGCAACAATGTATTCGCTTCATTCACCCTAACCAACTCACAACTAAACAAATGACGGATTAACGTATGAAAATCCAGAAAATTCGTCTTGGTTGATGTTATTGACGACGTCTTTTTCTGTCGGCGTCAAACACGGATTCTCACGCGTGAAATCGGTATCAAAGTTGGCGACGTCGGTTCGTGATCTCTGTAAGAAAAAGAGTAGAAAAGTTGAAGTTTAAAAACAACACAGTAAAGAATCTCTCAAAATGTTTTAAGGTTGGGCACATTGAGTTTAACGCCCGAAGGGCTAGAGTTCAATCTCTAACCTTTCTCAGGCAAGAAAAAGTTAAGCCTTAAAAAATGCGCCGCATTTTTGACGATAGATTGAATCTAGCAATTCCTTTGTTTACAATTGATATTTTTTTCGAAATTTAGCGGTAAATTTTAGTTTCAATCTGTCATTTGTGTAAAAACCAGGCGAGCCGCTCAAGGCCGCGCAACTTTGGTAGGATTTGTTGGCTTCAAATCCTACCAAGGAGATTGACTTCTAGCCCTTCGGGCTTATACTTCATTGGTTGGGCATCTCTTTCTCAGTAACCTGGTTGTAATTTCTTGGTTCAAAACTTACCCATTTTTCTGTGCGGGGGTTACAAAGTCCATTATTTTTAGGTGAGGATTTCCAAAATTTCAAAGATCTTTCCGCTGAATGTAGATTTCGGGTAGTCTTCGAATGGGGACTGAATCATAGGGTATTTTTCTAACTGGGAAACTTTTGGATATGGGTTGAGCAGGGAGAGATACATTAGGATAATCTCTAAGGAATGGAATGAGTCACTATAGATCCTCTTAATCGCATGCGATGAAAGGATTAGCACGAGATTGCTCCTCCTGTAGATCCTTATAATAATGCAAGTCATGACAGTTTCTTGCTAGGTAACCCCCCAGAAAACTTGTTGACTGGAATTTAAAAAAAATGTTACCCTAATGGTGGCACTACTCGATATGGGTAAATTTATAAATCAATAGAACTTTGGTTAAAAATCGGACATGACTTTTCAAAAACTCCGATTTAAGATTTTGTCTGTCCGGGATCGAGAAGCTGCCTTTGCTTTCAGGGTTGTATACAGCTCAGTGGTTAGATACAATTAAGGACTTACAATTTGAGGTTGAAAGGGTGGCGCGACTTGGCGGTGCTCCAGTTTCCTCCAGTCAATACTGGCGAAGAAAGGGTGTTTGTTGATTGCAACTTCACCAATACCTGGCACGCAACCCAAACGTTTCTCGTAATTCTTCGTCAAAAACTGAAAAAAAAACGAAGGAGGCGAAAAATAGTTTTAAGAGTGAACTTAGAAGCTATAAAATACATTACGAAAAAAATCTAATTTACTGTTTCGTAGCATTTTATTGACGACTAATACATTATGTATGTATTGGACCTATAACACAGTAGAGTCTCTAGAACTCGAACGGACAACGAGTTGCAGAATTTCCCACGGAAAATGGAGAGTTCGAGTTCCAATTTAGAGATACAAAACAGTTATGAAGGATTGAATTAGATCCTAGCAAAAGGGACAAAGCATTGTGGTGATTGTGGCATTAGCCCTGCTCAATCTCAACAAAAATTTGCCACAGTAGAGCAACATAAACTAGATTAGAGTTCTTAATGATGTAAACAACATGACATATTTACCCCTTTTAAGATAGAGATGGCTTCGCGACTCAACCATACAGGATACAAGACGTCTGAATGCAAAATACATTGAAATAGTTCATCTTCGTTATCAGCTTCGAAAGGAGGCTGGAACGAGAAAAAAAACATCAATATTTTGAAAACAATAACAACATTCACACCTAAACACCCAGAAATGGGCAAATTCGATTTTCAGTGACGGCAATATAAATTAAACGTAGCAAACGGTGAACCAAAACCTGTGAAGGTTATAGAAAATTCGAGCTATAACGGCTTACTTATAAGAGTTTTTCACCTTTAAGAGACCAAAAAAATTGTTCGAGTTAATGAGGAATCAGAGTTAGTTATGGTATCGTATAAAAAGACAGACCTGGCCAGCCATCATTTCATACATGAGCACACCAAGCGCCCACCAATCCACTGACTCAGCGTAATCTTGTTCATTGACAATCTAACAAGGACGAAATTGAAGTTAGTGTTAACCGTTTGATATGGGACATGAATTTTATAGTGAAGACTTCAAAAGCGATATTACGCACGTCAGAAAGTTCAGAATATTCTTGATTCAAAGGTATAGGATAGCATGTTTTAAGTGAGTACGGATTGAGAGGATTTTTTTAGCCGGCTGTTATACGCATTTTTTTATAAAAACAAGCTACATTAGAATATGAGGCTTCGATGGCCTAAAAAATAACAACAAATTTACAAAAAAACTCAACTCAAAAATAAGAACATTTCACAAAAAAACTTTTTAAGGACTAAAACTAAAAACATCCAAAGGCGTCAAACATTTTTGATGCTCTTTTAAAAAACGCGTATCTCAAAAACCTACGGAAAGGTAAGTAATCTGACCTCTGGAGCAATATAGTCAGGAGTTCCACAAAAAGTTGAAGTATACTGGTTTTGTAACATGTTATCTTTACACATTCCAAAATCGGCCAACTTGACGTGCCCTCCGCAGTCCAATAACACATTATCCAATTTTAAATCCCTGAAAATAAAGCGTATGAAATGTTGTTGGATATCCGGTCAAATACAGTGCGGTTTCTGTAACTCAAAACCACACCGGGGAACACAAATATGTTTGAGTTATAGAAATTTCGAGTTACGAAGTAAGGCTTATAAAACTTATCAGAGTTAAGGAGTCATTCGACTTATAGAGGTTCGAGTTAAGGAGACTGAATTGTAATTTACTTGTATAGATCATGTACGATACTTTTATAAAGATTTCTTCGCTTTTATTTATGCTAGCGGAGTAATAACAACGAACTACGTATATTGATGATGTATAAAGGTTTAAATAAATAACAGTAGAAAGTTTTATATGAACTGTGAGACCAGCTATGGATGTTAAAAATGATTTGTTCTATATTTTGATATAAATCAGCTTACCTATATATGACTCCTTTTTTATGTAAAAACTGAAGCGCTAACGTTATCTCAGCAGCGTAGAACCTTTGGGGAAAAAAGAAAAAAACATTGTATCACACGGCTAATGATTCTTATATATCGGGAAAACCTCAGTTGGATTTTTCAGAACGGCGACTAGAAAACCACCTCGACGTTGCAAACTCTAATACGGTAATATCACTTAGATACGGGTTTAGCAAAGTAGGGTGTAAACTGGATTTTGAACTTTAGAGTTTCAAAATTGTCACAATTTTTTATCAAAATTTATTATATTGTAAGACTTTTTGCGCAATTTTGAGGTCCATAAGTCAAAAATCCACTGTTTGCCCCAGGGGTATCTGATTCGCAGTAGTAGCAAAAACGGCAAAAATGGCATTTTTTGTCCATTTTAAGACTATTAAAGGCCAGGAAATGGTCAAAATGGTTTCTAAATGGTGTCTTGTACAATATTCAACACAAAAAGACAAAATAACCCCAGCGAGATCGCTCAATGTTTCAATTTCAGGCTAAAAAGGCCGATTTTCTCGGATTCTGGGTAGCAAAATGCATGAAAGCAGCATTTTTGAGGACCCACAACTTTTAAACTTTTTAAGGTACACACTTGAGATTTTCAGCAATGAAACACTTCAGAGAAAGCTCCAGGAAAAATCAAACTTGAGTTTTCAAATATTTCCTATAAATCTATAATGGCGCCCTAGAAATTGAGTTTTCATGCTAAATGCCAATATTTCAAGCTAAAACTTGGTTTTCTTGGGCTAAAATCTAAAAAATGGTTTCAAATGGTGTCCTGAAATCTTTGTGTGTTGAAAGTATTCAGGAAAAACTCTGGGAGAATCAAAATGGTTTGGGTTAGAAATTTGCCAAAGTCCGCCATATGGAATCGCATTTCCACTTAAAAACGCAATATTTAGAGTTAAAGTCTAATTTTCTCAGACTAAAATCTCAAAAATGGTTTCAAATGGTGTCCTGAAATCTTTTGGTGTTGAAAGTATTCTGGATATACTCTGGGAGAACCAAAATGGTTTGGGTTTGAAATTTGCCTAAGTGACCAATATGGTATTGCATTTCCTACTAAAACGTGATATTTAAGAGTTAAAGTCTAATTTTCTCAGGCTAAAATCTCAAAAATGGTTTCAAATAGGGTCCTGAAATCTTTTGGTGTTGAAAGTATTCTGGGAACACTCAAGGAAAATCATAGTGGTTCACAATGGTCATATATATGCCAAAGTCTGCCATTATGAATTTCATTTCTTTAGGAAGAACACTCGAGCTTACTCAAAACATTGTGTTTTAGAATGAAATACAATTCCATAATGGCAGACTTTGGCAAATTTCTGACCAAAACCATTTGGTTTTCCCATAGTATTTCCAGAATGCTTTCAACACCAAAAGATTTCAGGACCCTATTTGAAACCACTTTTGAGATTTTAGCCTGAGAAAATTAGAGTTTAGCTCTAAATATTGCGTTTTAGTGGGAAATGCAATTCCATAATGGCGAACTTTGGCAAATTTCTGACCAAAACCATTTGGTTTTCCCATAGTATTTCCAGAATACTTTCAACACCAAAAGATTTCAGGACCCTATTTGAAACCACTTTTGAGATTTTAGCCTGAGAAAATTAGAGTTTAGCTCTAAATATTGCGTTTTAGTGGGAAATGCAATTCCATAATGGCAAACTTTGGCAAATTTCTAACCCGAACCATTTTGGTTCTCCCAGAGTATATCCAGAATACTATAAACACCAAAAGATTTCAGGACCCTATCTGAAACCATTTTTGAGATTCTAGCCTGAGAAAATTAGACTTTAACTCTAAAAATTGCATTTTAGTGGGAAATGCAATACAATAATGGCAGACTTAGGCAAATTTCTGACCCAAACCATTTTGATTCTCCCAGAGTATTTTCAGAATACTTCCAGGATTCAAAGATTTCAGAACACCATTTGAAATCATTTTTTAGATTTTAGCCCAAGAAAACCAAGTTTTAGCTTGAAATATTGGCATTTAGCATGAAAACTCAATTTCTAGGGCGCCATTATGGATTTATAGGAAATATTTGAAAACTCAAGTTTGATCTTTCCTGGAGCTTTCTCTGAAGTGTTTCATTGCTGAAAATTTCAAGTGTGTACCTTAAAACGTTTAAAAGTTGTGGGTCCTCAAAAATGCTGCTTTCATGCATTTTGCTACCCAGAATCCGAGAAAATCGGCCTTTTTAGCCTGAAATTGAAACATTGAGCGATCTCGCTGGGGTTATTTTGTCTTTTTGTGTTGAATATTAGTACTAGACACCATTTAGAAACCATTTTGACCATTTCCTGGCCTTTTATAGTCTTAAAATGGACAAAAAATGCCATTTTTGCCGTTTTTTGCTACTACCGCGAATCAGATACCCCTGGGGCAAACAGTGGATTTTGGACGTATGCACCTAAAAATTGCGCAAGAAGTCTTACAATATGATAAATTTTGATAAAAAATTGTGACAATTTTGAAAATCCAAAAAAAGTATTTTTTCATGGTTCCAGTTTACACCCTAGCAAAGGCTAAGTCCTCTTGAAAGAAGTAATAGAGAAATAGACAATATTATTCTATGGTTTTCCTCTTATACATCGTGCATTTTGGAAAAGACCTCGCACAGCAACTTCGCGTGCTCAAAACAGGAGGTCGTTAAAGTTAATGATCACGAGTGATTAACTCTTGCCTTTCTAATAGCTCTCGTGGTGATTAACGTGCTTCCTGTAGGCATAAATGTTCACAAAACTATGGAAACTTTGCAGCTTGAAAAATCATTTTTAGTTAATCATGGCTCAAGTTTTCAGACAAAACAATATAACATTACTTTCCTATTTCCTATCAGAACTCACTATTACTAATTCATTGGAAAAGATATTCATAGTAATTTAGCAATAACTATGTATTTCAACCAAGGAAAATTCAGTGCAGTTGTCGAAAAACAAAAACAACCAGGGAAGATCGAGCCCTTGACGGGTGTGATAACTTAAGAACAAACGACCATTTCTACATAAAACTGATGTTTAGAATATGGCCTATCTTGCCCTGAAAAGATCAATTTTAGAGGTGATTGTTTATATTCTGAGAATATTCGCATTTCACGGAATTATACCTTGATCTCTGCTCGTCGAATTTTCTTGCTTTTTGTATTTGAAACATCAGGTCACCTCCACTCACGTATTCCATTACGAAAAATAAACGGTCCTACAGTGAAAGATGACAAGATAAAACCATGAGAGACCTTCGTAATAATAACAACAATATATCGTCATCTAAAAACTACCTTATCATTTCGAATAAACTCCCGGGCGTTTATTTGATTTTTTAGATTTTAGGAGGGGCGTTATAGGGCGTTCATTCGAAGTAATACGGTATCCAAAATAGTTATAAAAAAGATTACAAAAGGAAAAAGAATATTCATGCTAAGTCAGGACAAAAACCTACCCCAAGAGTGTTGCCTGCCAACACGGGCTGGGGACTACTGGCCTGCTCAAGTTCTATGCTCACCTCTTAGCATTTTTCCTACAATACAGTAGGCTCTCCCTTATTCGAATCTTCCTGTAATTCGAATTAATCCCTAGTCCCCGTCAAAGAATTCTTAAAATACTTTCTATAATTCGAATCTCTTTGTAATTCGAAAGAATAAGATTTTCCGTTCTAATCCGAATTAGTGAGAGGCAAGTGTAGTCCCAAAATTAAAGCACATATTCCGTTTATAGCATTTATAAATCGAAAAATCTACGTCAGCAAAAGCAGAATTCCGACGAGAAATAGAAAAGCCTTTCTCATGAATATTGCCCTTATGTATTACAACTTTCAATGAAGTCAATACAGTCGCTCTCATATTGTTTTCTGACCAGCCACCAGAACCGTTGGAAAACCAACGGATCCGGCGAGACTCGAACTCACAACCATGCCATTCGCGGGCATTTGCTCTACCATTGAGCTGCGGGAAAGCCATGTGGAAACCGAGGACTCAATTGCCACTCGGTGGAGCTAGAAATGAATTCTTGTCTACTGACTGGTCAGAGACTGGTCAAAAGCCTTTCTGCATGCGTCGAAGGTTATCCATATTATAGCTCTAGTTTAGACGGCCAACTTAAGCCGACTTCAACTCTTATAAGTATAATGGACAGGGCAGGTAGTCGGCTATCTAAACTAGAACTTACGTCTGATTGGAAACAAGAGTGAAGTGACGTGAGATAAGGATGTTGTCCAGCGATCGTCAAAACACGTTTTTCCGTCATGACGCATTCGACGTCGTCGTCTTGTATAATCGTCATCTTCTTTAGAATTTTGATGGCGTATAATTCACTGGTTCCTTTCTTTTCCGCTAACATAACCTAAACAAAGTGAAATGATCAGTATGTTTCTTTATACACGTTTTTTAGAAGATCATCCAAAATTTTTGAAGCCTTCAGATCTTCTTAAATTGTTTTGGTTTTTTTAAGCCTAAAAATGTTCTTATTTTCACCAACTTTTGAGTATTTTTGACCATTTTCCTAACAAATTGGGTGTTCTAGGGTCTACAAAGCATTAAAATGTTCTTAGCTTGTTCTTAACAATTTGGCCCTCGAAGCCTTATGTTCTTATATAGTTTTTTCTTATAAAAAACGTGTAATCTCATAACAGCTCACGTGTTCACACCTAGCTCTGTTCAACCAAAAAATTCAGATTCAGAGTCTGGATTGGCAGATTTTTTAACGGGGCCAATAGCTTTAGAGTGAATACCTACCAGCACGGTTTAATCAGAATCTACTCGTAAGTTTCCTACCACTAATCTTGCCTTTTTAACAGGCCTTCAAAAGGGCCTTCATTTTCTAAATTTTCTAAAAAACCTAGGTTTCGAAACAAAAGCCATTCTCAATTAATTTTTTGTATCCATACCTTCCCAAAACTACCTTTCCCGATTACTTTGAGGTAGGTGAAGGAATCTTTGGTGTAACGGTCGTCAGAGAAAAAATGTCGTTTAGTTCCAGGTGAGTGCGGGAGAGTCGGAAGATACGGATTGATTTCGAGTGTATCATTTGTGTTCGATGTTTCACCGTTCTGCGTCGTGTTATGGTTATTGGTGATCTTTTCATCTTTGGATGTTTGTGATGTTAGCTTTTTAGTGGGTGACCCATCTTTCTGCAAGAAGATAAATGGTTAAACTAGGGTTTCACATATATGTATCACAGTGGAGTCTTCATAACTCGAATGTCTTGTTAACTTTATAAACAAGTCTGGTTCCTTCAGTTAACAATGCCTTGACCGATGCCAATCTCCATAACTCGAAATTTCCATAATTCGAACAAATTTGTGTTCCCCACATGTGTTCGAGTTATGGAGATTCTCTGTAAATCATTTTAGCAAATCAAAGGTTTTTTTAATATTTTCCCGTTTAATTCATATTAAAGAAAATCTCCATGATTTATGACTATAGAGCTTGATTTCTTAAAAACTTTTCAGACTTCTTGGATATGGAAAACTATTTTCTTTAATGTTTCATCTGATTGGAAAAAATTTAAACAAGATATATAGATATTATTTTTATGTTGTGCCGAAATTATTCTGTTTTATTTCCAGACATTGAAAGCAGATAATTTGGAGATGAATTTGTTTATTCGTGATATTCATAATGTAATGTTTTCGTTGATTGACACATTCAAAACATTTGGCAGCCATTCTTAGTGGCAGGAAATATGTGTGCACAGTGTTTTCCAGGCAAAGACCCCAGGAAAATATTTCTAAATGCCAATACAAAATGAATCAAGACAACTTCAATTATTTCCTAAAACATCTCCACAAAAGAAACATTTTTTTCCAATACGTCGGGGAAAATTTTCGTCGGGAAAAAATATTCGTCACTTGGCCAACATTTCGTCACTTTTCTCCGACGAAGTTTTCCCCGATAAGGTAGGTCAGCATGCTCGATCTTCTGCTAACAATAATGGCAGCCAAGTTTTTACGTCATATGTATTTTTTTATGCCTATAGATTACATCATGAATAACAAGAATTTTATTTAGGTAAAATAAACTATATGTTGTTCTATGGGCAGATTGTCGTAAAAATATGAGCTGGTATGCAAAAAAACTTTATCGAAAACTCTTTTAGTAATCAGATGTTTGAGACCTTTTTTTTTTGAATAGAGCATTTAATTGAAACGAATTTTCTTTTTTGAGAAAAGCAAAAAGTGAAAAAATTTCTTCAAAAATTTCTTTTTTCAAAAATGTTGACCCCCCCCCTTACTCAAAATGGCTCGCCGGGGCCCATGTTTTGGACGTATTTTAGTATAAATCATCCACTTAACACTAAACGTCTACTGTCGGAGAGTTTAGTCTTGACCCCCTGTTTCATTTAATGGGCTTTTCCAGAAAAAGAATTTACCCCCACTGTTGAGGATATTGATTCCCCATGGATATCCTGTTTATTAGTAACTTTATTAATTAGTAAAGACTGTGAGCAAATTTGGCGGCTGAGAAGATGATGGCTGACGTTTTGAATGGTACAAAAAACAAACTTTTTGAATGGATTTTCAATTTCTTCCTTTTTCATATGGTAATACATTGTTAAAAGTAGCTAAAAATTTGATTTGGTGGCTTACATACCTTATTGTTTTCCCTTTATTTTCTAACAAATAAAATAATCTCAGTTCTTACCAGTATAGAGCCTTTTTTAGAGATTTTTATTAGTTCGTCAGGCGTCATATCGATTTCTTTTTTGATCACTTCCGCCATCTTTTTCGCATCAACACCGCAATCGTTTGGTACGTTACCTTGACAACGTTTGTGGACGTTCCGCTGGCATGCTGGGTAGGGTGAGAAGAAAAGACGAAAAGATGTTGCCTGTCAAAGTAGTTTGATGAGTTTTAATGGATAACTTTAATGGGCTTTCAAAAGTACCTGATTTCTAAAAGCCACTTTTAAAGGGGATAATTTGGAGAGCTGATGTTTGAACTTTTCTTTCTGTACAAAATACTTATTCTTTCTTTTGATAATTTCTAGAAAAAAAACGCAACCTAAAGTTTGGTCCAGGCAAATCACCAGTCACCAGCAAAGGTAAACTCTTGTAACTATTTTTTTGGGATGAGCTGGAGTTTTTACAAGATGCTTAACTGATTGGTTATATCTAAACAATAGGGATGACGCGTTCTTTAGAAAAAGTAATAAATACGTTTGTCTCAACATTGTAAAACTCCAGCTTGACCCATTTTTTTGCTCTTGTCATAAAAACAGTAGCCAGCCTAGATACACTGCAGAACACAGTTTTGGCTACTTTATATGTTTCGACCTGTAAATATAATAAATACCTTGACATTGCATTCCTTGTCTGAATAGTCCATAGAGTAAAGAGCCACAGTGTTCGCAGAATGTCGGTCTTTTGTAATTATGTACTTGGAAACGATGGGGAATATTGATACTGAATCTCTATAAAAAGATAAAATCCAATAACTGCTATCCACTCAATTTCAGTTTTAGAGAAAATGGAATGCAATAATCTGCAAGCCATACAGTTATTAATCAGAAATAACTCAAATTGTTGTATGTTTTTAGAGTTTTGAAGGCTGAAAAGTTCAATTGTCAATAAATGTCCCAAAAAGGGAAAAATGTTGAATCAATTGCATTCTTTGGTGTATTCTAGGGCCTTAGTCAGCCATGTACTATTTTTATCAAGTCAAAAGATTTAGACTCTGATTTTAGAAATAGTTAAGAAAATGCTGTCTTTTTCAAGCGAACAAACCAATTAATCAAGGACCATTTTAAGAGCATCTAAAGGTCTGAAAATCATATTAAAAAATATTTATAATGGAACAAGTGATAGTCTTACAGGTTCATCTTTTTCTTTTGAAGAGTTTTGGTTTTCAGCTTGCACACCAGGACATTTTGATACTACAAACTGATGACATTTCTTATGGGTAACACTCTGACATACTGAAAGAAAGGATCATAGATTTTCATTTCACCAGTTGTCACAACTCTTCTAAACCTATGTTAACCCTATTCAACCTAGGCTTTTAGGGGCGGTTCAGAACTAGGGGGGGCGGCTTTTCCTGTACCACCCCTTAACTTTTGATCTAGTGGGTCTTTTTGGATGAAATTTGGTACACAAGATCCTTGTCACGTAAGGTAACTTTTGACAAAAAATTTTTTTGATGACGTCACTCATCATGCCCAAAGTGAGCAAAAACCGAAAATTTCCTTTGTTCTTATAAATAGCTATTGTATTCTAACAAAGGCTTTAGAAAAAAGTTGTCTGAGTTTAAAATGCTTATTTTATCCTAAATATTCAATAAATTACGGTTTAAATGATATATTTGACATCAAAAAAAAATTGTATTAGATAAGTGTCAATTTTTGCGACACCTTACTGTCAGAAATGTCATCATGCTCAAGGTATGAAAATATTTAGGTGTCAAATTTTTTTTTATTTTGAAGCTAAATAAAAGTTAGGAATTTACAGAAAATTTCACGGCAAAAGCTCAATTATTTCAGGAACTATTACCAATAGTTTGACCTTCGAACAGAAAGAGCCCCCCCCCCCAAGTCCGAATAGGGTTAAAGCAGTTTCAACAAATAGAAAATAAATCTAATTTTTCATTGATGATATTGTCAAACTATACAATTTCTACAATTGTAATGGAAATGATTTATCGTATATCAAAGGTTGTTTTTAATTCTTCAATTTATCAGATGTGCTGCTCACCTTGGCATTGATAGCCTTGTTTTGAGAAAACTCCCCTAAATAAACAAAAGAAATTATGTTTAAAAAATAAGCTACAGTAATTGGGATAGAAAATGGTAAATAATTTCAAAATGAATTAAAATACTGCCTTCAAAAGGTAAAAAAGGAACTCCTTAAAAATGTTCATCTAAGCTTTCTCAAAGGTTTTCAAGTTAGCTGGTTCAATTTTAAAGTTTTCAAGGTCCGGTAAACAAGCTGCTATTGCTTTTATGATCTCTGGTTTGTTGGTTTCGATTGAGAGAGGTTAAATGAAATAGTTTTGGAAACATTGAAGGTGCAGTGCAACCATAGTTTTTATTTTCACACCTCTCATTTGGATAAAATGATCATAATTCAACAATGGTTTCTCCCTAGAATAACTTGTTTCGCCTAATTCAACAGCCCAAAAAACCAAAGCCTAAAACATTTCACCTTTAAATTAACAGTTTATAGAACTGAAAGGGCCGAAGAAAGAAATTTTAAAACTCCTTCATCTACCAGCCACTTATAAGAAAGCACGTTCTTACAATTATTTAAAGGTTTTTCTTGGGAGTACCTGGTAAACCCTCTGCCATATTTTAAGGGAATATGAACTTAAAGGGATAATCAGATGGTTTGAGATATTCAGATTACAGAAACCTTCTGTGGTTCTTAGTAAAACCTCAAAGTATTTTTGCGTAACAATTTTCCAAAATCGAGATATCGAAATTTTTGAAATTTTTGAAAATGGTTCTTACACGGTTCTATTGTTTTCATCCAAAAAGCCAAAAACTTGTAACTTAAATATCTTGACTTTGGAAAATACTTAGGCAAAAGTATTTTTAGATTTTGCTCAAGACAATAGAAGGATCCCACATGCCAAATATTACAAACCATCTGATTTAAACTCTTCATTCAGCAAAGAAAAGACATGCTTACCATATAAATTCTTTACAATGTGAACAAAAATGGAATTGGCGTAAATATGTTGCCATGAATTTGTGTCCACTGACATGATGGACCCTCCGACGAACTGCATTACGTCTACCCCTTTTCTTCAAGTATGAACTCTCTCTTTCTCGAAAATGCCTAGCTTTGTCCTCAATCTTTGAATGGTTTACATCAACTGAAAAGATTGAGAAAATTAATGAGATTGTATTGGATAGTATATATGAATATGCAAATCAGCTGACTAAAAACATTATTGGACCAATAAGATTCAAGAACACTCACCTTGTCCAGGTTTCAGCTCTATGAATACATGTAATTTTCCAGCAGGCTCCAACTTAATCTGAGAAGTAAAATAACATCATAATAACATCATAATAACATGATTATATAATATACAATAATCAAGAATAAAGTGTTGTACGATTTCAGGCTAGATGATATAGAGTAATCATCCTACAAAAAGAGTTCTTTTTAGTTTTAATTTTCAATATTAATCAAACTATGATATCTGATGATATAGATATAGGAAGACCAGAAATGGATTAGAGAAGATTAAACTGATTGAGTCTTTATTCTTGATACATGTAGTGGATGTCTATATTATTCATATAAACGGTGTTTTTAAAAACTTTGTTAGTTTTTCAAACAAGAAGTTTTATATAACAGTTATTAAAACATCAATATTTAATGACATCTTACTCAAATTCAAAGATTCGTTTTCACATTATTCTCCTTATTTAACAATATCTGAATTCTTTATCTAATTTGAATTAATTTTTAGGGAATTTAGAGAATCGTTTATTTCATTTTTTGTAATGTTTATTGAAAAGGGATTAGAAACAACTGGATAATCAAGGACATTTTAATCATAGCTGCCAAAAAATTAAATCAAACTGATTATTCAACAAAAAGACCATAGCTATTGAAATACTAAAATATATCACTGACCAGGAGCACAATATAAGATTATAATAAGGTATAAGTTATGTTCTTGAGATAAAATAATCTTTCAAAACAAAAAGGTAGCAAAACGAGCAAAAATTAAAAATAAACTTTACTATTTTGAAACAAAGCAAAAATCATATGTTAGTGAGTTGAAAAGCTCAAAAGCTCAGAGTGAACAGAAATAATTTTCATTTCATTGCTGTATCGAAAACCATATGTCATTATTTGTATATGTTTTATTGTAATATTCACTTCAATCCTTAATATATCTAGTCATTGCAATGGTGCAGCCATAAGAAACCTTTTTTTAAACGGGGGAAGTAATTGAAGGACTAAATGCAGCATTGATGCAAAAAACTCTTAGCCTAGTAATTTAGCCTCTAGCCTCTATCCTCTATCCTGCTCACAAACAGTTAAATATCAATATATCCACCTTAGTCAACTTTTGGAAACAGTCACCAATAAATAAAATTCCAAAGCTGACTTTAACTGTATATTTCATCTTCAAACTTAGTTTACCAATCTTATTGATCATATCCATCAGCTGATCAGGTTTAATCAGTATGCTTTTTAAGAGGTAACTAAGCACTGCAAATTGCTCTAATAGATATTTTGCTGATCATGATACCACATTGACTTCAAAAACTTATGGCAAAAGCAATACCTTACAGTACGGTACCTAATGACTCTAAAATATTTACATATAATCTTAGCAATATAAAAAACTGATATCATCATTTAACCCTATGACCATCTTGGGGGGCAAAGAGGCCCCTAAAACAAATTTTTTTGATAACTTTTTTTTAAATATTTATCCAATTGATTTGAAATTTTATTTGCAAGTAACTTGCCAAAACTACTCGGGTGGCAAATATGAGATTCTAAAATGGCACAGTAGAGCTGAGAGAGCAGAATTGCATAGTTCTTGCACTTACATTTGTTTTGAAATTTTGTTGCTTAGGTCAGGCGTTTGATGGTTATGCAAGTTTCCCTCCACTGATGCAAGTTACCTGATTTCATGGTATGTTACAGTTTACCCTGACTGCATCAACAGTAGACAATCAAGAATCACAATAATATTACATTGGATCCAGCATAATTTCAAAACATTTTGAGACCAGATAAAAGCACTTTACAGTCTGGGTGTTGACAGGGTTGTAATTAGAATGAGGTTGTCAGTGTTAGGGATGTTAAAGCTAAGTATGACTTTTCATTTTATTAACCCATCCAAAAGATGCCATCCAACTATTCAACATTTCTGCAATTTAAATTGATGTCAAAAGCCAATGCCCTCCTAGTGGACGCGAAGGGGTACCCCAGGGGTACACCCTTTTTCAAGGTAGGAATAATAAGAAGGTCAGTAAAAGGTTTTTTCCTCTTTGACCACTAAGCAAAGAAAATAGTTTCAATCAGCGATTCCTAGTGATTCTGATATTATTCCTATCTATCACAATCAACAACAAAAGTTTGGTCACATTTAACCAGTGGGTGTTTCAGAAGATATTCAAACATGGATTTTTGTGTAAATAATTTTTGAAAGTTGAATGTGACAAATTATGACAAATTGTGACATACTTTAAAGATAAGAAGTTAAAAAGTTTAGTAAGTCATTTATTGTCACAAATAAGGACTTGATAAATATATTTTTGAAAACCTAAATACGATTTCCTATTAACTGTTAAAATTTTGTAGCTTTTACTAAATTTAAGTGGGTTTTATTCAATTTTAAATTATTTTGCCATTTTTTTTGTGTTCTAAAAAATGTCACACAATTTTTGAAACTGTTAAGGAAGGTGTTTGAATATTTTGACATTAGACCAACTTACGGTACCCCTTAGCATCCAGGTCAAGTGGGAGGGCATAAAATGGCAACTTAAATTAATTTAAACTGCAAAAATGTTGGGCAAAATTTGTAGGTGTTAATGAGATTGAAGATTAATGAGGTTGTGTCCTGTCCCTAATGTTCGGGGCAAATAACTTCCGTCAACTGCTCTAACTTGGGAAGATTGGTCGAAACATGGGACTGTTGATATCTGGCCTGTATTTTCACTTACTGTTAAATCGCTTTGGCAACAAATTTGTTTTGATAACTCCACCAAGTTTATCAATATTAATACTTTCTGTCATAACATATGTTATGATAACTTTTCATTCAAAATGACCGGACGCAGATTGGAGAATTAAAGAACGCCCGCCGCCTAACCACCTATTGATCGCCTGATGGGATTAACAAATAACAAGTGTGCAACTTAACAACTTAACGCGTGAGTGACGTCAAACGCTCCATTGTTTTGCCACTAATTTGTTCTTCTTCGTTCCAGACACTCACGTGTGTTCCACTTAGGATTTTTTTCATATTTCGATTTAAAAGCCTACTCAGTGCCAAAGAGAAAGTATGTATTTTTTAATATACCGTTCATTAACTCAAATCAAATGACATTCATTAGAGGTTCAGTGAAATGGTAGCAGAATATTGCCCTCCCATGTTTTGTCAGATAGTCCCAAGTTAGAGCAGGACGCTTTCAATTTTAGAATTTTTTGGCTGCATTAGGACAAACTCCCTCCCCTTTTTAATGGATTTTTTGCTAGCCGAGAGTCATTACGTTATGGTTTAGCATCGCGGCAAGCAAAAAGGCTATGAAGAAGAGAGAGTCAAATGGCACCATGGCACTAGGTCTATTTCTGTAAGTTGGTCTTATATTGACATCCCTCTTCTAATTTTGACACTCTTCTTTAGAGATAGGAATAAAAGGAAGGTCAGAATCACTGATAGACATGATTGCTAGGCAAAGAAAAATAGTTTCCATCAGTGCATCAGTTACTCTAACCTTCCTATTATTCCTATCTCTAAAGAAGGGTGTCGAAATCAGAAGAGGGATGTCAACATTAGACCAACTTACTGTAAAAGCCAAATGCTGCTAAACATTCAAAAATCAAAAGTAGATGGCTCTCTATTATTAGACCAATCTTTAATATTCTTGCTGTCATTTGGACAAGCTGTCCAGTTGCTTTTGTTGATTTTTAATTTCCAGACGATCTCAATCGAACGGAATCGACGATTGAACCAGTCGAACCAAATCTAACGCAATCGACCGATTGAAATTTGATTGTCGAACGCAATCGAATCTCAATCGAATGTCAAAATTCTGGTAATATTCGATTGGTTTGATTGTTGTTTGACTGGTTCGATCGTCGGTTCCGTTCGATTGAGATTGTCTGGCTTTATTCTTGAAGCTTCCCAACATCCAAGCTCTCAAACATCACAAGCCAAATGAAATTACTTTCGATTTCCCATAGAAATTATGCGATGAACAATCCGGGGGTCAATGAATCGACGATTGAACGCAATCGAACGCAATCGAACATCAATCGAACGCAATCAAATATCAATCAAATCTGAAAATTGCGGTAATATTCGATTGAGATTCGATTGCGTTCGAGTACAATAGAATTTCAATCGGTCGATTGCATTCGATTTGGTTCGACTGGTTCGATCATCGATTCCGTTCGATTGAGATCGTCTGGTAATTTCTTTGGTTCAGCAAAATCTTTCTTCTTACCCATAAATCAGATTGCCCTTCATCGATGATTTCTTGAAGAGGAATTGCACTGTTTGACACAAAAGCTCCACCACCCACGATAGACGTATGAAACACCGTGAAATTTATCACTTTCGCATCTTTTAAATTTGTCTGAAAGTCTTCATTCCATTCAGGAGAAAATGTATTAACTTGTTTTTGAGTTTGATAAATATTTTCGTCATCCACGTTAACTTGTAGATAAGGGTCAATTGATGTAACGCCGATTGATGTTATAACACTAGAACGTACTTTAGTCTCTTCAAGGCCTAAAGCCTCATATATTCGTAATTTCATCACACCTGTAAATGATAGTGAGCCATTCATCTTTGCAGGACCAGGAGCCAAAATTCAGCATAAAAGTTCTCTTGAGCATGTGAAAGTCTTGCTAGTCAGTCAAACTAACATTCCCATTAAATATCTACCTAAAATAAAATTAATCTAGAATATTCAGTAGCCAAATCTACAAACCAGTATTACACAAAACGTTGTTTACTTTACTAAAAGTCAGAATGTTTTCACAACAAGTTGATGCAAAGTATGACAGCAGTTCTTCCAGCATTTTGTCAACAAAAAGTACAGAAGACCAAAAACATAACACCGAGTGTGGCGTTTAATAAAAAGTAGCGAATCACTTAGTAGGTATGAAGGCTAACTTTGGCGGAGGCAAAATGAAAATGGCTACCGCCTGGGGTGTTTTGATTTTATGACGTAATTGGTCTATACTATAAAGCCTATCATCGATCGTCATTTTCGACATTTTCGGCGTTGTCTTAGAAACGACGATAAACAATTTTAGTATACCCATGTAAATTTAGTATGACTCAATTGATTAACATAATTTACTTCCCTTCATAATCATATTGCAGATGAAAAAAAGACTAATTTCTTCTGATTTTATCATAATAAATTCTTTTATTTTAATATTTTAGTTAGTTAGTTCCAATCTATCAAATGATCAATGTTGTAAAGTTGTGGGTAAATTGAACGACATAAGCTCTTTATTTTTTTCTGAAATAACTGTTTATTTCAGTTATTATTTCTGAGAGAAAAAGAATTATGTTATGATGATCAAAAATCTGAAAAAGTCTTTTAGGAGACTTTAAGAGCTAAAAAAGAGATATAAAATGAAATATAAATTTACAAGTTTGCCTTTTAGGGCGGGCTTCGCGTCCTCTCCCCGTGTTCGTGCTCATCGGCTCATTCCCGCCCTTAAGTTTAAGACGTGAATTTGTAGCCAGATTGACCAAGGATTCGACACGTATTAATTTCATTGAATAGTCCCCCCCCAGCAGAATCACGAAATTTATTTTCCAAATTCACGCATTCACAATATTTTTTCGAAATTCACACAAAGTTTTCCAATTCACGCATTCTCTAGACGATGTTATCGTCCGTTACAGTGATAATAAAGGCGGAAAAATATGGCAGTATGGCGTTATGGCGGTATACGGGAGCCTTCAGACTTTTTTCTTAGATAGTAATTCATCTAAGACTATAACATAGTCTACGCATTCTCACGCAGCTTTTTGTATATCACGCAAGTGAAAAGCTCCATTTGCTCATTCGTGCAAACCACCGTAGTGCGGTGTGTGGTAGAGCATCCGACCACGGTGCGCCAAGGCTGTGGGGTTCGCAACCCCCAGCCGGGTCATACCAAAGATTTCCCTCTGCTTGATGCTCAGCAATTAAGAAAAGGATCAAGGGTAAGTGGAGAAATCCAGGGAGAAAGAGTGGTACCCTACCCTACCTTCGGGTAGATAGCTATTGAAAGAGGAGCCTTTGGGTCACCTCCGACTGCGGTCACAGACTTACTCACTTACTTAAACCACTGGGAGCGCCCCCGAACCTTAGCACTGCGAAAACACTCATGTGTGACAAAGATTGCAAAGAAGCTGCAATGCAAATACTATTTTTCCCGATAAAAATTCCGATGTAGTGGTTTAACAAAAAAATAAATTTTAATGCTTGTATCTGAAATTTCTCAAAGAATCAAATATACATTTTTTATATAAGGGGAGCACGTTTTATAAGGAACTTGAGGCTGAGTATGGTCCAAAATTAAGGAACTGCTAAGGCTCAGAATAAGAAATCAAGTCAAGGAACTTGAACTTACCCACATTTACAACAACCTGCACAAAAAGATAGCTGAAACGACATTCCATTGAATGTCAAAAAGGGAAAATTTACAGAAGCTATACTGATACTGAAGTTACATACACGCTTTTTTTATAAGAATGGTGTAAATACATTTCATCATGGATATTCTTAACTTTTTTGAAAAAATCATCCTAAAATATTCTTACAACAATCTTAGGTTATGATCCTAATTCAGACTAGATTTAACATTTAGTACACACGTCTCAAAATTCCATGATGGTGATATTCTTAGCATATTCTTAATTTTTTGCCCATTTTCATCATGGACATTCTTATAAAGTGTATTCTTATAAAAAAAGCGTGTACTAAACAAATCCTAACTTAGCAGCTAAGTAAATAAGGAAATATCGATAAAAAACTTTGATGCTGAAACTCTCTAGTAAAATAAGGAACTCCAGGCTCGGGAGACAAATTAAAACGTTGTTTCTTGTAAGAGATTGCACTTCCTGGAGTAAGAATCCGATTTTCTGAATGTTCTTATTTGCAATGAAGAAGCAACGGATTAGAATAGGTGGATTAAGAACTCATAGAAAACACTCCTCGTTAGGTTATCAAACTTTTTTACGAGTTTGCTAGCAATTAAAACTTGATAAGTTGTAAAAAAGTTGTAAAAAATCATTACTTTCAACATTTTCATTGGTCATTACGTATCACGTGGTACATTTTAAATAAGAAAATGCACTTTTTTAGCCCTTTCTATCCAATGCAGAAATTAGCCAAATAATTTGAAATTTATTTTCCTAATTCTAAATACAGTCTTCTTTCACCAGTATTCGTGACCCATTCGTGACCCATCGATAGTTTCTTAGTTATAGACCATACCTTATTGGAACTAATTTTCGCGGGTTTTAATTTTAGCGTTTTTCGCGGTTTTTCGTCAAAATCGCGAAAATTTGATCCCGCGAAAAATTTTGAGAGTTGAAAACCGCGAAAATTAATTCCCGCGAAATACAATTTTTTCCAATTTTATCAAAAAATTTGAAAAATCCCTAGGAAATTGAAAGAAATTTGTCCAAAAAAGGGCAAAACCGCGAAAATTAAAACCCGCGAAAATTCCAGAATGGAAAAAACCGCGAAAATTAAAACCCGCGAAATGCTATTTTTCGGATTTTTTTTTTCGACCGCGAAAATTAGTTCCCGCGAAAATTAGTTCCAATAAGGTACGTTAATTTTCACTTATCTGAAGATTGCCATTGACAAAAGATTAAAAATTTACATTAAAACTGGTCTAGCGTTTGTTGATGCTAAAACTTAAGTGCAGGATTTAAAATATTTGCAAAATCATCAAAATTGATCGAATCATAGTACAAATTCGTTTTCGAAACTGTATAAATTGGAAAATTGTTCTTATAAAAACAATGAAAAAACTAAACGAGGAGTGCGCAGAGTCATTTACAGATTTTTCTTGTAACAATGAGAAGACAATGGATCTCTCTTGGGAGCAACGAGAGAAGTTAATCCACCTATTCTAATCCGTTGGAAGAAGTTAGGCTATTGTTAGCTCGTCAAAATGTTTCGGAATTTACTTTACGAGTATCGTTTGCCTCGTTTTGAAATTATTGCCATTGAGAATATTGTCATATGGTGATAAACTCCAAGTGAATTTTATTAAAACTACTTTATATTCCTAAAAAATCATTCAAAATGTCTCAAGAGACATAATCACCATAATTGTTTGAATACGAGGCAAGTGATGTTCGTGACGTAATTTATGAAAAAGGTCTATTGCGTCATCTTTTCAGTGTGTACATACACAAAAGTCACGAATATCGTTGTTGTTTGACTTGCCATTATAAATTGGTGTTATATTTCAATTTTCACGTTGCTTCGAAAGTAAGATTTGCCTGTCCCTTTTGACTGAATATCTCATCAAAATTATATGATGTCATGCTGTAGTCAAAAATACTTTCGGCGTGAGTCAAAATACATTCATGTTTGGATTGGAGCATTTTCTATGAAATCGATTTATCACGCACACCTAATGATGAATCGAATCGTATTACACGTTTTTTTTTTTTATTAGAACACCTAAAATTTGGCTGAGCCTGGATGTGCTTATTTTTTTAGCAATTTTCAGCCTAAATTGTTCTTAAATGCGTTCTTAATTTTTCAGACTACTCTAAATTGACAATATGATACAAAATAAAGAGCACTTAAATTTGGCAAAATTTGGACAATATTTGACTCTCGACTTTTGAAGATCCACCCCTAAATTCGGTTAAAACTGCTTAAAAAGAGGAAAAAATTGTAGTTTCTTGTCGTTTTTTTCCAAACTGAGGCTGGGCATGTTCTTAAGATGTTCTTAATTTTTCGACGAATTTCAGCCTATATGTTCTTATAAACTAGGTTCTAATAAAAAAAAAAACGTGTATGAGAGAGGTTGGTTTATGATACCAACAATCCTTGTCAAAAAGGCAAAAGTCTCACAGTTCCTAAGGAAAAAAATTCCAGTGGGATGGTTTTGGAGTGCAATTTTTTTGCCTTGACTTTTAAATGGGGATGAAATAAAAGTCATTTTTTCCAGTGAGCCTAAAATCGTAGGCTACTTTTTTCCATTGGAGATGAAAGTGGGGCGGGGGTTCCAGCGGGTCTGTGATCCCTATTCTGCAAATTTGGAATAGTTTTTAGAAATCAACGTAACGATGGACGTGATAGAGCGTTGTTAAAATCATAAAAACGGGTTCGAGACTTATTGCATACTTATGATAGCGAAAACAAGACTTTTGAGGGGACCTATAAATCTTACCCCACTCACTTATTCCAAACTGATACTGTCCATGGGACTGTCACTGCATGAAAAACTGGGATTTCGGTTTTCTTAAATCTGTAGAAATCCGTTTGAGAAAGGTCAGAAAACGTCTGAATGTGAAATTTCTGTCGCGTTTACTTTTGTAGTAAATATGGTATTTATTTTGAGGAAATGTCTGAATGTGAAATTTCGGCATGTGAAAATATGAATAAACATGTGTTTATTTTATATTTACTACAAAAGAAATATCATATTTCCAAGAAATGATATTTCTACTGGGAAATGCCAAAATAAATCAAATTTACTTACAGTGCAGAATTGGGAAATCCAAGTTTTTCATGCAGTGTGTCCAACAAGATTTATCATTAACAATATATGAACTAAATAGGAGGCTTCTGTAACCTATAACCTTCATTTTTGTGCAAAGTTAAGGCCAGGGCAAACCAGTCTAACGTTTCATCTAACATGCCTTTTTTCTGATGTTGGATGAAATGTTGAATAGAAAAACTTGCGTTGGATGAAGCGAAAGTCAAGGCCGGGGCAAACCGATCCAATATTTCATCCAACATGACTTGGAAAAAAATGAAAATTCAAAAATTAAAGAAAAAAGTTCCACCAAACCAATCCAACACGAAAAATTGTACGAGAGCTTCTTTGATCTCGCCACAAATGTTGGATGAAATGTTTGATGGTGATCAAACTTCATCCAACACCATCCAACACGATTTTTTCTTCTTTTTTTTAATTTTCATTTTTTGACGCAAACCGGTACAAATATGTTTGATCGGTTTGCTCTGGCCTTTAGCGTAAATGAACTGTACTATTTTTTATGCTTTAATATTTTATATCAACAAAGCCATTCATTTCATACAGTAACTGACCCAATGATATACCAGCAGTGAGGGTTTATAAGTTGAAACATTTAATCTGATGTTTGTCACTTTACTAAAAATTCTCACATAAAACAGTTTCCAATCATATTGTATTGATGACAAAACATTTTTGTCGAGTCATCAAAAATTCACGGAAATTAATAACAGGATTATCTCTAGATCAAATCCAAACAGTGTGTATGTTATCACGTATAACTGTTTTTGAATAGACGTTTTTTTAATAGAACAAACTATATAAAACATAATGCTTCGATGGCCAAAATGTTAAGAACAAGTTAAGAACATTTTCAGGCTTTGTGGTCTCAAAAACGCCCTTTGTCTTAGGAAAATGACCAAAAATATTCACAAAATGGTAAAAATAAGAACATGTTAAGAACATTATAGGCTTAAAACTCAAAAAGTTAAGAACATCCGAAGGATTCAAAGATTTCGGATGTTCTCTTAAAAAAACGTGTAAGGTTGGGAGAAAGTCCTTCCCCTTTCACTTTATGAATGAGGAAATTTCCATCTTTAATCTTTTCTTTATCTGATACTCCGATGGCGTATTGGCGGCCGCCCACGCTAAAGCTCTGAAGGAGCGGGCTGTTAAGTTAATGTTTGAATCTGTATATATAAAAAAATTTTCAAAATCAAAACAAAAGAAAAATTTTATAATTTATGCAATTTCAGTAAAATTTATTCAATTTAGTTTAAGTTATTCATGACATCATAATTTATTTTCATTAGCTAATTATTTATACTAATTTATTCATGACATCATAATTTATTTGAACTTTGATCTTGACCTCACTTCTTAGGCTACCATTATGATGAGTCATCATGTTGGAATTGGCATGCCAACATGGTAGACTTATGCATAAAAGGTGTGTCTCAAAGTCAGTCTTGCTAATGCCACTAGACAGTAAGCATCATGCAACTTAGTCATTCATAAATTCAACATGGCTACCATTGTTCCATGTGGCACTCAGTGAGCACGCATTCAGTCTCAGCCTCTGCTCACATTTTGATTTTGGATTTGATTTATTCATGGTTCATTTTGTTTGTTTATACATTTTGAGCTTTTCATTTACCTACTGGCATCATTTCACAGCATCCACATTTGGCCAGCTGGTAAGTTTCTTTCACTGACACCATAGTATAAGAAAGCCGCGGCTGGAATGATAACATCTGAATTTCTACTGTTCTATCTCTGTCGTATTTGATGACTATTTGTTGATCAAGAAATAAGTAGTGTAGCATCTTTAATGGTAAACTTTATTAGTTTGTCGTTAATACTTACTTCGCAGTGCGTTTTAGACATTAATGATATGCCCTTGATAATACACTTGGATTATAATATCATTGTGCAGGAAAGATCAACAATAAGAAATTTAAACAAGCACAAAATGGCTGGGCTGAAAGAACTAAAAAATTAATAAGGTGCCTCGAAATGCCTTCACAATATTTCAGTGAAATCTTTCTAGAAATCAATGAAATAGTACATCAAGATAATTCTGTGAAAATTTCAAGCCAGCACCTTCAAAATTTATCATTCAAACTGACAGGAAAGTTGTTATCTTAAATATAGTTCTTATAATTTTAATTTTGGCGAAAAACTATCGTTTCCACAAAATACCCCTAAAATATGTCCAAAATCAGTTAAAGTGTTTCATTGGGTACAGATTCAAAGATATCTAGAAATAAAAAATCTTTTTGTGAAGGAAAATAAGAGAAAAATTTCAAAAACTATCTACCAATAATAAACTGACAATCTTGATGTTCTTATAAAGCTCGGAGACAGAGATGGAACAGCAATTAACTCAAAAGACAATGCGGTACATATTCCAGCCGCGGCTTTCTTATACTATGCTGACACACCTTAAGTTAGGACTTTTTTACTTTTGTGACTTAGATATTATTCAACTCAGACATTTTATTTATTTCCTACATAATTATAGATTCACTCATAGACTTAGGCTTATTTTCTTTCATTGTCAAACTTTATACTTACGCTATTTTCATTTTACATTGTTTAGTTTGACGGTTTATCAATATCAATACAAATCGTACAAAATTCGCCTGATTAATGCCCGCCAGCACCGGTAACCCCATACGGGCCAATATATAAAATATGTCCGACCTTCAGAGCAAAGCGTGTCGTAGCATATTTCCACATCTGGAACCAGATAAATCTTTTCTGAGCTATGGGTGAACAGATCACAGGGTACTAAAGCATCAACAGCATAACCTGTGATACTGACGGCCATCTAAACTGAAAGCTGCGCTGATCGCTTACCAATTATCATAGCATCGCCATACTAGGTTTTAATACCAATGTATATCAATCACCCTGACACTTCGAATAAACGCCCCCTCGAATAAACACCTTACTTCCTTAGGGAATTTTTTTATAAAGAATATCCACCCTCAAACGCCCCTTCGAATAATCGTTTCCCCCCTTAGGGCGTCTATTTGAAACAACTAAAAGTAAGGAAGTAACAATTCATGATATGCACCATTGCAATGTCTTCAACGGACCCAACAGCTGATTGGTTGCAAGTGACGTACTGATTGATTTTACGTCACTTACAACCAATCAGCTGTTGGGACCATGATGTAATGTCAGAAGACATTGCAATGGTGCATATCGTGAATATAAGGGAAGCCTACATATACGATAATAAGAATAAAATCCCTCCTAAATACCAGATTCGGACATTTTACTTGAAGTAATACAATTCACTAAAAATTAAAAATAGACGATGAAAATGGGGAAGAGAAGATAAAATCGAGTAAAATAATGTTTTAAATGAAATGAATTTCACATCAATCTCAACAACATAAGTTTCATGCTTCTCTTGCCTCACTAGAGAAAAGATCATCATTCGTGAGATGGATGGCTTGAATGTAGGTCCAAATCATCGGGAGGGCTAATTGCCCCAATCATTGGTGTAACTGAATTATTCCATGTTCTTCCTTTGTCTTTGTCTTTGAGTGTGAAGAACATTGAAGTTACCAAGAATAAATAACCAAACACAAAATAGTAGAATGACCAGCCCATGACATAATCTTTTAGATTGATGATTTTTGACTCGCCAGTAATGAAGGTGGTGGAAGGAGATAGAATGTTCTTCAAAATGATAACGAAGATGGATGAACACAATAGCGCTGAAAGAGTATTGAGAATATTGTGAGAATATTACACCCCTGTCTCAATGATCTACAATCGTGGACTTAAATGAATGATGAGACGAGAGTAGAGCGTTTAAACGTCACTCCCCCAATGGCGCTTTTGCAACAATTTTCAGTGATTCTCAAACATATTTGTCCTGGATTGTAGAGAGAATGTTTAGCTTATAGGGATAAATTGAAGGGAACCTAATTTCAATGGAAAGTCCCTTGTTATGTTATCAGATATTACCACTACAAATTTGCTATCTCTGTAAAATTTGGGAGCTATTAGTTATGATTATCAAAAAAGGAGGCCCGGAATCTTCGAGTTAGAAAACTTCGAGTTAGCGATTTTCGAGTTAGGAATTTTCGAGTTAGCTAAATTATGACGTCATAAAAGTGCAAATTATGACGTCACTCGACTCTAACTCGATTTTTGATTTTCTAAAAATATTTTTCGAGTTAAAATTAACTCGAATTTTATTTTTCGAAAAAACTTTTTCGAGTTAGCTAACTCGAATTTCTTTTTCACAAAACCTTTTTTCGAGTTAGCTAACTCGGAATTTATTTTTCGCTCACAAGTTTTCGAGTTAGCTATCTTGGATTTTTTTAGAAAAAGTTAATTTGAAATTTTTTTTGTGTGGTGGTAGTAGGTAAATCCTAAAAATTCGAATGGTTTTATTCAAAATTCGAATGTTTTTATTCATAAAAATTGGAATGTTTTTATTCATAATTCGAGTGTTAGTTTGGAAATTCGAATTCTTAGCTCTACCATCTACGGTCGAAGCTCCAAAATACAAATATGAACAAAAGGAAAGAAAACAAAAAAAAAACACTCCAATCTCTTCAAAGGAATTGAAGCTAAGCGAGAAGCTAATTACCTGCGTACCTGAAAAAGATAAACACAAAGGCCACGCAGTATCGAAAAGGGAAATGCCAAAGCTGAAGAAAAGTTATTGGTTTGTTTTAACATCTTTAAAAAGGAACAATAACACTCTCTTTTGAATTTGTAGAATCACAAAGAAATAATGTTAGAAATATTCAATATAAGTCTCAAATGTATTGTATATATGGTATATACATAACTAACATACCTTGAAATAATCTGCAACATATCTGTAGAACTGACAAAACAATTATCTGGATTTTTGTTGGTGCACACATTAGATACATCAGGGCACTTAAATTCAATAATTTATAAATCTAATTTCTCATCTTTTACAAAATCTCCACTCCACATTAAACAAGAAGAAAGGAGGAAGAAAAACAAGCAAACTTCCTTCCGCCTACCTTTTCGAAATTTTCTGGATTTTTCTACTACCATACAAAAAATTCCAAGATAGCTAACTCGAAAACTTGTGAACGAAAAATAAATTCCGAGCTAGCTAACTCGAAAAAAGGTTTTGTGAAAAAGAAATCCGAGTTAGCTAACTCGAAAATGTTTTTTCGAAAAATAAAATTCAAGTTAATTCTAACTCGAAAATTATTTTTTGAAAATAAAAAATCGAGTTAGAGTCGAGTGACGTCATAATTTGCACTTTCATGACGTCATAATTTAGCTAACTCGAAAATTGATAACTCGAAAATTGCCAACTCGAAGTTTTCTAACTCGAAGATTCCGGGCCTCTCAAAAAAGCATGATATGAAGTAAAAAACATATATTTCCAGCAGAATTGATCATCGCGAGCATGGATTACAATAATCTCTCACGACCACGCACATTCTTTATGAGAATTGCATTCTGGGTATAGTAATCAACATTCCATACAAAGAGCAAGAAGTTTAAAGTATACAAATAATTCAGTCAACACTTACATCACCCTGTGAGCCTTAAAACTGATAAATAAAATTTAATAAGGCTTTGACTGCTGTTTAACCGGCTGACCGATAACACACCCCTGTGTCAGAGACTCGCTGGGACCTCAGGTCCACTGGAAAATTTGCCAAAAATTTTGTCTCCGGTGAGAAAATACCCTGGAATTTCAGCCCCACTGGAAAATTGATTTTGATTTCATCCCCACTCGAAATCCAATATTTAAGAATCGCACTCCAAATCCATCTCCACTGGATATTTCTAACTTGGAGCAATAGAATTTGCATCCCCATTGACATTCCCAATAAGAATTTTTATCCCCAGGAGAGAAAAAGCTCCACCGGGGCTGTGAGACATGTGATAACATACCATGCAGAGAAATCCCTTACCTGTCAACAAACTAGGTACAGTCATCCAACCATAGAGTGTCTTTCGGACGCAAATAAGAAGGACTATAGAGTAGATAAAGATTGAATAGCATAAAATGCACGCTATGATCAACATCCGTCGACAGATTGCAAGGAATCCTAAAAAAACAATCGAGAATTTTTAAAACTAATTGAGGATGCTTTAGAAAGCAAGAAACTTTTAGTACATTTAACGCTTTCTAGTTTGATCTTCATGGGGAATCGGATTTTCATCGAACAAGGGAACATATCGAATAAGAGAGCGTCGTTTAAGAGAGTTTCTTGTTGACAGTGACTTTCAATATTATAACAATAGCGTTCAGTTTGAGGTCGTTTAAAGTTCCGCTTCGCGTCGGGCCCAAATGACACTATCGGGCTAATAATCAAACTGCAAGGGCAGAATTAATGACAACAACGAACGAAAACTTAACGCTATTACTATTATTATTCATATCAGACATTCAAACAATGTTTTTTTCTAGCGTCAGCCAAGTCTTTTCGCGTCAATGCAATGACTTTAACAAGTTTTGAGTACCCTTGCGAGCGGGCCGCAAATGACCAAAAAGTGTTTTTTTACTGACGATAGTTTAATCTTTTCGCTTCAATGCAACGCGACTTCAATAAAGTTCCGAGTGGGCTGCAAATGACGTTATCGCCCTATAACCAGGGCGGTTAATGATATTTCAGCCCTCTGAAGCGCGACGCCTTAGTTTTCTCAGCGCGGGTATGACTATTTGAGTCATAGAACCATTCAATACCGCCCGCCGTTCGAATCTTTAATGGCCTACTTAATGACCGCTATATGGATAATAATATCGAATAACGGAGCACAGCCAATATTAGAATGTCGAATTATAGAGCGTCAACTGTACCGTGAAAAGCACAGGTCAAAATCATATATTGACGCTTTGCCGACGAATCGAGATTCTATTCATCGCGCAATCAACGAAGACAAAAGTAACCATGACGACCATCCAAGATCTTGGATGAAGTTCAAAGTTGATATTTATATTCCCATCGTTAAAAACACAACTAAAAAATATCATCAATGCTTTTTAAAAAGAGTCAGTGATAGAGAATCATAACATAAAGTCTGTCTATTATTTCGATTCAATTAAAAGTGACATTTCCATAATCAATAGTTTAGTAATTACTGTTATACATTTGGGGATCATGTAAAAGATTTCTTTCGAAAGAATTTTACTTCGATTACACTTGGAGGTTTCTGGGGAATTCGTAAATAGTAAACTGCATACTGATACTGTCTGCTAGACATTAAAGGTAAGGTAATATTTGCTCTTCATCTTTGATTCTTTCCAAAGTGATTAGATTGACACATGCGCGATAAAATTTATATTATTGGTCTTCAGAGGTTAATATATTCTTTGAAAACTTAACCTCTGACACTCAGGGTACGTCAACTGTATTTGGAAAAAAGTTTTTCCTTTTATCTTTTAAGTATGATACCACTCTGCAAATCAAAGTATTGAGCGCTATGTTGAAGTTAAAACCAGTGGTACAATTTTTGTCAATATGCATAAAAGAATTTCACAAAATTTCATTTATTTTCAGATCTAAAATTTCAAAAGCCAAAAGAACCAATTCAAAACTAATACAGTCAACTCTCTCTAATTCGAATCTCTATTATTCGAATCTCTGTAAATCGAACTAAAATATTGTTCCCCTTAACTGGAAAAGGGTTTAAACTTTTCTCTGTAATTCGAATCTTTCTCTAATTCGGAGAGAATTTGAAGATCTAATTAGAGAGAGTCAACTGAATTTACCTAATGTGTTTCCAAGGATGTGACAGTCAATAAAAATCAAGCTTTTCGTTTCAGAAGATGTTGAATCCTGTGTATGCTTTCCAATCACCTGTGTTTCTTGGCATTCTTCCCACAAGCCGAGTTTGTACGTCACTATTGTGTTTGATTCTTCATAATTGTAACTTTTAATTGCCCACGTGTTTGTCACTATGGAAACATTTATAAAGATGGCTGCCAGTAAACAAGTACCACAAATCAGTGGTCGCCAATGGTTACCTTGTGTCCAGTGCTGTCTCATTTTCTTGGATTAGATTAATCCAGAGAGCTAATCTATTTTTTTGAAATCAATTCTCAAACTATAAGAAACACTACAAATTTAAACAAGATTTTCATGCAATGACAATATCAAACAACCTTATCATCAGTGGCTTGATTAAACTCTTTGTGACGCCTCCCCCGCGATGAGGAGGGCACTCAAGGCAAATGACCTATCGAACGCGCGGTCCTTAAGGGTATATTTTCCAAGCTTCCCAAAGTGCACTGTAAGGATCGAAATCAGCAAAGATGAGAAAAAATTTCACTCTAAGGGTGTAAAATTTCGAAAATCTGACAATATTTTGCCCCTATTTTGCCTGAAAATTGTAAGCCGTAAGGGTTAATTTTTCGCTCAAATTTGCTCAAACTGTGCAAAATTTTCTCTGCATTGTAAGGGACCGATTTCAAAGGCCTAATTTTGGGCCGCACGTATGTCGTTTTTTTCGAGTGACCCCCCCCCCACCCCGGGGACACCTCCAGAGTGGTTTCAATAAACTATACTCGCCCAAATAAAAATTTGTTGTCTACACTGTGAAAAATTTCAAAGACCACCACTATTAAATATTTAATAATTTGACACGAAAAAAAATTGAAAAAGTAGTTGAATTTTTGGTTAAAAAAAGTAGAAAACTCACAGTCCTGATGTTTGCTTATCAATTGAGTTCCGGAAGGCTTTTTCACTCAAAACTTTCAAAACTTTGACAAAGCGATAAGTTATGAGGAATAAAAAAGGTTTGCTTTCTCTTGATTTGAGATTTGATAATTTAACACCCTGAAATATCAAAGACCTTGAAAAATAAAGAAATAAATATTCCGTACCAAAGGGTTCAATCGTACAGTCCTTATAAAAAACACTTGTCTGGAAGCTTATTGTTTACTTTTTGTTAGCTTCTTCCTTGTTATTAACAAAAGATGAAAATCGATTTGGTCAATTTTTGATCACGTTACCAAGTACTCCTCGTCTTGGGATTGGTTTAAAATTTAATCACATGATCAAAAGTGAGCAAAACAAACTAATTTCTCAGTCCATATCGAAAATTAAGTTTTTTCAAATAAAAGATCATCTTTTATTTTATGGTCATTGTCTTCCAAGATTAATACATCAAGGAACGGCATCTACGACCAGCCAATCTAACATATGCAGAGAAAATCGGGTTATGTGATTATACTTTATTTTTTCATATGCACTAATTAAATCACTACGAAAAATTGAATAGATACGAAACTGGACATCCAAATTTAGTTAGAAAAAACGACATATGGACGCTTACAAATAGTATAAAAGGAGATGCAAAATCTCTTCCAAAGTCACATTTCTTCTCAGCTACCATACTGATAAGACGTTCAGCTACCACACTGACAAAATGTTTGAAAATAACCGAGAACCACTAAAAATCTGGGAACCTGAACCAGATGGTAAGGATACATTTTGTAAGAAATTTTTAAAAAACAAAAGTCTCAAAAAAATATCTTCTGAGGATGCTTAGCCAAACGCTAAGCATGGCCCACTACCAGGCTGGTTATTGAAGAAGTCTTTTTAGACTGCGGGCCGAAAACCTATAGACTGGTAGACTTCAACTGAAGACCTCATTGAAGATATAAATGAGACCACACTTCAAAACCCAAATAAAAGGACTATTCCTCCGGTTACTATAATCACTTCCCTCTTTATAAGCACTTACTTTTTTTCTCTGCATGGAAGGTACTATAATATAAGTTCCAATTTTATAATAAAACTAATTCTTGTAAATGACAGAAGATCACGCTTGGAGTGTCAGCATCTATTAATACAAACCACAATAATAAGAAGGACTTACTTCACAAAACACATTGTGGAAATGGATCAAAGCTAGGCTGCTGGCATCCACTAACGGATTCGTGCTCCTTATAGAGGATGCTTAATAAGCTATATTTCCTTTGTCCAGAGATTTGCCGCCTTTAGCCGATATACGGCTAAAGACATTTTTAGCTGGCGAGTGTCTACAAATATAACATTACGTAATGTTTAAATTTTCTGTGAGGCACCAAATCATAGATTGGAAAATATATTTGGATTTTGAAAAAAAAGTAGGCGGCGGAAGGAAGTTTGCTTGTTTTTCTTCCTCCTTTCTTGTTTAGTGTGGAGATTTTGTAAAAGATGAGAAACTAGTGTATATGTATAAAAATTGCGAAGCGATCCAGGCAAGTCACTCGATTCGCAAGTTGCAAGCAAAGTATTTATAGGGTCACACACTAGACATTGCAAATTAAAATAGATTCATAACCAATTCGTAAATGTAAACAACTTACGACGTTTACATCTACGGGTTTGAGGAAAATTATATGAATTCTTTCATGAATCGTTGTGAAAAGTTCAATAATCATTTGTCCGCCCTGAGTATTTTTATTTCTTAGTTTTTGTTTTAGACTCGTTTTACTTCCGGTTTCGAACTCCTTGCGTTCAAAATCGAACTTTCGAATATTTCTTATTTTAAATTTCGAACGTTCGAATAAAAATAACATTCGAAAACTTTTTTCCTAACACAAACACCCCTGTGTCATAGATCCGCTAGAAAACTTGGCAAAAATTTCGCCCCGGGAGGGAAAATACCTTTCTAGCCTCTTCAAAAGGTCTTCCTTGCAAAGAGCCCAGAGAATCAAAAAAAGTTAAACAAACTTTAAAGTTTGAGACAGGGATGTGAAATACAGAGGATTTCAAGACTAGAATTTAATAGAAATAAGTTGACTTATGTCCCAAAATTCAATAACCATATTAATTAGGAATATTGTATCATTGCATCGTAAATTATGAAAAATTTAACAAAGTTCTAAAATTATATAAAACTATCATTAACGCTGTAAAATCCCCAGATAAAAATAAAGAAAAACCAGATAAAAAAAACTGAGAAAGTATTCTTCAACGATTCTACTACGTATAACCTCTAAGTTTTACTGGCTGTGATTTTTTTCAAATTTGGGAAACTCCTATCTTAAGTTTGCTAAAGGCAAGTACTTGGCAGTCTTTTACCCTCTTACTCGAGTTGTTGACAAACAGGAGCAAACTCTTCACATAAAAAATAAAAAATCTGTGACTTTTTTCTCGGCTGTAACACACGAATTTAAAACAGTTAAAATGCATCCATAAACACAATGTCATGTTTTGTCATTGTATTTCGACATTTTACAAGTCATTACCATTAATTACCATTACCAACAATAAAATCCTTTATAATACATACAGTCACATGTCAATGTTCTATATCTCTGACCATCGTCATCGATGCGTATTCATAAACAACAAAAAATCAAAGATCCCACACCATTGAGGGTCGGTCAAGCCAAGATTTCAAAAACAACGACAAATTAACATTTCTCCTTCCACTCACTGAATAAGGGGAGGAATAAATTCTTCTAGGTTAGCTATATCCAAAATTATATTTTGTTCCCATCCATTCAAAACATACAAAAAGTTCAGTGATGCTCACTTCAACATACTACCAATAAGATTCAATCCAAACCAAAAGGAATGGCTTTCCCATCATATGTATACAGTTTATTTCTTCAGCTTAGATCCTCTTCTTGCAATGAAGCAACAACTCTGTTGAGCCTTGCCTGTCGATGAAAGAATAAAAATTCCATCTTCTTTCTTCTCATTCCGCAAGTTCAGCTGCTTTCTTCGTTTCTTTTCATCAAGCACCATCTCTTTTCAAAATACCAATTTCTCTTTTCAAAACAACAATAAATGTTTGTTTGTTGTTTTTAGTCAACATTCGAATTTGGAAATGTTCGAAAGCCCTTCTTTGCTCGAGTCAATGCAATGACTTCTTGAAAAATGAGCGCCATTTGAACGCTTCTTGAACGCGTCCAGCCCGCGCTGATTTTCCGATCTCTTCTTTAGATCTCCTAATTTAAACCTTAAGGAGATAAAAACAAGACTTATCTAGTGCCGATAACCACGTGTATTATCTCTGTAGCTTTTAAGAATTGGTATATCTAAACGCACGAGGCGACACTTTTTGAAAAAAACGAATTAAACCATCCGTAATTCCAGGTCTCTCCGCCGCGATTCTAGGTTTGATCTAAGGAAGGGCGGGCGGCTTTCTCAATCATTTCTGCGTTTGAAAGATTGGATATATATAGTAATTTTTCATTTGCGCTCCCCAGCGTAGGTGAGATTTAAAGGTACATATACACGATAGCAAAACTGCTTCGCTCATGTATATTCGCTTCGCAATTAGATTTATTGAATTTAAGTGCCCTGATGTATCTTCTGTGTGCACCAACAAAGTTTTGCTTCATAAAACTACATTTTGATGCTTTAATTTGGACTTGCATGAGTGTATAATTTTTTACCACACTGGATTCGTTGATCACTTTGGCTCCAGATAATTGTTTTGTCAGTTCTACAGATATGTTGCAGATTATTTCAAGGTATTCTAGTTATGTGTATACAGTACATTTTGGGGGTCATATTGAATATTTCTGACATTACTTCTTTATGATTCTACAAAAAGGGAGTGTTGTTGTTCCTTCAACAAGGGCCTTTAAATGTTAAAACAAATAAAGAACTTTTCTTCAGCTTTGGCATTTCACTTTTTAATCCCGGGAGGGGTACTACCCTTGTCGACCGACGGGGGTGCTCCGCCGAGGTTCGAAAAATGGACCCTACGTGGGACTCGAAATTTGCGAAAAAAGTGACCCTGAATGGGACTGAAATTCCAAAATTTTCTCAAATTTTCTACTTTTTCCCCAAATTTTCCAAAAATAGGCACCCTACGAGGGACTGATTTTTCTATTTTGGTGTTTTTGCGACCCTACCAGGGACTCGTGGAGGTTAAAAAAGGTACCCTGACCAGCGGAGCATCCCCGTAACCCATTTTGCCTTAGTACCCCCCCCCCCCCCCCCCCCGGGTTTTTAATACTGTGTGGCCTTTGTATCTTTTCAGGTACTTAGCTTCAATTCTTTGAAGAGATTGGAGTGTTTCTGGTTGTTTTCTTTCACTTTTGTGTCCATATTTCGTTTGTATTTTTTGAGCTTCGACCGAAGAGCTGATGGAAAAGTTTTGATAAATTTACAGACCAGATATCTTATAAAAGCAAAAGTCAAAAATAAATCTACAGACTGTACATAATGCGCGCATCAGATTGTTTTTTATCTTTTTTCTGTTTTGTTTTTCTGGTCTGGGATTCGAATTTCAAATGTAAACATTCCATTGAAAACGTTCGAAACGATCGTTTTTGCGCGCACATCAATGTCAATCAAATTACTCGCCAAGATTTCCTTTGCGAACCGGAAAGCGGTTGGTAGATCATTAAGCAGACCTATACTACCTGTGGTTTTGTAGAGGTCTGCGATTCAGACTAGATCAAAGCACGCTTCACCTGGGATCTGATTAAATGTATACCACATCTAATCTTGTCATATACAAAATAATTACTGCAGAATTATAATAATAGACTTTAATCAGAATATAAATCGATTATCCAAATCGAGAATATAAATCGAAAATCCATATCGAAAATTCAAGGTAAGAGACAATGGAAAGAAACAAAAGGCTTCCAGACCAGGTTTTTTATACGGACTATGGTTCAATAACAGTCATGTTAGTCCGTTTAAATTTTAAAAGTTCGTTCGCTCAATCTTTTCCTTTAACATTATTGCCACCGGAGGAAGCCTAAAGCTTCTGAGGATGCCATTCATAGCTTCACGCATAAGGAAGTTGGGCAAACATATCATAATTTTGCGCGCGTTTTTCAATATTTTAGTTCCGCTTAACGGTAGCATTCTTATTTGACGGAGAGACCGTTTTATCATCAAAAAGACTATTCCGGAGTTATTTTGATCTGATTACTCATTTTGAAATGTCAGTTTGTCTTTTTTTTATCCCTGGAGAGTTAAATAAAACTAAGGAAATTCCCCTTTCTGGGAAATTCCCTTTTTATACCACAAGTAGTTATTAAGCGCTCTTCATAGGTTAAAAATATTACTCTACTCAAAGTATTCGAACAGTTATGATGCTAAACGTGTACATTAGTAAAATCACATATGAAGAACAGTATCTTCAGATATATACGCTTTTTATACCGGGTGCGCCACAAAAAAGTTTCTCTCTTTAAAACTAATTTTCTCGAAATCTAAAAATTTTGAAAGAACCTTTCCAATTTCATTGGAAAGAAGAAAGGTAAACTTAAATTTTGATGGGTCATTTATTAAATTTGATTCATTAAATCAAAAGTTATACTCAATTGAATAAAAAAGTTACTTTCAGAAAGTGCTCAAAAACGTTGAAAATCGACCTATCAAATTTTCATTTCAAAATTGGCAATACGATAGCCTTTACATAATTAAAAACATTTTTAAGTAATTAAACACATAAATTTCGAAACTGAAGGGTCAAAAGGGTTTAAAATCTTAATCAAGATCACCTTAAATTATTTTACCCAAATTTTCCTCACATTTTTGGTTTTAGATTGGATAAAGTCTAGTAAGACTGGATGTACCGCGAAACCCATATTTTTATGTATTTTTATGAATTTTACTGGATTTTTGGCCTTTTTCGACGAATTTTCTGCCTTTTGTTGAAATTAAACCTTCCTTTATACAACAAAAGATCATTTAGACAGCTAATTATCATTTTTAATGACTAAAGCGAAAATACTGATGTATCAAGTAATTATGCTTCTGTTTAATTTGATAGGTCGATTTTTAACCTTTTTGAGCACTTTCAGAAAGTAACTTTTTTATTTAATTGAGCATAACTTTTGATCTAATGAATCAAATTTAATAAATAACCCATCAAAATTTAAGTTTATCTTTCTTCTTTCCAATGAAATTGGAATGGTTCTTCTAAAATTTTTAGATTTTGAGAAAATTAGTTTTAAAGAGAGAAACTTTTTTGTGGCGCACCCGGTAGGAAAAACCAGTAAGTCATAAGATTCTGGCTGGGCTGCTCTTAAATTTATATGAGTTTTTCAGCCTTAATGTCAAATTAATTAAAATGGAAACATGTATTTCTCAGTAATTTCTGAAATCTGAGGTTCAGATTCTTCTTAATTTGTTCTTAGGTTTTGGCCAAATTTCAGCCTCGTATTCTTATGAAATTGTTCTTATAAAAAACGTGTAAGACAAGGCACGGATGTCACTCTAAGTAGACTGTAAATCACTCCCTTGACACATTTGTTAGCATTTGAAAGAATTTTGTCTCAGATGAGAGGTCACTCTTAACAAAAATTACTGTAGGGCTAAGGTCATTCCTTTTGAACGCAAATTCAACTCTATGTGTTCGTTTTGCTGCGGTGGCACCTTAATGAAAGTTATGGCTAGTTTATAAATACTTAATTAAAAAAAAACTAGATATAATTATTTTTAACATTAAATTGAAAAATAAGATTGTAAATTCAACCAATGATAAAGCAATGTTTTTGTGATAAAAAACATCTAACCAAAACAGGATCAATATAATTACATATTTACACGTCCACAAATTATAAAGATGATATTTTTACGGTAAATAAAGGAGGCGTCCCTCTTGTGCTGACAGAGAAGAATTAACAATTTCTTCTTGGCAAATAGCAGGGGATACGTTAAAAGCTGTTTTTTATAAAATTTTGCAAATTGAAATTAAAACTGTGGGTCATATAATCCGAATCGGAAGTAAATACAACTGACATCGTAGAATTTTCTTCTAGATCTTGCTTCGTCTTAGGCAACATTGATATTAGTTAATTCATTGCAATATACAACAAAATGGCTAGAAATTGGAATCTCCTATTAGTATTTGAATTTAGTTATTCCAAAAATTTCACACAATCGCTGTATTGGAAGTATACATATTTAGAAAAAGTTTCACTAAAACCTATAAAAATATTCGTACATTTTAAGTTTCCATTCCACCAACCACCATCAAGAAAATGCTATCTGGATATCATGAATACTTAGTTTCTGTCTGTCAGTGAGGCCAGGAAAGCACTTATTGTGAAGAACCAGGCGATCAGGAAATAGTAAAAGCACCATGCAGCTGAGTAGGTTTTGAAATCTTTTTCATGATCCAGTGAGCCAGCAAATACACCCAATACTATGATACCAATAATTGCTATGGAAAAATGAAGAAAATAAAAGGTTGAAGGTCAGATTTTAGAGACTTTAAACTGATGCATCTCCTCTTTTTCAAAATACGCCATTGGGAAGCGAGAAAGACATCCCTGTATTACAAACCAAAACCCACAAAGTTTTGTCCCTCAATAGAAAAAATACCCTACAATTTCGGCCTCACTGAAAATAGACTTTAATTCCATCCCCAATCAAAATTCAATGTAAAATAATTACATTCCAAAACCATCCCCAATGGAATTTTTTAGAAAGAATTTCTAAACCCATTGCGATTTCGAGAGGAATCTTTATTCCTGCTGTGCGGAGAAAATATCAACTAGGGCTGTGAGACAGGGGTGTGGGATAGGGGTGTGGGACACATCGAAACCACAATCTCAATACCGTGTTAAAAGGGGTGAAAAATATAAATAAGAAAAATTTGACTTACATCCCAAAAGCAATGGTAAAGAAGCATATGTAACCAATGGCCGTTGTGTCAAATACATGACTGTTGCTATGACGATAGTTGCTACGCCCAAAATGACCGTCATTGGGATTAACAGACCTCGAGTGATCCTCATGAATTCTGTGGGAATGAAAGTATGATTCCGTCAACTTTATATTGCTAAGCTTTTAAAATATTACATGGTTTTCTAAAATATTTATAGCATTAGTCATTCTACAAACATAGCCAGATGAATGAATAAATCTTTCAGAAAATTTAACCTACACACAGTAATGACCTTTATAAACCATGGACCAAGCTATATCCTCCATTTTTGTTCGGAGTTTTTTGAAAGTGGTATCCGCGGAAAAGCCATTGTAGTGTTAGATCACTAGAGTGCAACTAAACTAGATCTAGCGCCCTCGACGCGGGTACCACTTTCAAAAAATTCTGATCAAAATATTTGCCTGGTCAGGTTTATATAAAGCTCCGTAATTTAACCCTAATATTGAAAGTCACGAAAATTTAATGAAAACAGGCAAGCCTCAGCCTAAATTTATTTGTTCTCATAAAAAAGAAGCATTTATTTTCTCACCTGGAGGATGTTCAAATCCAGCTACCATATTTCCATTGCCATATGGTTCACATGTTTTTACCAAAGGTTTCAAAGGTTCTTCTGGTGCATTTCCTGCTCTCTTATCCTCACATTTATTCCACAGACCGAAATAAGTGGTCGTTTCTTCGTTAGTTGCCGTATCCAAAATTGTCTTCATGGCCCAAAAATCATACGACAAAGAAAGTGCGACGAAAATGGTGGCACATAGCGTAGCACCTGTTAAATGAAAAAACGAAAAAATTAATATTTGTTAATATACAAAGGAGATGGTTTAAGTAAACAGCCCTTCTCACAGACCCGGTGTAGGATCGGTAAGATTTCCTGCACTGGAGACGATATTTTGGCCAATTATTCCAGTGCTTAAATAAGAGTGATATCGTTTGCTTACTCATCAATTTTATTTTACAAGATTTTTGATATTGAATTGACACGAATGTGGAGCAAGATTGGTCAGAAAGAGGAAAAGAGAAACATCTTTTTGCTTATATCAGCATAATATAACAATAGGCACAGACACTGTCCTGATATAAAATATGTGTCTGATATAAAGCAACAACACTTATGTAGAATTAAAATTTTTTAGTAACTGGAGTTCGAGTTCATTATTGGGCTGAAAAAAAGAAAAAAACCGTGCACCCCCTGTTGAGGAGGTCCAACTTTTTGTGACCTACCCCCTTGGAATTCCAGGCAATTTTAGGATCATACCCCTCTGGAATTCCGAATTTTTACAAATTTTCAATCATTATCCTCTTGGAATTCCGCTTATTTTTGACGAATTTTCGTCTACCCTTATGGAATTCCACTGCATTTCAAACCTTACCCCCTTGGAACGGAAATGGACCTCCTCAACAGGGGGTGCGCGATTTTTTTCTGGAAAAGCCCATTCCATTTGGAGAAAAATCTATGCAGCTGGCATCCACTAACGGTCTCGTTCTCCTGATACTACCTGCTGTTCTGTAGAGGTCCGTGATTCAGACTTAGACAAAAATAAAAAACAACTTCAAACGAACATCCACAATAACATTTTGAAGTTATACAGTTTCATGGTAACATGTGAGATGTGGGGGATCACATGGCAAATGGAGGGTACCATTTGAGGGTATTTACCCCCCTTAGGGGTGCCTTTTTTGGACCTTCAATATCCCATAAAGGTTCCTAAAAACCTTAAAATTTCAGTCCCCCTAAAGGTTGCAATATAAGAAAAATTCCTAATTTTTGTCCCTAAAATACCTAAAGTTCTGTCCCAAAATTCCCAAAGTTTTAGTGTGTTTTCCTCCATTTCTTTACCCGTCATCCGGCAAATTTAGTTGTTGACAGCTTGATAAAAAAGCGTTTGTTATCGTCTGTAAAATAACTCTTACCTAAAATCCAAACTCGTATGACTTTAGTTGATTGTAATTTACCCATTGCTGATAGTAATTTAATGTTTCGATGTCTCTGATGTGAAACCCTCTCACAAACGGATCTGAAGTTAACGAAAAATTAGTTGAAAATGAGCAGCCAAAACAAAACAAAGGTAGGAAATATCCTATAATTGAAAATAAATAGATATAATGGAGCAATATTAGCTGTGTAATATCTGATATTGTTTTAAGCAAGTAGCCAGGGGGTTTTTGCCGGAGTTAGCCTTATTTTGTTTTCTGTTAAGAAAGAAAAGCCTGGGAAGCAGCTTCGGCTAGATCAATTACTTGTGAAACCTTTTGATCTACAGTTTGAAATTCGTTTAAATTTTTGGTTTTAAACGGAAAATCTAAAAGAAATTTTAGCAAACAGACCCCCCTGGAATATTTTCATCACATTTAACAACAGTGATCTATAGGAAGTTATTAATAATACAATAGCCTGGACAGAGCTAATAAATGCTGAATCATGACTTGATTATCAAGCTTAATTAAGTAAAAGAGCAAAGTTTTATATAATACCTTGTCATGTCGAATACGTTTGGTTTCTATGCGTTTTGTTTGGTTCTAATGTGTTTTTTTTATTTTCAATAGGATCTCCACATCATATACATGCCTCAATGACACTGCACATTCCAACACGAGATCATTTCTGAAGAGTTTTTATTTAGATCATTTTAGCAAATTCCAATTTTGGAAGGATAAGAAAAGGTGATTGGATCTCTATAATATGCCTTTTATACTCTCCCTGGTTCTTCCAGAAGAATGTAAAGAGATAGAAAAACAGCTTCTTCAGAACAATAGACAAACGGCTCGTCATATACCAGGTCCTTTGCCCTTAAGGGAGTTTGTTTCTAGCTAATGGATTTCTTTTGTTGTTGCTTTAAAAAAGTTGTATAATTAGCGTGGTATGACGAAATTCTTTTGTTTCAGATCAAATTATGCGTTAACTTTAGGGGCTTATATTTTGGGGAGACCTCTTTTATGCCAAAAGATACCTATATTTTCTTGCTCAGAATTTTCTAGCGATTCTAATGATATAACAGCATCATGACCGCATAATTAGATTAAAAGCTAAAGTGCACGAAAATAAGAAATCAAATCTGTCTTTGATGAATTTCTATGAAATTTTTTAGAAATAATTTGGTATCATTGTGATGAGAATTTTTCAGACTACAAGTTAGTGTAAAATTTGAAACCAGCCCTCTTCGCATGGCGAGCCGTTTTTTTTCTGAACTTTTTGTAACGGCCAAATTAAAGGTAAAACAAAGGAGTTTTCAATAGACACGATCAGAACAGTTCGGGTAATCAGAGAAGGACTTTTTCTATTCCATCCCATTTCTCTGGTTATACTTATGCTGAAATACCATCAACATATTGAAAAAGAAAATACTTGAAATACGTGAAAACATCATTCCATAATTATTATATTACCTGTGAAGACGCTTTTTTGACGGTAATTTTGGTCAAAACCTGAGAACCAATTAAGAAACATTTCCAGACTCATGTAATCGCTTTTTAAGCTGCATAAAGACCCTGTATGGATATAAATTGGAATGGCCAAATACCATTCTGACCACAAGGAAGGTCATAATTAAACATAAAGTTAAACTACACCTAAAATTTAGATTATAATATTCTTTTCTTAAAAAAAATTGTGTTAGCTTGTCAGTTTTGTTCTTAAAAAAGCCAAACTATCCACAATATCATCATATTCACATATTTTACAGGTTTTTTTAATTATAATTTTGATACTAATTACCACGCATATATCACCAACCCAGCTAACTAGATCAGGTTACTCAAAAACCGCTCGCTGCAGTTGTACAGTAGACTCTCATTAATTCGTACTTCTATTATTCGATTCTTTTTTAAATAATTATAATATCCCCTCCTGTTAGGAAAAAAAAACAACAAAAAGCTGTACCGTATTTGCTACTGTAAGATGAAGAAATAGAGTTCCTTGAGTCTCCGCAGGCGGTATCCCTAAACACGCCGTCACACTAAAATTTCGTTAAAATTTGTAATCATGGAGGAAAAATTGTGAAAAGTAACCTTAATCACACACAGTCACGCCTTCACTCAAAAGGATACCCAGTTTAGATTCACACCGAGTAAAATTCGCACTTAAAAGATTTAGCATCGATGCCAAATATCAGCATATCAGGCTAGAAAGCTGGGCTGGGTTAGCGAGGCAAGGTGAATAGTAGTAAGTGTTATGTTAAAAGTGTCTTTTTTTAAACACCAGCAAGTCTGATATTTCCCCGATTATTTGATGACAAGACCGGGTTTCGCTGGCGTCTGGATACCATCCATCATAATGCGAGTGAATTCTATGAAGAAAACGATAAATGAATGAAATAAATAAATAAAAAACTCCTTTTTGGGTCATATTTAAAAAAATCTAATTTTCTAAATACAAGGGAAATTATAAAAAAGCGAGGTTTGCCCCTCCGAGTTGAAGCAAGAATTATATGCTTTGTTTTTTTTTTCAGGATATTAGTTAAATTGATTATGGAAATTGAATGGTATTAGCAATAAAGAAATTACTACACTATGTTTCATCGTTTGAAAGGAACGAAAACGCTCAAAGATATTCGCAACTTATAGAAGACATCTTCATTGATCTTTATCTCCATTTTTAAATTCTCAAAAAGTCTTTAGTGTAAAACATACCGGGTGCACCAAAAAAAAGTACCTTATCGGGGAAAACTTCGTCTGGGAAAAATATTCGTCACTTGACCAAAACTTAGTTACTTTTCCTCGACGAAGTTTTCCCCGATAAGGTATACATGCTTGTCGAGATATTATGAGCTTCAGGATTTAGATTTTTTTGTTCACTCTTTTTTTATCGTATAAAGGATGCTCTACTAACATGAATTTTGAGCTATCATACATTAGGTTTGAACAAGTGATACTTTTATGGACCATATGAACGTTAAACAATCATTCAGAACACAAATAGTGACGATTTATTAAAATTGGTCATTTGTTTCTTATAAAAAAACGTTTAGAAACCAAAATTTCATGCTCTTAAAATATTCTTTCATATTCAAGACTTCGTTAGCAAAAAACATCTATCTCATCAAAAAATTGAGTAATTTGGCTAAGAACATTGATGTATGCTTATTAATGGTGATTCTTATAGATAAAGATGCGTTTTTTGAGCTGAAAAGTTCTTTTTTTACAAAAATCTGCTTGACACATCTTTTACCTACTTTCATGCAAAAAATCAGAAAAAAAAACGATCCAATATTTCACAAAGTCCAAAAAACCCTTTTTTTAGCCGTTTTTTGGCCCATATTTGCCCCAAAACATTTTTTTTTCGAAAATCGGGCTCCGTCACATTCGAGGGTTTATAGTTATGCATCTTTTTGCAAAAAGTCATAAAGAATGAAAGAGCCAATCTCGAGAAAAGCTAACGTACCTAAGTAATTGATAATGTGCTTATAAAAAAATATCGAATTTGGCCAGTTTTTCTATAAAAACACGCAAAGCAACCAAAGTTTCATGGCTAACACACATATTCTTTAAAAGTAAGCCCTCATGAGAAAAAAAAACATATATCTCATAAAAAAAATTGAGTAATTTGACTAACAACATTGATGTATGCTTATTAATAGTGATTCTTATAGATAAACATGCGTTTTTTAAGCCAAATAAATTTTTTTGCAAAAATCTGCTTGAGCCATCTTTTACCTATGATGGTACCCTACTTTCATGTAAAAAATCAGAAAAAATTAATGATCCAATTTTTCACAAAGTCCAAAAAAGCCGTTTTTTGGCCCAAATTGGCCCAAAAATTATTATTTTCGAAAATCGGGCTCTGTCACATTTCGGCCACCACCATTTTGCACCTTTGTACCAAAAATCAGATAATTCCTATGATTCAATCTCGAGAAAAGCTGGTAACGAACGGACGGACGGACAGAGGTGAATTTATAGGACCTCCACCCCAACGGGGTAGGTCCAAAAAGTAGCTCGAACGATATAAAAAGAATGAACACTGTATACTTTTTTTTGGTGCACCCGGTATAAAAGTATTTGTTACACAAAAATAAACACACGCATAAAAAATACCTTCATAATTGACCATGCCATCACCATCGAGGTCAGACATCCTAATCATCTGATCTACCTCATCATCAGTAAGTTTATCTCCCAAGTTTGTCATCACGCGTCGTAATTCTGCCGCTTTGATGAACCCGTTGCCGTCCTTGTCAAATACCTGAATATTGAGGAGACGAATACACCTACAATATCGGTCAAAATATATTGAGAATTTCGGTTAATTCCTCGTTTTTAGCAATTTAAAGTTTGGGCGAGAAAGTCGCTTTTTGGCTAATTGATGAATTTATTCGAATATTTCAATTCGGGAGGGGTTTATAGACTTTTATAGACCAGACTATATTCTGAGCCCTATTAGATGACTTTGATTGTATAAACTGTTCAAATGTTCGAAGTTGTTGCATCGATTGGAAATTCAGGTTTTCGCTTAAAAATTTCCTCTAAACTTGCCTTTTTTGACAAAGATTAAGGGCCAATTTCAATTAATTTTCGGCTAATTTGCGACATGAAATTTGCGCGAAGTATCTGGAAACGGTAATTCGCGAAACTAAATTCGTTAAAATTTTTCTGATTAAAATAAGTATAAACCTTGAAAGCTTCGATGACGTCCTCTTCAGTTTCCATGATCTCAAGTTCGTTTTGAAGAAGCAGCAAAAACTCCTTCAAATCCAATATACCGTTATCTAGTGAAAGAAACAAACAAACTTCGTCCCTGTGTATTCCAAAATTTATTTACGTTACTGATGGACGCCAGAGGATATCCTAGCTTAAACGTTGAATTCTCAAAGCATTACGTAAAAAATGTACATTAAGTGCAACGGCTTCAAAATAGAAAAACAAATTAAATCTTTTTTGAATTACATTATTTTTTGAGTTCCAAAAACAGAAAATATATACCAGGATTGGCGCTATCAGTTATTATCAAAAAGCTGATAATACGCAGGGAGCGAGGTTTACGACAAATCATTAAAGCGCAGCGTTTATTCAAGACCACATTTTTCAATTTATGGGTGTCGATGCCAGATTTGAATCTCTAAATTCGCTTTCCCCGAAGTAACAAAATCATCAATAAAGCTTCGTAAAAGTTCATATAGAAGGGGCTATAATCATTGAGTTTAAGGCTGGGAAAGATATGGAAAACAAAACCACTAATCTCACAATTCACATCCAAGCGCTAGATTAAATCTGTCATTCAAAAATATGACGCAAATCTTAAGGTTTCAGCTTTTTCTTGCTTGAAAAAGGTAACCTTGGTTCCTTTCCAGCCATTCGGGCTTTTATTTTCATGTCCATAATATCCTAATATCTTTGAAAAGACGTTCATCAACTAAACTCGAACATGGTTCCTTTGAGTTACTTTTTTATGATTCTGATAGCACTCACGATTGTGTCACGTCTATCAGTAAAAGTGGTGCAAGTGGTTCTGGGTACGACATTGATTCATCAACAATACAAACCTTATCGGAGTTCTTTATTTTTCTAAAACAGCGATGCATTGTGGGATTGTTTCGGGGGTATTACAATAGAATTCCCTCGAGGAATTCCTAAGATATTTCTATTGTAATACCCCCGAAACAATCCCACAATAAATCGCTTTTTTAGAAAAATCAAAAACTCCGATAAGATCTATTGTGTGCTATTTGTAATAAGAAACAGACATGAGAAACAGAAACACACCGTCGTGATCCACGAGGTCAATTTTGCGTACGATTTCTTCATCAGAGGGAAAACTTCCCAATTCGTTCAAAAATAATTCCACATCCTCTTTCGTTATTTCCCCATCTTTTTCGTGAGATGTTAATATTTTCTTCAAAGCTAAAAGAAAAATTGAAATATCAAAACAATCCCCTGACTAACCGTAACTTTGCTACCATTTTGATTCTTGTGAAGAAAATAAGAAAAACCGCTCTGTAAGATTGAGAAGGTTGTGGATATACTGTTTGCAAACATGACTGCCGAAAGCTTTCAAATTTATGTTAGTGATTCAACACTGTGATCGAGTTAAAAAAATCCCAACGACAAATTTTTTTAAGACAGTAGAGCCAAAGGAAGGCGATACTTAGCCAATAAATGGATCTTACAATTAATGCTCCAGGCCCTATATTTAGCGTAGAAAGAGTAAATCTTTTTTGAAAAAGTCAAATTGAAGAGTATTAATTGCTTACCAGAAGGTTCCTCTTTATTATCCTGTGAAAATGAAAGAGAAAAGTTTGTTAAAGTTTTATCAAACTATGTCAACCTTTCGTATAAGGTCGTGACGTTTATTTTGATTGGAAGATACAGTTTGCTGTGAACCTCTTTTGTTAACGAATCTTTCTGTAATTCGAACAAAAACATTCGTCCTCTCGCGGTTAGAAAGCCGTATAAAATAATCTCCATTATCCGAATCTTTTTATAATTATTGGTCCCTTTAAGATCGAATTAGACAATAAACTGTTTGAGGTTTTCAAGCGAAGGCCAAAGAAAGACTGTTTTCGACAAAGTTTATGTTGAATTTTCGTCCCCGAACCAAGTTGTTTGGCAAAAAAGAGGAATTGAAAATTCACAACCCGTACAATATTCTTCACCCTAGTTAGAAAATAGTGAAAATACCTTACTTAATGCAGTAAGGAAGACGCGACCCGGAGACTACTCTTTCGATAGTTATCAAACCCAAAGCCCTGGATTGATCCACTTTCAATTGGTCCTTCTTTCTTTCCTTATCTTACTGAGTATTAACAAAAGAGGCATCAATTTTTAGTGTTGAATAATGTGTTTACCCGAGTATTAAGAGTATTAAGACTGGATCTAACATAGGGACCAGCGGGCAAAATATAACCAAAGTCGATATAATTTCATAAAATTTACGAGGGAAATGCTTCTTTTCGCTTGCTAATTCTTCTATTCAAACCAAAGTCGATATTTTTTCAGTTGGAGGTAGCAGTTTTGGGGACATTTTTTCAAACATATACAAATTTACGTCCCGCGTACGCAGATCTTGCCAAAGGATGCAGAACGCGCGTTTAAGGCATCAATTTTCAGTGTTGGATAATGTGTTTACCCGGTGAGCCCATGACCTAGATCTACCTTTGCGCTAGGGATCTACTGTAATCATTGGCCCTGCTTCGTATTTTGCGAGCCCTTGGATGAAATTTTTTTCGAGAAAAAGCAAAATAAGATACCATTTTTTAACCCGTCTTGGAAGAAAAAAATTTAATAATTTTTAAGTAAAAGCAAAATAAGATACCATTTTTAACAACCAACACAAAAAAATACAAGCATACGAACAAAGCAAGGTATGAGCTTATCAAAAGCTACTTTTTATCAAATGAGTGTCGAACTGATCTTGAAATCAGATGGAAATAAAACTTAAAAAGAATCCTCAAAATTTTGAATATGTGTTAAGGGGGATTAAAAATCGATCAAGTTGTCAAATTTTTGGAGACATGTAACTATATCAACAGGATCAAATATTCCAGAAAATGATATTTTAATCGAAAAAGAAAGACGTCGTCGAGGGTCTTCAATTCAAAAGCAATCGAGATTCTTTTTGGATAGGTCTGTCTCGAGAAAGAAAGAAAGTTTTACGAGACTCGATTTTCTAAAAAAAACAAACGAACCTCTACTTTTTAAAAGCTTGCTAGAATTTAGCCTATTAAAAAAGACGCCTATGACGCTGCAGCTAACACTCGCCTTACGCTCACTACGCTTAGCGTTATTTCCAAACAAAACTCACCGCTTTTTTCCCAATCATTATATCATTATTATTATTATTATTATTATTATTATTCGACTTATTTCCTGATTTTGTAAGAGCGAAAAAACGACTGTAGCTAGAATTTCGACAGGCACCACTTATAGCGGATAAAGTACTGGAGGTTCACAATTTGGTTAGAGTTTACCCTTCTACCTTATGGGGGACAAAGTCGAAAGAAACGGATATTTCTAGAGGGTGATGAAATATATCCGCCGAAGCTTTTCCAGACTAACTAAATCCTCGTTTTTTTCCGATAACGTGCTTGAGATCACATCACATTACATCAAACCACTACTCGATTAACGAGGTTAAGCACATCCACTAATTAATACAATAAATTTGGTATCATTGGAAAGATATTAGTGAGTGGATCAATTTGAAATAAAAAAATCTTTAAACAAATTCTAAAAATGAAGATGAAAATGAAGAAGAAAAAAATGAAGATCTTGTAGAAAGGTGCTATAACTATCATTTTCACTGAAATGAATCCTTGATTATCGAACATCATCACTGTGAAAAAATTTCTCAAAAATAATCATTCAGTCAAAAGATATCAAGCAAAGTTATAAGTTGATTGACGTCTAAAAACGCTGTTTTCTGCTGTTTTTTGGGGTCAATCACTTATTAACTTTGTATCATAACTTTTTATTGAATAAATATTTTGGTGAAATTTCTTCACAGTGATGATTTCCTAAGATCAAAAAATCTCTCCAGTGAAAATGAAAGTTATAGCACTTCTCTACAAGATCTTCATTTTTTTCTTCTTCATTTTCATCTTTGTTTTTAGAATTTTTTTAAAGACTTTTTTATTTCAAATTGTTCCACTCACAAATATCTCTCCAACAATACCAAATTTATAAAGATTAAAGAATTCCTTCAAAAGTTATAGGTAAAAAAAAAAAGAGTGCACACTTATCGTGAACAGACTTTAAACCTATAGTTCACAGAATGGATAGATGGAATGTCCACTTTTCTAACGCCCCTTTCTCTTTTACAACCCAGCAATTTTCCACAACCAACCTCACGCATTACCTAAAAGGGGTATGAACTAACTTGTGTATATTTCTCAATAAAGCCTAGCTAACTTAATGTACCTGGGACTACTTTTTCAGTCACAACTTACCATCAGATTTATCCTAGTGACTAAATCAAACTAGCTTAGATTTCTAGGCAAGATATTCAATTAAACGAATCGTTTCTTTCATAGTGGTACGCTAATCTCGTTTTGCCTTGGCTCATTACTTTGTCTAACATTTACTTTCGGTTTTTTTTAGCTAGATTACCCAGGTGTTTCTCTTTTTTTCCCTGAATGTCTTTTATTCGGAATTGAATAATCGAGACATGAAAAATGACTATATTGTAATTTGTTTTCAATGAATAATCTTTAAAATGCACTGGGGATGACATGTAGGCGTTAATAATGTGAGCACGCTCTTTCGCAAGTGTGATGCGCGATGGAAGGTCGTTTCAGTGTGGTTTAGATCCACACTGTAACCTAGCAATAACGTTGAGAAAAACTAACTTTTCTTATCATTCCAAAATGACTTTGTTTTGGATTTCAAAGTAAGTTCAAATAAGAAGCAAATAATTTTACCAATGATGGATATCATTAGTTTGACTGCTTGTTTCACAAGTTTAAATAAAAATTTAACCTAAGTCTATGGGATATGCCAAGAGGACTGTAACACTTAATAGAATAATTATGGATCTCGGTTTCCTTTTCAAAAAAATCAAAAAAATATCTTAATCCCTGATATCCCCAAATTCCCTGACAAATCATCTATCCAACCCTAAAATTTCTCAAGAAATTCTAAAAAAATCCCAAAACCCCGCAAAATCTTTCAAGTCCCCATTTATTATCGCAACAAATCTCTCGATATCTTACACCTCGTTAAAAGTGATTTAGCCCTCGCTCTCTGGAACAGGGAAATCCAATTTTAAGGTACCTTATTCGAAGATAAAGAGGGTAGAAGAAATCGAAAGTATTCGAGTTCTTCTTGATCTTCGGTGCCGGTCGATTGTCCATCATGAATTCTCATGTTGCTGCCGTACTGTATTTGTTGTGAAGTGAACATCGAAAGGGAGGAAAACATATTCCTTTCCCGAAAAAAATAAAACTTGAAGAAGAAGAAGAAGAAAATAATCTCAACGACGAAAGAAAATATTTTGAAAAATCTCTAACCAAGATTTTCTTTCTACCGATTTGATTTATTTTTGTATATTTTTGGTAGGCTATCAAATGAATTTGATACCATGTATATATTTTCAAAGTACTTTTGTAAGAGGAGCAGTCGAAAAAAGAATTATATAAAAACCGTAGGGTTTTATTTATTCATATTTAGTTAAGAATTTGTGAAGCAAAATAATAATTTAAGGAGAAATAAATCATTTTTGAGGTTCTTTAATTAAAAAGATGAAAATTTATAACTAATTTGTAACAGTTTCTATTCCAGTTTGAGAAAGAAAAAGAAAGGGCAGGTTTTAGCAATGCGGGATGCTTAAGATGTTCTTTTAAATCTGATGGAAATAATATTGGGAGGAAAGGGCGGGGTTTATTTGTAAACAAAAAAGAGGAAGGGTTAACATATTTAATAAGGGCTAATTAGACTGGACCCAGTCCCATTCAGACGCCTGTAGTTTGAATCAAAAGGATGTCTCTTGTAACCGTATGGTCAGTTAACATACAGCTCTTTCAAGATTGGAAACTTTTTTGATGATTACACGTTCTTTTATAAGAACATCCAAAGTTTTTAAAAGCTTTCTTCGGATGTTCTTAACTTTTCGAGTTTTAAGCCTAAAAATGTTCTTAATTTCACCACTTTGAGTGCATTTTTGTGTAATTTTCAAAGAAAGTTTTAGTTTTAGAGTCCATAAGGCCTTAAAATGTTCTTAACTTATTCTTAATATTTTGGCAGTCAAAACTTCGTGTTCTTATATAGTTTGTTCTATTAATAAAACATGTACAGCTCTTTCAAGGTTAAAAACTCTTTTGATAATTAAAATGGGACACATCCCCCTTTTTTACACGACAGTAAAGGCTACTAATACAGTAAACTTTCTCTAATTGGAACCTCTACTATTCGAATCTTTCTATACAATTCGAACTAAAATATCTGTCCCTAAGCTAGGAAATAGTCTCTGAAATCCGAATTTTCCTCTAATTCGAAGCAAAATTTTGGTCCCCGCCATGAAGATCGAATTAGTGAGAGGGTCAAATGTTGACCCCCTTCCCTTTATAGGGGACAGTGAAGACTACTAATAATAGGTAGTCAGACATCCGAGGAACTTAAGTCTATCTCAAAATTATCTACATTATTATTCAGCAAATTACCGTGCGCAATACAAAAGAATCCCGGTTATTCGAAGCTCCAAGGGGGGGGGAGAGTTTACTTCGAATAACCTGAAGTTCGAATAACTGTGTACAGAGAGGATTATATAGCCTCTGTACTACGCCCAGAAACCACCCTTTACGCCAGTAACGCCCTCGTTACGGTTAAGTGAACTTGAAAGTGTTTTGCTTTGCTCAGATCGCCTGATCTGGGAGTCTAGTTTCGGATTTGAAGTGGAGCGGTGGGTTTCTGTGGCGCGTGTGTAAGGTAAGGAAGGAAGCCGCGGCTTTCTTATACTATGGTTCTATAGAAATAGAATAAAGCCCGGCTGGAAATTCATAGGCAAGCGATAACCATAAGACACGTACTTTTTCTATCAGCCTCGACTAAATCTCACCTAGAGGGGGAGGGAAGTCTATTAATATAGGTAAAAAGGAGGAGGGCCGTGAAAGTAATCGAAATCAGTTGGATGAAGTTGAATGCCAGGCTGGGAAACAGAAATACCAAGACGAAAACTAAACCTTAAACCAACCCAGAAGGACCTACGATGGATGAACCCCCTGAAGAAAAAAGAGAGAAAAAGAAACCACTTACCACACGGCGTTCCAACGCCCATTAACTGAAAGCAAAATCAGTTTGCAGGGTCGATCCATATCCATGGGTATCCAAAAAGAAAATGAAAAATATATTACTGCTAAAGACACTACACTCTCCGTACATCCACAACGATTGGTTGAAAAGAATCTACCAATCAAATACCACCAAGTACCAGTTACAAGTAATACCGAACAACACAACAAAAATAAAATGTTTTTCAGAAAAACGAATAACTTTCCCACGGGACATTCTCCGTACATTCACAACGATTGGTTGAAAAGAATCTACCAATCAAATACCACCAATTACTATCAAAACGCAATGCCGAACAACACAACAAAATGAGTAGACAGGAGACCCGTCGTGTGTTTTTTTATAATTTGATGTACACAAGACGGGTCTGAGCTGTGAGTCCAATATTGGACTCACATTTTTTACAGTGGGAAATTCGAATTTAGCGCTGTCCTCACTTACTAAAATAAAAACCAAATTTCGAAAGTTGCGCTTTCTCTAAGAAAGTGTGACCAGTAAAAGAATAACAAAATTTGATTGGCTATGTTTTCAACCGTTATTAGGATCTGAGAAATTCAAACTCTCAACCCATACCATGCTATACATTTCGCCATCAGTTTATCAAAGAAGAAATCATAGCATGGATTCCCAGGCTACAAAATGAGCTGTTTAAAAAAAAACGAAAAACTTTCCCACGGGAAAACAACAGTCGCTACCATCTCATTTTCTTTGAGTGCGGTTCCACTATGTTCCTCTTTTTGGTCATGTTCAGATCTGAAAGTTTAAGTTTAAGGCTTAAGTAGTACTAAGTTGATATGGGAATTAAGAAATGCAACGACTTAATTGCTATTTCATTATTTAGATAGGATAAGAGAGGAAAAAAGAATCCCCTTTTTAATGTTTGAGTAAGACATCGAAAAATTTGTTGCGGAGTAAGGGAATCTCCATACTTCGATCCATGATATTCTCATTAAAAGCCCATTAACTGCCTAAATTGCTAGAGACGTTCCGAGCGTCTCTAAGTCATAAATTTCACGTTCTCCTTTCATAATTTACAAAAGGAGCATGCTTTTCACTTGCGAATTCTGATTTCGTCTATTCAGAAAACGGTCACGAAATCGTAAAAACTTTTTTTTTAAACCAGAGGGTGAGGAATATAAAAGAGGCATGCAGACATAATTACTTTAAACTTAGGTCTGAACACGGCCTTTGAGTTCTTTTTTCATGCGTGAGTAAATTTCTAATAGACTGTTTCGTAAAATTGTGTATTGAAAGTATACTTGATGTTTACTAAGGATGTTTAAATCTAACTTTGTTAAACAAGTCTTTTGTTTTAATCCTATTACGTGCCGCATGATGTGTAGAAAATATCACGAAATTCACTTTTCAAACGTTGAAAGAAAGAAAATCATAAAATATTTTTTTGAAAAAGGGACCAAGATATATAGATCCTGCTCTCCGTGCATCTAATTTTTTTATTTTTGAAGTTTTATTTTTTGATTCTGAGTCTCATTAGATTTGTCTCCATGAAACCATCTTGACTGTACAAAAGAATCCTTCGAATCAAAGTAAAATAAGATTTTAGTACTGGAAAAAGGGATGTAAAAGTCCTTTATCCTGTCATATCTCCGAATCATATTTGAAAAATTGAGCAGTTAAGATTGTATTATGTTGAACAAAGTCAGAGGATGCATTGGTTGAATTTTCGAGACGAACGAAAGAATATTTGACCCACGGAGGGAGCAATATATAAAAAATTATGTTTTTTCGTGATTTTGGTCAATTTACCACTAATATTCTTTGTTTTTGTAATGAAATCTTTCAGAGAAATTAAAATTCAGTCTTTTATCTTTCAATTAAAAAAAAATTATTCTGATATCAATATGTAAAGAAAGAAAAGAGCGAAAAATTGCAATTCCGAAAAGAGCAAACCGGACTTAAGCAAACTGAGATGGTTTCAGCCCTAACTTCCAATCAACCATCACCATAGACAACAGACAATTTCTATCCTAGCCTCGGCACGTAAAAGAACACTATTCTGGGGTCGTTGAGACCCCGTGAAATAGAAACGGTACACGCTTTTTTTTTTATAAGAATACACTTTATAAGAATGTCCATGATGAAAATGGCCAAAAAATTAAGAATATGGTAAGAATATCACCGTCATGGAATTTAGCAACTGAACCTAAGAATGCCATTTTTAATGCCTTTTAACCTGTAGATTGCCAATTTCGATCTTAACCTAAGAATACCGTAAGAATATTTTTGGATGATTTTCGCCAAAAAGTTAAGAATATCCACGATGAAATGAAAAAACACCATTCTTATAAAAAAAAAGCGTGTATGGTTTATGTTATGTGAAATGAAAAATGTCCACCCTCCTCCCTTATTACACCTCGTAGGTCATAAGATAAATATGTTCTTACAAAAAAAAATTATTTAAACAGTTAACCTTATACTATGTGAATTATATGAATAGTATTTATCATTAGAGTTTAGATTACTTAATGTTTATTTACATAGAATTTTTAGAATTATTATATAGAACTTGCTAAAAACCGCTCCCAACCTGTTTAACAGGGCGGGGAGGGGTGTACAGAGGCGATTATATAGCCTCTGTACTACGCCCAGAAACCACCCTTTACGCCAGTAACGCCCTCGTTACGGTTAAGTGAACTTGAAAGTGTTTTGCTTTGCTCAGATCGCCTGATCTGGGAGTCTAGTTTCGGATTTGAAGTGGAGTGGTGGGTTTCTGTGGCGTGTGTATAAGGTAAGACTTTTATGTAATTGTAAGATATAGCCAGTATAGAAATACGTAGAGTTTCCCCTTCTCTGTTTGTTGCTCGAACTAGTCCTCCTCCTTAATAGTGTGGTGTCGACCAAGGCCTGGGCCGGCATCACATTATTACAACTGAAACCGCTAGATTTTCAACTGAACCTTAATTAGATCGACTTTTCTGAAGTAATCGAGGCATTATCGTTCAGTCTAGAGAATATTAAAATTTAAAAAAAATTGCTTTAAGAGTGTAAATAGCCATGAATATTGAAACCTGATTTTTTGAAGAAAAAAAAGTGCTTTAATCGCAGAAAATCAATGTTCTCACTCGACGATCTCCAAACCCGGGGGGGGGGTACTTAGGCAAAAATAGGTGCTGGTAATGTGCGGACGGTAAGGGTCGGGTTTTTCACCTTTCAAAGTCTCTCTAAGGGTTACAAAAATCAGGAAATTTCAAAGTAGTCTCTCTAAGGGTGGGAAAAATCACGGTTTTTAGAAAAAAATTTTGATTTTGAGAGAAAAAATTACAAAAAGGTCTCACTAAGGGTAGGAAATTTTTGAAAATCAGAGAAAATTTTTCGAAAAAGTCTCTCTAAGGGTCACTTTTTCACTAAAATTTGGTCTCTCTAAGGGTCGGTTTTCGGAGGTCCCGTCCGCACATACCCCTCATTCACCAACCCTAGTACCCCCCCGGGTCTCCAAATAAGAAGAATTTGAATAACTGAGGGTGATTTAGCCTATAATTGGCTCCAAGGGGAAAAGAAACCGTTTAGAACAACAGAAAGTTCGAATAAATGAAGTTCGAATAATCGAGAGTGTTTTTGCCTAGTTTGGGTAAGCAGATCCAAGGGTAACACCATCTCACTTCAAATGACCAAATTATTCGAATAAGTGCAGGTTCAAATAACCAGGAGTCTACTGTACTACATTTAATTTTCATACCAAATCTAGATGAGAATCTTCAAAGTAGTATCGCGCCAACCTGGGCAGATTCTCTTAAGAAGCTTGAATAGCCAGGAACAGCCAGAAATAAGTCTACAAAATTGTCCCTTATAGCTTAAAACACTTTAAAACGATTTTATTTTATACTTGAGCTCTCAAACCCGACCGGTCTCAAATAATCCAGGCTGCCAAAAGTCTTGCAATATAATAATTGATAAGCAGTGCCGTAGCAACTGGAGGGGGGGGGGCGCTATGCCCCCCAATAATTTTTTCAAAAATGTTTATTTTGCAAAATGCAAAGTTTTTCTTTTTTAATTTGTCATAATTGTCACAATTGGGTGCATTTTCAAGCAATCTAGAGCTCAAAATTTCAAAATTTTCCCCCTCAAAATTTGGCCCTCGCGGTGTCACTAAACTTCAGCCTGGAAATGCTTCCAACGGCACTGAAGAAAAGTCCTGTCAAAGTGTAAAATCAAAAGTTGCACTATATAATAACAAGTTTAGCTTTCCGCACTCTTTGGTCTATATCGTTTCTGGCCAAGATGAAAAAGATTTTGTAACCTAGATATCCAAATTGTGACAATTAAAGTCAGTTACCAAAAACAAGTCTGCAGCCGCAGTCAGAGGCGACCAGAAGGTTCCTCTTTCAATAGCGTCAACTCGAAGGTAAAGAAGGGTGTCACTCTCCCCCTGGATTTCTCCACTTACCATTGATCCTTCACTTAATTGATGAGGAGGTATCAAGCAGAGAGGTATCAAGTTTGTGTTGAGTATGAAGTCTTCGGTATGATCAGGCTGGAGATTGAAACCGGGGCTTCCAAAGATAGCAGAACGTACGAGAAAGTCAGCCCTTTTTACGCCGGTGTCACACAAAAATTTAACTCCCCTAAATAATGACTCCCTAGTCATAATAAACTAGTAAATAGTGACTCCCCACCTCAAAATAAACTAGTAAATGAAGACTCCCTAGAGTTGCTATTTCCTAGGAAATCTTGGCCCCCTTTGGTTTAAAATGACTCCCCTCTATCATCTACCTTAAGGTGGAGTCCTGGAAATTCGTCTTTTTTTGACTGCTTTTAACAAGCTTTTTCTGCTTTTGCTTTTGAGAACTTCATCTCGACTTACTCACAGAGTCGCTAGAATCAATAAATAATCCCATTACTAGGTGATTTCTGTTTCAAAATGTATCTGAGATAAAAACTCTGTTGTGCAGGTGCGGTGGTTATCATTTTTCTTGCCTGGAGGGTGCCAATTTTTTTCATTAGGAAACTTTTGCCTACGTACCTAGATTTATCTAATGAGGTGGGGTTTGTTGTACTTTTGGACTCAGTTTGAATTGACAACGCCCGTCAAATAGTCCTCATTTACTTTCATTTGATGTCATATGTATTTAGAAGACACCCTGCCACAGATTTTTGCAAACAGCCAACTACAGTTCGGTCAACGCCCGGGGGGGGGGGGGTACTTAGGCAAGTGAAGGGTACGGGTATGTGCCGCCCTTAAGGGTGCCTTTTTTCGACCTTCAAAATCCCACTAAGGGTCGTAAAAATCACAAAATTTAATTTCAGTCCCCCTAAGAGTTGTAAAAAAAATAGCGAAACCCAATTTCTTGACCTTGAAAAGCCTAAATTTCAAGCACAAAAGCGCACAAGACTCCCATCGATTTTTCCTCGATTGCAGTCCCTCTTAGGGCCCATCCACCAAAAGTCGGGCTATAGAGCACGTGTCGGGAGGGAAATTCTCATTTTTGAAAGCACTGATATATGAGGAAGGGGTGTAGCATGCTTTTGAAAACTGAAAATGGGGCTATAATTACCAGGACTCCACCTAAAGGGAACTTATTTTGGCGGGAACTAATTTTTGTGTGCAGCAAAAATTCTAAAAATTGTTTAATTTTGGCGGGAAATAACTTTGGCGAATGACGGCGTAAATCTGTTTTATTTTGCCTTATTTTAAGCAATTTTGATGAGTTTCAGGTGTCATTTAAGCAATAATAACAAAAAATTTAATTTTGGCGGGAACTAATTTTGGCGAATTTTGTCCACTTCCCTTTTTGTAAGATCATGTCACAAAATACTGACGAGAAGCGGGATGAAGAATAAACGTTTAAACTTTGTGTCTACCGAAAATTACCTGAAAATTTGTTCTGCGGAATACCATACATTCTGAAAAATCTTAAAAGTCCCTGATAAATGAAAGAATTTCGGCAAAAGATGGGTGTCGACGACGAAAATCAGCTCTGCAAAAAATTCTTATTTCATAGCCTTGAGCGAGAAAAGTAACGAATTAGCAAAATTTGGCATCTTAAAGCAATTCTCAAGAGGTTTACGGGGAGTCATTATTTACTAAGGGAGTCAATATTTCCTAGAAAATTTCTACTCTAGGGGAGTCATTATTTCCTAGTTTATTTTAACCGGGGGGGTCGACATTTACAGGGAGTTAAAATAATCCGCTACACCGGCCCTAATTTAACACTGGCACCTTTTACGCTAGCCCGGGGTCCACTTAAAGCTTTTTGATGGACTGGATGGCGCTGATAAGTGGCCCGGTAGTATATGGTAATATGCTTTTGCTTTGGAAGGTAAAAACAGTATGAAGCAATGTTTTTATTTGAGAATAAGGGATTGCAAATCTTTTAATCGTGTTTGTTTCTATTTTTGATTATATCTTTCAACTCAAAATAGTTTTATTGTTATTTGGATTTTTAACATTTTCTTTCAAAATGGCGACCTCGCCAAATGCTCCTAGTCTACTTCACTGGACTCAGCGTCATAAAAAACTACGTCACAGTGTGGATGTAAACCGCCCTGAAACGACCGCCTTCCATCACGCAATCACGCATCATGCTCGCGAAAGAGCGCGCGCACATTATTAACGCTTACATGTCATGTACCAGATAAACATGTCATCTCCAGTACATTTTAGATTATTCATTGAAAACAGATTACAGATTATCATTTTTCATGTCTCGATTATTCAATTCCGAATAAAAGATATTCAGGGATTGAAATAACCGAAAGTAAATGGTAGACAAAGTAATGAGCCAAGGCAAAACGAGATTAGCGTACCACTATGAAAGAAACCGCCTCCGGCGGTGGATTATCAAAAAGCAAAGTTCAGCCAAAAGTAGACTCTAGTCTCCTTTTACGCTGGCCCTTATTCCGCCACAGCCTAATTTTGGGCTTACGCCAACTAGGGCCGTAAATAACGCCAAAACTTGTAAAAATCGCTATTCAGGCTTCAAAACAGTAAGTATTAACTAAAATTTTCATTAAAATGTCATCTTTCAGTATTAAGCTGTTGAAAATTCCATTAAAAATCATTGATTTCCGTGAAGCTTTGGATATAGAGTAAAAAAAATGGATACTTTTTATCCTTTAATGCCTAAAATCTTTTAAATTGAGAAAAAATGGTCAAAAATTAACGCCGCTTTTAGGTAAAAATAGCTAAATTTTGGCCCTTTTAACACCGGTCCTTATTACGCCACAAGCCCAAAAATAACGCCAATAAGGGCCGACGTAAAAAGGGCCGATAAGAATCTACGAATTCTCAAGGTTCTTTGGTTGTGTATTCAGGGTTTTTCCAAGTTTCTCATTTCTCTAATTGATTAAAATAGTAGGATATTCATCCATCATTGTAGCAAATGGGCGAATCGATACTCTAATCCCACTAAACCAGAGGGAGTTATTTAGTCATTGTGGGGAGCAGCTCAAAAATACAATGGAGATTTTCAAATTATAGTGTAGCTTTCCCAATGGGGATGGGAGTTCAGTTTCTGATTTCAATTTTTCGTAACGAACGGTTTTCTGTCTGTATTTTCCACTTTGGAGCCCAGCCCTCCACAGGCGGGTCGTGTTCAATAATTTTTAAGCCGAATGCACCAGGATACACAGTATTTTATCTAGGGTTTGTAGAAAGGGGATCACTAACGTTTGTTAGTTTAATGGCAATCTATACCAATGCGGGAAGGTTATTATCAAAATCAAATTGATTTCAGTGAACTCTCTCTAATCCGAACCTCTACTATTCGAATCTTTCTAAAATTCAAACTAAAATATTAATCCTCTCAGCTGAAAAGTCTTTATGGCCCATTGAAAATCGAATCAGAGTCAATCTTCCTTCTTCAAAAGTGACGACTGTGTTTAACTGTAATTTAAAGAAAATCTTTGGTCCCTTGAAAATTGAATTAGAGAGAGTCGAATGTAGGAATTAAGAACTAAAAATGAAGAAATGGATAAATTATCCTTACTGAGTTATTGAACATCTTAACAAACCAGTTTTCTTCAAATGTGACGACGAATCAATCTCCTTGATTTTAATTTTTCAACAAAATATCTTTTATCGCCCGCGGTTTGTTAGTATTTTCTGTTTAAAATTCCAACAAGGTATTTTGCTTCAAAATATGGAAATATAAAAAAAAAATATTAGAGTTACGCATATTAAAACAAAAAGTACCAAATACATTCTTGGATTATGATTTATGGAGATTGTAACTTATCGCCAAAGAACCATGAAGCAGATACTGTGGAGTCTCTTTAACTCGAACCTCTATAACTCGAATGTCTCCTTATCTCGAAAAAGTTTCTCCCTTCAGTAAATGATGCCTTATAAACTTTACTCTATAATTCAAAATTTTCTTAACTCAAACAAATTTGCGTTCCCCGTACAGGTTCGAGTTAAGGAGACTCCACTTAATAAATATAAATCATCCAATAATCGAGGTATGTGTTAGGTGTCACAAATTTAAAAAAGTCGAGATGGTTAAAAAGGTTGGTACTTTTCATTCAATTTCTTACTGACATTTGTTGACATTTTTTAACAGTTGCAGTTGTAAAACTTCTTTGGCGGCAAACCGGAAATTGTTATAATACAGAGTCTCAATAACTCGAACACACACGGAAACATAAATTTCGAGTTATAGAGGTTCGAGTTAAAGAGACTATAGGTAGTATGTTGTCTAAAGTAAACATATCTGCTTTACTGTAATGAACCACTGTAAAAAGAAAATCGATTCGAAATCAAATGAAGTACCAAACCTCTGGACCTTCTGTCGGCTTCATTGAAAAATTAAGATGATGTTGTTTTCTATCAAAATCTAGCCATGCTATGTTTGCCCTTTTTAACGGACCTATTGGTCCCAGACTGTCCCTCTGTTTTTTTAATATTTTTTTAGGGAAAATGAAGAAGAAGAAAAACAAAACAAAATAAATAAAAAAAGAACCAGATTTTGGTGATTCTTAGTTTTTCTTTCTATGATTCGATAGAAGACTGCAAAAATATCAGTTTTTTGTTAAACCCCCCGTTGCCCTAAATGAAGACGAAGAAAAAAATAGAAAAGAAAGGCTTAAAATATCAGTGGGAAAAAAGAAAAATAAAGGTCTTAGAATTGTATTTCAAATCATATGCCATGTTGAAAAAAGTTCTCGATCCATCAATTCGCAAAAATTATAATTTTTATTTTATCGTGAAGGCAAATCGATAAATCAATTTGAGTCGCTCAAGGATACGCTTCTAAGTATAGCAACAAAAAATAAAAACATATTGAAACTTAATAAAATGTGGAGAAATTTAATTATTAAAACATGATTTAAATATAAACCACATTTAGATTCGGTGTTACCCCAATCAACCCTTATACTAATTCCTTTTCCATTCATTTCATTTAAACGAAGGGTTTTCGAAGATTTTTTTTAGAATGAAACTAAGCAAGTTCAACTGTAAGCATATGCAATGATTTTGCATCTTTTTAATACTAAAATTTAGGAATATTATTCATATTTTCAAAATTTAGGATACAATTTATTTTAGTTGAGAAGATTTATTCTTATCAGCAATAACCACCATTATAGACCCTCAAAAATTATCCTTATAAAAAAGAATCTTTTTTTGCATTTTAAGACTTTTTTCTGTTTTTTTTTTGTATAGCATATGAAAGCTTTTCCATATGTATAGGAGTATTAATTCTCTATAGGGCTACTGAAAAACCAAAATCATTATCTGAAAAACATTCAAAGTTGTGTTGTCTTTTGTTTGAAAACGAACGCAAAAGTGACATATAGGCTTTACATTGTATACTTTTAGTCGTATTCCCCGGGGGGGGGGGGGCACTCCAGGTAAGTGCAGCCCTTAAGGGTAGTTTTTTTGGACTTTGGAAAGTGCAGTGTAAGGGTTGATTTGTGAGCAAGTAGGAAAAAGTGCACTGTAAAGGGTGTAAAATTTGAGAAAATTTCGAAAGATTGCACTGTAGGGGTCGATTTTCAGCCCAATTTTTCCTGTACTGTAAGGGTCCGATTTTAGAGACCTGATTTTTGGCCGAACGTACGGTCGTTTTCAAAATCGAGTGCCCCCCCCCCCACGGATCGTATTCTGGCACAGGACTTATTTTCGGGACACCCTGTACAGTATCGGGACAAAAAAAAATTATGATAGACTTGTCACCGAGTAGAAGAGGGTTAAAACCACAACGATGAAAAAAAGGGACAGAAAATGGGTTGAAACTAGGCTTAAGATTCTAATCATTTTTAATCATTTCAATCCTTCAATCATATCGAATTTCATTTGCTCACAAAAAATATAATAATATCTTTCTATCAAAAATAAATAAATAAACAAATAAAAGACCAATAAGAAAGAAGAAAAATATGATAAATGAATCTCAGGCTATAGTGCTAAATAGAATTATGAAGGATAATATTTTGAGTTTTCATGAAAGTGAAAAACCTATAAATGCATAAGCTTTGCCTATTTTCTAATATCTCGATGAAAATCATCTCGTCAAGAAAGCTTACCCTACTCGTTATACGCAAAACCTTTTCCCATGTTCACCCCTGAAAAGTAGCAAAATGACTAAGAGAATTGAAAAACTTAAAATTGAAAAACTTTTAATTTCCACCGAAAATAGTCGACCCTGTCAGAAACATAGATTGAAAATTAGTAAAAATTGAAAACCTGTTAGATATTTAGATATCTTCAGAGACTAAAAAAGGGACCCTGGCCAACGGTACGTCCCCGTACCCAATTTTGCCTAAGTGCCCCCCCCCCGGAAACCATCCTAAAAGCTAATAGTCTCATGCAATACCAGTAAGACTAGTGACCAGATATACAATTCATTCACAATGAAAGGGGAAGGTGGAGGAAGAGCTGGTAAGAGGTGAATATCCAAGAAAATTTTAATTCACAAAAAAGTCCAAAAAGAAAGTGTTGAAATGAAAATCGTCCTAGTGTAAGGACACGTGATCACGTAGATTGGATAGACTACACGTTTTTTTTTATCTTTTAGCCTTCTTTCCGTTTTGGAAATTATCTTTTGAAAAATTCCGGACCCCTTTTATTCGGGCCCTTTCTATTCGGGACCTTTCTATTCGGGACGTTAGAGAGTAAAATGTAGATTAGGCTCAGTCCTATTTTACTGGTTCTTATGAGAAAATCTTGTACTATCGGTGAGTTACACGTTTTCTTTAAGAACATCCAAAATTTTTGAAGCTTTTGGGTGTTCTTAACTTTTTAAGTTTTAAGCGTAAAAATGTTCTCAAAGTGTTCTAATTGTCGCGATTAAGTGGGTATTTTGGGGTAATTTTTAGAACTCGGGCAGAGTCTGGAAAGTCTTAAAATGTTCTCAACTTGTTCTAATTATTTTGGCTACCAAAGCCTTGGGTTATCATACAGTTTTCTCTTATATAAACAACGTGTACACACAACCTCAGTAACATCAATCTTTCTAAGAAAAACCTATCCTCTTCGGGTTTAATGTACGTACCAAAAATATATATTTTTGGCGCAAACTAATTTTGTAGATTGTAAAAAACATTAAAGCATTATTAAAGGTTTTATTTTTATATTAAGTGTTCCCGTTTCATATCAGACACATATTTCATATCAGGACAGTGTCTACCTATTGTTATATCATGCTGATATAAGCAAAAATATGTTTTTCTTTTCCTCTTTCTGATCAATCTTGCTCCACATCCGTGTCAATCCAATGTGATAAAGCTTGTGAGTTAAAATTGATGAGTAAGCAAACAATATCACTCTTATTAACCCTTTCCATGCCGATGTCGGCATATGCCGACATGAGCATTTTTGATTTCCTTGCCATTGTCAGGATTTGCCGACATGCGAAATTTCGACCTATTTGCTAGACTGGAGTCGTTTATAAATGCGTGTAATACTAATCATACCAATACTAATAATAATAATAATACGGGATTTAGTTTGTATAAACGACTGGAAGAATCCGGTGTTTCAGCCTTATAGATACAGGGGCTAGCTACGCAGAAACTTGCGTAGCGAGAAAACAATTTATCAAGCAACAACAAACTCTCAAAACGAAATCAACTCAAATGAAAAACTTTCGATACACAAATCCACACATATTTTTTTTTCTCAAGAATTATTTTGAGCAGGAAAAAATTATAATTGCAATATTGACACTTTTCTTTTGTTTGGAGTTAGTGCACAAAGGTTTCTAGACGACTAAAATTGTTCCATTCATTACTTTTTGCTTTATTTCTACTATGTATAAATTAGTCGTCTAGCTTGCTAGACTACCTATTTGCCGAAAATTTATCATTTTTTACAAGATTTTTCCATTTGATGGTTTGAAATAAAAAAAATGAATAGTTAAAAACTTTTCTATGTTGAAAAATAACTATTCTACAATGTTCAACTCAAAATTATAGTCCTTGGCTGATACTTCATATATTATTCAGAAAATGAAGTGAAAATCGCTACTTTTTTCCCATGTCGGCATATGCCGACATTGGCAAATAGGTCGAGGGTGTAAAAAAATGCCACGGCAGTTAAAGGATTAAAAAACCAAACCTTTAATTAACCAAACAATATACTTTTTTGGCGCAAACTAATTTTGTAGGTTGCAAAAAACATTTAAAGCATTATTAAAAAGCAATATTTACTTGGGTGAAAATAAAAGTAAAATCTAATTATCCAAGAAAATGTGCAAAAGAAGAGCTGGTAAGAGTAGAATATCCAAGAAAATTTCAATTCACGAAAATGTCCAAATAGAATGTAAAAGGATATGTTATAGATAGTGATCACACAGATTGGATAGACTGAACAAAAAACTACCCTTTTTCAAGGGTAGTCAGAATATATCATACATCTTATGGCCATTTGTTTTGGCGCAAAGTAATCTGGTAAGTCCTAAGCATTATCAACTTGGCTAAAACTAGACTATGCTATAGTCTAAGACAAATCACTATCTAAGAAATAAGCCCGAAGCCAAAGAAAACGGGTTTTTTGCCGAAAAGAGTTTAAACAGTCGGTAGAGTTTGTCAGTCTTCTTCGAAACTCTCCCCCCGATTTTTTTCCGTATACCACCACAACGCCATAACGCCATACCGCCATATTTTCCCGCCTTTACTATCACTAACGGTAGATAACATCATCTAGGCTAAAAACTGAAAGAAAAAAGAAAACCCGTTCTTTTTTTTTGCTGTATATATGATTTTGTTAATCGCAAACGATTAATGATTTTCAGGGATCTTTTGATCACGGTCATATTCTTTCCAAATGCGAAAACATCATAAATTCCCCTTTTTTGGAGGCTTTTTGAGGAATCCGCCTCAAAGATTTAAGTTCTCTTGAGATCCACCCCCCCCCCTCCGCCACCAGTCACAAGAAAGTGAATTTTTTATAAATTCATATTTTTTGTTGATGATAAAAGTACAATCGGAAAAATGAAGAAAGGAAAAACAACAACTTCACAGGCTAAACATACCATGAGTAATCAGGGCTGATTGCGCCTCAATAACGGCCTACCTTTAGCTAGATGCAAAAACATGCGAAGTTTTAGACAAAAACAAAGTCGTTATCAGAGTGCAGTGGTCCTGATCATTGTTTCCATCGAATGGGCTAGATCCGAAACTCTTCGATGGGAAATGAAGCCATCATCATGGCTGATTTCCTATCCAAAAGCTTGACCAACTTGGTTCACGCAACAACAGATTTAAAGTAAAATTTATCGTCAGATTTCGAGAATAATGAGCTATATTCAATCCGTCATTATAAATGCAGCGCAAATCATAAAGCTTCCTCTCTAGCCTTCTCAGGGTCTTAAACTCAATGGTCTTGATTAACCGAGATTCTTTTCGACGATGAAATGGCTTACTCATAAAGAAGAAACAAAAAAGTTAAAACAAATCCAAACCTCATCGTCATCTTTGGCACCTATAGAACCAGCGATTCCAAACATTGCAGCTGTTAGTGCCGACAGATCTGTATTCAGGTTTTGTACGCCTGTAGCTGCCGGTTTTGCTCCGTCATCACGGTGAATGAGAGCCTCTAAATGTTCTAAAGTGACTTCCGTTGACATTGTGTGTCTTGTATATTTGTTTGTTGGTGTTTCTAAGAAAAATTTACAATCAAGGTCGTAATATTTGAGAATAGAAAGTCAAAGTCAGTATGCATTATATTTGACACCTGCTTCTCGGTAGGATTTTTTCAGCCAGTGGGGGGTGAAATTAACAAACTGAAACTCGATGGGAATTGATATTCCCATATTTTTTCATGGCCGGGGATTTAAATTCTTTTGTTTTCAAGTCAGAAAATTCAGTGGGGATGGGAAAAGTAGCATAATATTTTGCAGTGAGGATTGGTTCATTTGATTATTTTCAGTGGGGACAAAAATTAAAGGATAATTTTCCACTGAGGACGATATTTTGGCCAATTTTTCCAGTGGAAAGTGTTCCCAGTGGTTCTGTGAGAAGGGGATGTTATTTGTGGAAATCCAAGGCGTCAGGGGTTTCGTTAAAAACCCAGGGACATTAATAAATATGATATATAGGATTACTATTGTTTGCAAAATAAAAAAATGACGAAATATCGAACATTATTTAGTATCTATTCCTATGAGGATGAACCACACAAATCTGAAAACTTCCCAATTTTTGAAATCATCAAAATCCAATACCATTTTTTTGGCAGTGTGAGTTATCTGTTATTTTGGTGGCCACTGTTCCAAAGTTCATTTTGAACTAGTAGGGTCCTTGGTATTTTCCCTTAAAGAGTTGAAATGGAATCTTGTCCAGGAGTTGAAATCTTACCCCTAAATCTTTTGTTATCGAGTATAAAAACATGAGCATTTATGTGATTTTAAAGTGATTAGAGTTGAACAAGCACGTCGCACTGGGCACTTAACTGACAGTATTTTTTCAACTACTTTATCGGTAGAAAATTCTTGGGTAAAAAGTAGCGAAAAAAAATTGGTTGGTGGCTAAATTCTTTTACCGATGAATTTTTTCACAAACGATTATTCTCTTTGACCGACCATTGTTTTTTGCGGACCAACTTTTTTACCTTGAATAATTTTGCTACTTTATTTTTCACATTTTTCTTTTTAAATTGAATATTTTAGAGCTAAATTTTGAGTTTATGTGCTTCTACTTACGACAAAGGATTATGTGGAAAGGATTACCACGAAAACTAAAGGAAATGTCATAACTCCTCAGATTATTGGTGTTGTCCTGCCACGAATTCCCCTGGAAAGCCGTCGTTGCTCTGGTGAAAAATTCGTTGACAAAACGATTCTTCGGCAAAAAGTGACAATTATTTTTGGTAAGTAACGAAATATTTTGCCGACGAATTTTTTCTACCGATAAGGTATTTGGCGGCCATTCTATTTAATAGGAACAGCGAAGAAATCTTTCCTTGGTCGTTAAAAAATTATAATTTTCAAAAACAATAAAAAAGAGACGGAACACCTAAGGAAAAAGTATGCAAAATTTCAGACGAATCCGATCATTTTGAGGTATCCAGCAAGTTGAAAAGTAAATTATACCTTATCGGCCAAAACTTAGTCGGCCCTAAGTGACTAAATTTTGGCTTGGTGACTAAAATTAGGGCCGACTAAAAATTAGGGCCGACTAAGTTTTGGCCGATAAGGTATACATACAGACATGCGTAAAGAGAATTCCTATTATCTACTCCCACCACGGGATTTTACAACAGCCATAAGTGGCTCCAGCCTCCCGCACCATAAGGTTTCAAAACGCCAACAAAAAGTATTACGGATGATAACATCGTCAACTACTAGTGGTTTGATCAAAGTAAAACGGACAGGAAGAAAACAAATGAAAAAAGGGGTCGAGGGAGAAATTCAAACTTTGAAATTGGAAACCAGAGAGCTTTAATAAAACGTCATTAAAAACTCAAAGATGCATCAAAATTTGACGAGCTATTTTAGTAGATAGTGAAATCATATGTTTGAATGAATATTTTAAGAAGAATAAGCTCTTAAAAATCTGTTTTAATTGAAACACGATTTACGTTAAAATAATGATTTTCTAAAAGGAGGAAGTCTTGAGAGCTTGGATGACATATTTTTTTAAATATTTATCTCTTTCAAGCTTCAAATGATTGATGAGTTAAGAAGTTTTTTATAAGAAAATCAAACATATTCTTTTTGGCTGAGTAGCTTTAGCTATCGAGCCTTTCATTAGCATGCTGTCCGTTGTCATTAGCGAGTTTATGTTATCGAGACAAATCGAGGGGGACGGTATAAAGCAAAGTTGTCTCCAAAATCACCGTCCACTTTGCTCGACGACGGCAAAAACACAAAAATACCGTCGTCTGTTTAGGCGATATAGAGCCGTACATCAACTATCGTTTTTGTTTTGTCAATTCACTTACCGTCGCCCTCGATATCCTCCGATACATAAACTCGGTATTGTGTGTGTAATCAGTTACTAGGCCAGGTTCACAGTTCGCTTCTAGTTTCAAGCACAGGCTAGTACATATTGTGAAAAATTTAATTGGCTGAAACATGTCTCTTTAGAACATGATTGGCAGAATAAAAAACAATTAAGATTAAATATTTTGAATTATTTTTTATTGAAGCAAATAAGAGATAGCCGAGTGGTTTAAGGCTTGTACTAGCGACTCCAAGCTCAAATCCTCTCTGTTACTCAAGTCTTGTTCAGTTCATATTTTTATTCGCTGGGCCTTCATGCCCTCTGGACTTCTTGTTTTTACAGGTCTCCCACTCTTGATTTAGCTCTTTTTTTATGAATTTATGACATTTTTTAAAAAAAGTTGATCTTTTCTAAAGAATGACTCAATTAAACTAATAGTGATCGATGGGAAAGTTTGTAAGAAATTTATGAAATTTATGACAAATCTTCAAATTTATGACAATTTATGACATTTTTACAAAATTGATGAAAATTTGTAAAAATCTAGGAATTTATGACAAATGGGAGGCCGTTTAAATATATTTATAAAAATCGAGGTATCAGCAAACATCAACTTTTGCCAACTGGCTGAGAAACAGTACGAGGTTTTGTAGTTTGCGCTATCTACTGCCTTCATGTCTTATAGGCTTTTGTTCTGATCGAACCTCGTGTCTTTCTGCTGTGCAAAATAATCCCAAAGAATTTCTCAAAATTTGCGGGAGTTCTCCTTTCTTTTTTCTTTCTTTCTTTTTATGTATGGTATCTCCCTAAACATATTCATACTTTTGGCATTTCGAAAATATTTAAACTGCCGGATTCGCCCTCCCCAGTTAGTTTAAGGTGGGGCGTACGGGGCAATGTATGCCCGAAGGGCTCGAAGATCTCTTTGGTCGGGCTCACAAAATCACGTTGCGGCCCCGCGCCGCCCGCCGTTTGAAACTGAAAGTTTACGCTTGTTTATTTTAACTATTCCACGCGAACCAAAGGATTGCTCAAGCGCATCACTATGGCGCATATTTAAGGCTTCCTTTTTCTTTAGCCTGAGAAAGTTAGAGATGGCTCTACCCTTCGGCTTGACTCATGGTCGGGGTTCGCGATTTCCAAAATATCGAATAATTTTGCCAAAATTTCCGAAATTCCGTAAAAAAACACTTTCAATTCCGATACCGATTTTTTGGGGTATTTTTCCTCGTTTTGACTAATTTTTCATCAAATTTGATTTTTCATGTATGAATTCCGAAAAAGGGGGACAAAAACTTTATAATACCGAAATTTCGAAGCAAAAATTCATGGATTTTCGAAACCGAAACAATTTCAGAATTCTGAAATACCGAAGTAGGAATTCTGCCCGATTTCCGAAATTCCGAAGAAAAAAGGGTCGATTTCCTCAATTCAGAAATACCGTACGCCCCCCACTTTTAACACATTCAAGTTTAGACAAAAAGAGTTTTCCAACGAGAGCTGAGAATTAGTTCGAATTATAAACGAAAGAAAAGAAAAGAAAAAAGATCTCAGAAAGTATCAATTCTCGCGAGATGCAATAAATTTGCTAAAACTGGCTAAAATTTGCTAAAGTTTCCTCCCCGTGAAAGTAGCTGGTTCATCCCCTAAGATACAAAATCTTCTAAAAGCTACTGCCAAAAATAAGTCCTGTAGACGCTTATACCTCAAACTTAGTAGTCATATATACATAGAACCTTTACAAAATAATATTGAAATTTATGATACATCCTCTTCTCACAGACCCACTGGGAACCCTTCCAACTGGATAAATTGGCCAAAATATCGTCCCCAGTGGAAAATTATACTCTTATTTTTCCCCTCCAAAAATAATCAGTTAGCTGCAAAATATTGTGCTATTTTTTCCATCCCACTGAATTTTCTGACTAGAAAACAATGGAATCTAAATCCCCAGACATAAAAAACCATGGGAATATCAATCCCCAACGAGTTGCGGTCCGTTACTTTTACCCCCAATGGCTGAAATCCCAACAGGTCTGTGGGAAGGGGGTGTTATGATATCAATGAGTCCTCGTCAGTCTATCGTCAGTGAGGAAAGACATACTACTCTTTGTCCTAGGTTTAAGAACTAAAATCAGTGACAAAATACTTGACACAAAAGGAAAATTCACCGGGGTGTTTTGAAACCACAATCGATTTGTAAGTGCTCTAAAGTAGGTTGGAAGGGTAGAGTTTTAACTCTGAGTTTTAACGCTAGACTTAAAACTTAGGACCTTAGAATCTGAGGATCCAAAAGTTCAAAAATGTTCCAGTAGGCCTTGAAATATAGCCTAGAAACCAATAAATCCCTCCCAAATCGAAATAATCGATGAAATCAAGATGAAGGCCTGAAATTGACATTCTCACTCGAACTTCAACTTTCGAAAAATGGTAAATTAGCCAAAAGTGCCAATATATTGTGGCACTGATTGTAGGCGAAGGCTATCACCTGAAACACTAAATTTTTCAGATCAATTCAAAATACTTAAAAATCGTACCTGTCGCCATTAAAATAACTATTTACTACTAAAGCATCCTACGAAACGAAATATGGAAAATTGTATTGGAGGGAAATCTTTAAGTCCACTTTTGATTACTTCTTACAAGACCATCAAAATAGCAAACAACAAAAACTTTGAAACAAAAATATTTTCATTAAGTTGATAGAGGTTTTATTCCTTGAGAGGGACTTAACGAGAATTTCTCAAGATGCAACTCTTTCTTAACATACTGGAAAGTGTTTGCCATTTCCATTTCTAGATAACGAATGAGAGGTTTGGTGTCGAGTCATTTTAATTACTATGGACAACAAAGAGAATCTAACTCCCAGTTTCGAAATTATGCAACGAATGCACCATAGACAAGGGGAAAATAATAAAGAAAGGCTATGGTTAAGTTCATATAATTCTCTTTCCCTTTTTCACTTAAAGACCGGTCTCCACTTTCGCGCGACATGAGCGAAAACTTTTTGAAGTTTTTGTAAGCTCATTGATCGGTTGAAAAACGAAGCAATTCCATTGGTCGAAATTGACATAACGGATGAAAAAAGTAGAACTTCCTTCAACTTTTTGTTCGCGCGAAATTTTTTTATGACGTAATCTTTTCTTCAGGCAAAAAAGGTTAAGAAAAAAACTGTCGCCCATTTCGCGCGAAAGTGGAAACCGGCCTGAAAACTTTATCTAATCTATAACAAATAAAAGAGGCAATTTCGAACGCGGAATATCAAAGGTGACATAAAAAATCTGCATGAAAGCTACAATCATGGTCATAATATTTGAGACTTCAGGATCTTAGGATCCAAAAGTTTAAAAATGGTCCAATAAGCCTTAGAATATCGCCTGGAAGTCTATAAACCCTTCCCAAATTGAAATGTTCGATTAAAATTAACATATAGCCCAAAATCAACTTTCTCGCCCGAACTTTATCTTGAAAAACGCTGAATTCCCAATATATTATGACCATGATTGTAGTCTGTTTTTTACACTCTTAAAAAACCTATGGGTCTAAATCAATGAGCCCGAAGGGCTAAAACGAATCTCCTTGGGAGGATTTGAAGCCAATAAATCCTACCAAAGCGAAGCCCGCCTAGTTTTTGCACGAATACCATATTGAAACTAAAATTTACCGCTAAATTTTGAAAAAAATACAGATAGATTTAATCCGTCGTCAAAAATACGGCGCTTCACTTTTTCTTGGCTGAGAAAGGTTAAAGATTCGCTTCTAGGCCTTATGGCTTATCCTTCATTGGTATGAACCATGCTCTTAAAAAGTGACAGTGATAGGATATTGACGTAGATACTCTTGTCCAACAAATCGGTGGCTTAATCCACGAACCATTTAGTGTGTTTTAGCAATAACTAGAATCCACTTATTACAGTGTTAGTAAACTAAAAGTGATTTTCCATTAAATGAATGAATGAAGGTCTAAGAATTATTTTACAAACATGACATCGAAATAAATTGAAAAAAGAAACATACAAAATTTATTATCCTGAACTCCTTAAAAAAGGACTATGAATTTATAAATTTTCAAAACAAAAAATCGAGGAAAACATAATCAAAACATCCCAGTTGACAGCTATGAGACACAAAGCATATTTGAATGAACATATGGGTTGAGTTTAGAGCTGAGATATTTTTAAGGGTTAATTAACTTTTGTTACTCTATATGAGAGTGCATGTCTATCGTAGCGTATGTAATGAATTTCCAAAGGTATCGGATCAGTTTACTTGCATACAAAACTTTTGTTTGCTGTGATAATTAAAAGATAAGACAGGTAAGGGTCTAGAGTCTACAGAAATGGGAAACCAACATATAGATTTGAAATATCCTATTTTCAAATAATAAAAAATTCGAGTCTAGCTGTTTCAAAAACTAAAAAAAAATCATTTACTACCATGCCACGTAATCGTGCCATTCAGTCTATTAAAAGCCTTAGGTGGACTCCCGTCTAAAGGCTTGGGGACAAGAGAAGTTTTTTTTTCGCGTTGGTGCAATGCAACATACTCCATCCCACCAACCTGAAACGCTTTCTCGTGTCTCCACCTCATTTTTCTTTCTACCAATAAAAGTGAAATCTGACTTTTGTCCCAGGGACAAAATCAGTGTGTCTTTTGGGTATTTCCCTCATTTTTCGTCATATGAAACAAAAAAAGAAACCATGGGACACACACTTTTTTTCTTGTGTTGGTGGGATAGAGCATGTTGCATTGGACCAGCGTGAAACAAGCTAGATGCTGAATGGACCTACATGATGATGAAATTATATAGCAAGTAGAGTAGTAGAAAGTAGAAAAATGAAAACAATCAGTCAGAAAATCTGCAAAAGCGACGATACTCAAAACGGAAAAAAATTGCAAAAAAATCCGAATAAGCCATGTTTTGGGCATTGCTAATACACATCTTTGTGCAAAAAATCAGAAAAAACTAATGATGAAATCTCGAGAAAATACAAGAAAAACCGGTTATTCCAGCATATTTCCGACATTTTCGGGAAAATCTTTTTTTCGAAAATCGAGCTCCTTTACTTTTCGGGAATTACCATTTTCCATCACTGTGCAGAAAATCAGAAAAAACTAAGGATGAAAATTCGAGAAAATGTCAAAAAACCGGTTTTTCCGGCATATTTCCGGCATTTTCGGACGGGAAAAAATGTTTTTCGAAAGTCGGGCTCCGTCACATTTTAGGTATTGACATTTTTCATCAGTGTGCAAAATTTCATAAAAAAATATAAAGTACAGCTCGAGAAATTCAAGAAATACTGTCTTTCCGGCGAAAATAGGTTGTTCCCGCGATTTTTAAATAGTTCCGGCTTCAAAAATCAATTTTATTGAAAATTAAAACATGCTTGATGGTGGGCATTGCTATTAATAATGTTTTTGAATGAAAAAACAATCAATTATAAGGAAAAAGTCCAATGAAAATCCAGAAAAACGGCGATTTCGGGCATATTTCCAGCATTTTCGGCCGAAAAAAATTTTCTCAAAAATAGGACTCGGCCATGTTTTGGGCATTATTAATACGCATCTTAGTTAGAGCAAAAAATCAGAAAAAACTAATGATAAAATCTCGAAAAAATGCCAAAAAACAGGTTTTCCGGCATAGTTCCGGCATTTTCGGCCGTTGGTAAATAGTTGGTAATAGACGAACTGACGGACGGACAGACGAACACGGGTTAATTTATAGGACCTACAAAAAGTCTAAAATATTTGAAACGATTAGCATCAAATACAAATAACTATGAGGGGAATCGAAAGATTATTGGAATATTGGAATACGAGTTCTATCGATGAAAGAAATATATTTTTCAAATGCATTGTTAATCTAGGAGGAAGTGCCCTGATGCCGTGAAAAAGAACAAAAAACTGTTAAAATACCAGATAATAGTTTTGAAAGGATTATAGCACCGAAAACAAATAACTATGAAGGAAATTAGAAAATTACTGGAAAATATTGGAATACTACATGAATGAAAAGAATATTATAATAATACGACTGATTCCCTAAATCCCTAATCACAACCAAAAAATGAAAAACTTCCTCGTCTTAAAAGGTATAAATAGTTGGTAGAATTTCCAGAAAATCATCCTCTTTCAAATTCATCATTTAACAAGAAGAAAACAAAGCAACATCAGAATGAAGATTTGGAAAGTTTTATTACTTTTATCTTTCTTGGCT